>NW_012098721.1:587651-636957 GCF_000951045.1 Mandrillus leucophaeus | reverse complement strand
TGCAGCCATAAAAAAGCATGAGTTTGTGTCCTTTGTAGGGACATGGATGCAGCTGGAAACCATCATTCTTAGCAAACTATCACAAGAACAGAAAACTTTAAAATTAAATGGAAAAGCATGTACAGAAGTAATGGCAGCCCATAAAGCCCCCAGCATTAATGCTGCATAACTGGAGCAATGGGGAGTTTGAGTGAAAGGCGGTGGAAAGTTATAAGATATTCGGAAATTATTAAAAGAGAGAGCCTTTATTCTAGGTCTTTTTATCAGTATCTGTTTACAAAAAGGCAAAACTATCCACAGTTATTTATCTACTTTCCCAATTTATGAAGCTTTGAAACACGATGGTCACTTTTACACTGTGTAATCCTCATAAAAAGAGCGTTGTTGTCCACTATTGCACATTTTTTTCTTAATGCAGACTCTTCAGGTAGTAAACAGCTTGCTCAGATTATACAACAAATCAATTTTTACTTAACAGACAGCAACTCAGATCCAAACTCTTCTCTTCATCAGGTCTCTTAACTACCACATTTGATGAGGATACACAAGCGACCACTCAGAAATTGAGTCAAGCATTTTAAGATCACTTAATTATTTTAAGATTCCATTGAAAACTTGGCCTATTGCTTAAATCCTCTAGTGGACTTCCTCATTGCATCAGGTCGATTGAGTCAATCTTCAGATAGCTTCACACTTTTTTTTTTTTTTGAGATGGAGTCTCGTTCTGTTGTTCAGGCTAGAGTGCAGTGGTATGATCTCGACTTACTGCAACCTCCGCCTCCTGGGTGCAAGTAATTCTCCTGCCTCAGCCTCCTGAGTAGCTGGGATTACAGGACCCACCACCACACCTGGCTAATTTTGTTTTTTTTCTTTTGTAGAGACGGGATTTCACCATGTTGGCCAGGCTCTGTCTCTTATACACATCTAGATGTGTATAAGAGACAGGAATGGGTCCTGATTCATTAGTACTTAGATTAAGCTAAAGCAGACAAGAGGAGATAAATTTCTTATCAAACAGCTTTAGTGATGATGGAAGATTTAGTCTCTATTTCAGCATCTTGCTTATTGAATTCTGTATAGACAAATTTATCATTTTGAATCTCTCCAGTAAATTTTTTCTGCATTCAAATAAATAAGCTACAGGCAAAGAAATTCTCTCCTTTAATACTTTAATACCATATACAAATCTAGTTATCACATTAGATGAACCTTAGAACCTCCTTCCTTTTGTGAATTGAGAACTTACAGCTCTTGGAAGACCAAGATATCAATACTGAGAATAATCAAAGGGTGCATGTGTAAGGATGGTGAGGGGAGGTTAATCTCAATAGATACAGAAGTAAACAAAGCTTGGCTTAATAAAGCAAATGGTTATTTTAAGTAGCATCAAATCTTTATAACAAGATCAGTAATGAAGAATATATAATGAAGCTTTTCAATAGAGTTCAAGGATTGAAAGGAAGTCTGAAAAACATGACATTTTAGATGCACACATATATACAACACTGAAATTAAGATTAGGGATAGTAAGTGACATGGCAGGAATTTCTTTTTTTTATTTCAAGATTGTTTTTAATTTCACACATTTTTTGCTTAATTTCACAAGGATTAGTACATGAGCCATTATTTCTCTGCCTTAGTCAAAAGTTTTCTGTGTATCTTAGCTAAGAGAAATGGAAGGCAACACTTTTATATGGGTGAATATAGCAATAACCAAGAAATTCCTATTCTATGAGATGTGGCAATGGTCATAATAAAATGTGACTAGTGTCCATGAGCAAGGTGAATAATTAATATATTCATTCGTTGGGGACTTACATATAGTTCCCAATGAATGGGAAATTTTGGTATTAAAAAAATTTGTATAAAGGAAATTTTTTGGTATAAAAGAAAATTACTAGCTTAAATTGCATCCTGTGCTCTCAGGAAAAAGAAAAATACTATGGGTCATTTTTTTAGAGAATTATACTAGGTATCAGCTACAGTACTCAAGACCTGTGAAATATACACATCATGTAAAATACAAACACACCAACACTTACTAACATACAGCAATAGCACTAATATATTGAATAGACTTCAGTTTAAACATATTATTTTCATTAATTAAAGAAAAGAATACCCAGTATCTCACATAGCTAGCTGCAAAATGCTGTAAAGATAGCAGAAGCTCAATAGAGATATTAATTAATCCAGTCAGCTAATGGTGATATCCTAACTACAAAAGCTGTATCCAAGATTATAGAGTTCTTAACTGGCCTTTCTGTCTTCAGTCTCACTGAAGTCCCACCCTCTAGACTGGAAAATAATCTTTCCAAAGATGAAATTTCTACTATGACACTCTATTTTTTAAGTGTTTAATGGCCTGCAAGTAAGTTCCAACTTCCTTAGCATGTCTTCATCACATGACCCTTTATGATTTGGCTGTTATGTATCTAGACAGCCTTAGATCCTGATACTTCCACACTCATTCCCTACACTCTCAGGATGCTGGACAACCAGCAATTCCTTGAGTATACCTCGTAGTTCTGTTTCATGCCTTGATCTCTATAGCAGCCACCGTTGACACCCACCCATATCCTTTCAGCACCCACCATTTCTGTGAACCTCCAACTACTGACTTTCACCTGCAATTTTTTACTAAGGGCTTTCTCAAGTGACCAGAGCCAACGAGGCCCACACCTGTGGAAAATCTAAAATGGAGAAGAATTAACATCCATAGGAAGCAGCTCTCAACCAAAGAATGACTGGAACTGGTGAGCAACCCCAAGTCATAGCCACACTTTTCCGCAGGGTGCTCCCAAAGAACTGAGAGACCCAGTTGCTCACAGAAGTAATCGGCCAGAAAAGACACTCTTTACAGTCATTCTTCCCTTCCTTATCTCACTTCCCACTCCCCTACTACTGCTTCCTCCCAAGTAAACTGCTGTACTCAACTCTTTGCCTCAGAATGTGCTTCTAAAGAGAATCTTGTCCAAGATAGTCCCTTTACAAGTATCGTTCCCATTTCTGGAGAATATTTTTCCTTTCCTTCAAACCTACTTGGGAATTCTTCACCATCCTTAAAAGCAAACCTTCTTATAATTTAATGTCATACAAATCACCAGAGATCTTATTAAAAGAGAGATCCTGATTTGGTATGTCTTGAATGGCATCTGAGATTCTGAAGTTCTAACAGGCTTCCAGAAAATGTGAATACCGCTAGTTTGAAAACCACACTTTGTGAGCAGCAAATATTTAAGACACAGTTCAAAAACCTGCTTCTTTGGGAGTCTTCCCTAAAACTTTTTCATTCTATCGTGATGATTAATTTTTCTTTTTTTCCTATGTTTATTACCATGTGTGGTAATTCTTTATTTACAGGTCTGTCTTCATGAGTTTATTCCTTTAAGATGAGGATTGTCTTTTTCTTATCCATGTATCCACAATCACAAGCATATAGCCTGACATATTGCCATACCTGAGATATGTTTGTGAACTGGCAAAATTAATGAACAAACTATAATTTTATGGCATGCTTCACCAAAAATTTTATATGTACACATATTGCGTTCTGACACATTCAACTAATTCAGTCAACTGTGTTATAGATATAAATTGTATAAAGTCTTCAGATTTCTGGTCTATTTTTTACATTAAATCATAGACTTCGGGACTTCTGAACAGTGGGACAGATTGTAGAATTTCTGCTGTAGAGATATTTAATAGGCTATGTCAACATCAGCCTAAAATGGTTTAGTTAACTGTTATCTAAAGGTCAGGAAAAGTATCAATCACTAGAATCCCTTCTTTGTATTCATATTTAAAATCTGTGGAGAATTCTTTGCAAGTTAGTCATTCATTGGGTTTAGGGAAGTGGAGAAGGTGGTGGCAGAGTGTGTGTGTGTGTGTGTGTGTGTGTGTTTAGGCACATGCATGCATTTTTGGGGTGGGAGATATATTACAGCAGAAATCACAAGAACATCCTAAGAGGAAGTACTTTATGGACATGCCACAAATTGCTTGCAAATGTCATTGCCCTCAGAATCTCAGGATTCAACTTCTTGTTTATTTTAGTTGCTTCCTTCTTAAGAAAAATTCAGTGTAAGGTGGTGAAACTAAATCTATCAAGGGAATAGTCTATATGGTATCCTTAGATGGACAACTAATGGAAATAGCATCTGATCTTTCTACTTTAAGATGCAAGAACAGAAACTAGCGTGTTTTCAGCATATCATGTTCTGAACTAGATAATAGCACTGATAATGAACTAAAGTAAAGTGATATATGGAGCCCACAGTGTTGACTGGAAGTCAGCTCCTATCTCATTCCAACCTCATTCTCTTACCATTAGAAATCAACCTTGAGCATGTTAGAAAGATGTTCTCATGACAAGGAAAATGGCAACTGAAAGCTGTTGACATTTTTTTTTTTTTTTTTTTTTTTTGAGAGGGAGTTTTGCTCTGTTGCCCAGGCTGGAGTGCAGTGGCCCGATCTCGGCTCACTGCAAGCTCCGCCTCCCGGGTTTACGCCATTCTCCTGCCTCAGCCTCCCGGGTAGCTGGGACTACAGGCGCCCACCACTTAGCCTGGCTAGTTTTTTGTATTTTTTAGTAGAGACGGGGTTTCAGCATGTTAGCCAGGATGGTCTCAATCTCCTGACCTTGTGATCCACTCGTCTCGGCCTACCAAAGTGCTGAGATTACAGGCTTGAGCCACCGCGCCCGGCCAAAGCTCTTGACATATTAAGATTTGACTAGATCAGAACTTCAACATTTTGCACTTTATTTGCATCTACCACATTGCATTTAGTTCTTACTGTCTAGGTCCATGTTTCCAATTAGGTTAGTCAAGATTCCTTGAGAGCAGGAATCAATTTAATTCAGGTTTTTATTCCTAGAACATTGCTTGACCTATTGCAGACATTCAATTATCACTGTTAAGTTAATGAATCAATGAATGAATGGATCAATGAATAAATTATAGCCACATCATAATTGTTAAAAGAACACTGAACAGTGGATTAAAGCTTTGGGAGTCCAGAGAGCTAGGGAGGAGTCACAGTTTCTCAAAGATTTTACTAATTCAAAAGGGTGTATTTAGCATTAAAACAACAAAGAGATATAATGTCGAACCCACTAAGATGGCTCTAAACAAAGACTAATAATAACAAGGACTGGTGAGAATGTAAGAACTAGAACTCTCATGCATTGCTGGTGGGAATGTGAAATGCTACATTTACTCAAAAATTATTATTTACTATATAACCCAGTAATTTCACTCTTAGATCTATACTCAAGAAAAATGAGAATCTATGTCCAGACAAAGACTTGTGCATGAATGTTTGTAACAACATCATTCATAATAGCCAAAATTTGGAGACTACTCAAATGTCTCTGAACTTGTGAATGGAGAAGCAAAATATGGTATAGCCGTATGAACAGATATATTCAACCATAGAAAGAACAGACTTACAGATAGATGCTACATTTACAAATTTTACCAAATGTGAATTTTTCCAACAGAACTGTTGTTACTCAGTATTTTGTTATCCTGAGAATTTCCATAGAATGCTTTAACTATCTATTGAACACTTTCCACACAATCTTGTTATTACTTATAGTTCTAGTTTTGCCCTTTTAAAAAGGGATATTTATGTTTTTATGATTAATATTAAAGTAAATTTACCAATACATGTTATAAAACTGTAGTTCAACTCAGAAATTCTTGTCCCCTCACCTTCATCCTGAGTTCACTGTCTTATTGCTAAAGCACAAACTTTAATAGTTCTTTTACTTCAGGTCTGTGGACAATAAATTGTATTATTCTTTTTGTGTGTGAAAAATGCTTTTATTTTGCCATCACATTTGAATAACAGTGTAGGTCAGGATGTGCAGAAATCGGAACCTTTGTGTACTGTTGGTAGGAAAGTAAAATGATGTAGCCACTATGGAAAACAGTATGGCAGTTTCCCAGAAAATTAAAAATAGAATTACCATATGATCCAGCAATTCTGTTTCTGGGTATATAACTAAAATATTTGAAAGTAGTGTCTAATAGAGATATTTGTACAAATATTCATAGAAGCATTAATCACAATAGTTAAAAGGTAGAAATAACCCAAGTGCCAACTGATGAGAAAATGGATAAACAAAAGGTAGTCTACACGTCTATACATACAATGAAATATTATTCAGCCTTAAAAAAATGAAATTATAATGCATGCTACATATGAATAAACCTTGAGGAGACTGTGCTAAGTGAAATAAGCCAGACATGAAAACACAAATATTGTATGACTCCCTTTATAAGAGGTATTTAGGGTAGTCAAATTTGTAGAGACAGAAAGTAGAATGGCACTTGCCAGTGGGGCTAAGAGGAGGATGGAATGAGAGGTTGTTGTTTAAGAGGGGTAGAGTTTCAGCTTTGCAGGATGAAATGAGTTCTGGAGATTGATTGCATACCAATGTGAATGTACTTTACACTCCTGACTTAAAATGATTAAGTTGGTAAATTATATGTTACATATATTTTGCCACAATCAAAAATAAAAATAAAGGAAATGAGGGAAAAAAGAATGAAGAGGACTGAAACACATGGCAGGAAATTGAGGAATCATAAATAGGAAAAGAAAAAGAGATAGCATCTGAAAATCTATTCTTTCACAAACTGCCATTGAGGGAGACTTTCTGAGCATAAAAGCATTGAAGGAAAATGCGAAGCTAAAGATCAACAAACTCAGCCACCTAAAATGTAACACATTTGAAGATCAAAACCTTGGATAAAATGAAGAGGCAAGTATTAAATGAAGAAAGATATTTTTTTAAATGTGATCCACAAGGAAATAATATCCTTAATATTTAAGTAGCTAATAATAATAGATAACATTTATGGAGCATATACTATGTGCCAGGTAGTGTTGTGAGCATCTAATATATTTTATCTCATTACTCCTCACAACTACTCTGAGACATAGTCATATCTGTTATTACCCATTTTAAAGATGAGAACTGAGGCACAGAGTCACTCTGCAACTTGCCCATTGGTGTCCCATAGAAGTGACAGAGTCAGCATGTAGCTCAGAAAATAGATGCTAGAGAGCCTATGATTCTAAGCACTAAACTCTGTTAAGAAAAAATAGAAATACTCCAAAAATAAAAGACAATGATATGAATAGGTAATACTCTAGGAAAGAAAGAAGTGATCAAAACTATAACCATGTTCAACTCATGAGTCATCAGAAAAACACAAATTAAAATAATGTTACCATTATTTACCTTTCAGGTTAACAAAGTTTTCTTCCAATTATAACACTCATTGAGTGCAAGGCTACAAAGAGACAGATTGTTGAAGAAAGTGAGAAAGGTTGGAAATTGGTAAGATAAGGTTTCCAAACAAAACAGACCAGAAAAAAAAATGATGTGGAGGTAGGGGAGGAGAAAAGTAAACAAGTAAGAGTTCAAGCAAGGGAGAAGGACTCTGCCATTTCTCCTTTTGTTTCCATTTCCATAAGAGTGCATACGCCCTTAAAATAATCTGTCTAGCCTGTCATTACAGACAGAACACAGTTTATTGTGGAGCTGACAAAAAGTAAGAGTCAACTCTAGGATATTGGACTGGGGTCCATCCAGGTGGAGCACTGGTCATCCTCATGGCAAATAAAAGCAATTTTTCTCCCTTGTGACTCTGTCTTAATCAACTGTCAGCCAACCCAGAACTAGTGTTTACCACCTCTGCCCTTTCTGCCTTCTCTGCCCCTAGTCTTTCTTTCTACTCATACCTGAGTTTGGTGTAATCAAGCCTCTACTCTAAACTTCACACTCTGCTGGTTTCAGGGGACTTGGAGGACAAAGAAGGGAATGCTATGTGCATTCACTACAACAGGCTTCCGGGAAGTGGCTCTTCCCTTTGGCTTCATTCCTGTCATTTTTCAATAATTTCCCAGTTACACTATGATCCACTGCACAATCTTCTCTCCAACAGATGCTATTAGGGCATCCTAATTTGTAGTCAGTCTTCCTCTGTTTCTTCCATGAAGAACTGAAGATATTCAAAGAGCAGAAGTGTTCATATTCCACCATATCGAACATTTTGAGAAGGTTTGAAGTGTGATAAAGTATTTTTTTCAATAATATAAAATCAGGTTATCAATAAGGAAGCAATCATTTTAAGTATTTCATCCTTTCTTAGCCTGAACTTAAATTCAGCTATGATTTTTACACTAGCTATGATTATTTAGGCAACCTTTTAAAAAAATATTTATTATCTACTATTTGCCTAGTATAGTCTGGACCCTGAAAATACAGCAATCATGCAACAAAGTCTCAGCCTTCAAGAGATTTCAGTGGTTGAAAATGTACAATAAGCAGAGCAACAATAATTTTTTTTAGTCCACAAAATAGAAGTGCTTTAAAGAAAATATAATAGAGGAGGTAAGAAGGAATTCATTTAGACAGGATGACCTGAAGGCCTGGAAAGTCTTGGCCTTGAGAATTTCTGGAGTTTCCAGAGCAGGAAAGAGCTGGGATAATCAAGGAACTGGAAGAAGTCAAGGTGGCTCTGGTCCAGTGAAGGAAGGAGAGACTGGAGAAGATGAGATCAGAAGAGTGAGCAGACGCCAAATGAAGTAAAGTTTAGGGCCACAGTGAAGAGTGTGGACTTTATTCTGTTTGTGATAACAAACCGCTGAGGGTTGAAAGGAAGTGACACAATTTTCCTGGAAATATGAGGATATACAAAATGTTTTCCTAAATTTTCTCCCATCCCAAATCTTGACATGGTTCTCCCATCACGCTGGGAATAAAATTAATCTGAGGTCAATAATTCAAGGCCCAAAGAAGCCCTCTCACACTGAAAGATGTCTCTCAGGTATCCACATAATATTTAAAGTTTCAATAATAGAAACTGATTTATATCATTTTCAGAGATTCATACTGTGATGCAACTATTAGGTCACAATACACTATTTAAGTCATTAATAAATTAGTGTCCACTAACTTGTCAATTTGCATAGAAGAAATAGGTGAATTGGGGAGTAAGGGAGAATATTCAAAAGAAGAAACTCCCTCAGAATGGCAGTCCATTATTAGAACATCTCGATGGGAGAACTTAGAAGTACTGATCCTAGGACAAGGGAACACCTCAGACAGGAGAAGAGGGGACAGATGGCAGACAGAAAGGCACTGAGGACAAGCTTAAAATATCTGCATGAGAAAAAAAAGCAGTCTTCCTAAAAGTCAGGACTATACTTTCAGTAGAAACTATTCATATGTTAAGCAATCACACAGCTCTTACAGGTGACCCTTTTTGGCAATAGCTGCCCAGAAATCAGACTGAGAACCAGAAATTTTTATCTCATCTTTCTCACTGATGCAGAGAAAACAAAATCAGGAAAGCGTTGCTCTTCTACCACTTGTAACTTCCATGCAATTTAGTCAAAAACTAGCTGGTATCATCAAAACTGTGAAAACAGAAATATCAACATGTTCAAAGCAGATAAACTGCCCCTTCTTCCAGTTTCAATCTCAGAAACCTAAGCCAGGATTTCCTTTCCATGAGTGGGTATTTAAAGATACCTTGCTAAAGAGCTTAATAGCACCAAAGGCATATTGACTTAAAAATCTGAGGAGTTTTTCTCAAATGCTTAAAATAAATCTTCATATTTGTTCAGGTAGTCCTCTAAATAACCTCGGAAAATGAGTGACATTTTCCTCTGAACTTTCAAACAAAAGAAATTACAAAATCTAAATGTCTTTTGTTGTTATTTTATCAGAAGGCTAGGCCTGGACTCTTTGATAACCATTGTATATTTTTTCATTTGTTTGCTTTGCCTCTTCCATTTCATTATAAACTCCTCAAGGACAGGAGCTGTTTCCTTTTATAGCTCCCCAGAGTACACAGTGGACACTCATTAAATGCTGTTGACTGACTGGCTATCTGACACACACAAACACAGAATGAAAATAATTGACACCATTCTTACAGAAAAGGATTAAGGAGACATAAATTTGACATGTCACATTGTTGATACCTACCCTGTGTCATTCACAGATTAAGTAGAGTTTTGATCTTTAGGGTGGCTCCACAAATCCCAAATAACATTCCTTTTAAAAAATCAGTTTGTCATGGCCAGTAAGCACTGGACTGACCTGGATAAGATGTGGCCAAATTTAGACCCCATAGACGGATCTGAATGTTGTAAAATATTTGATGCTTTGTTTCCAAATTTCAAAGGCAGACACTTCACATTGAGACTTTTGCAGATGCTTTCCTCTGCTCACCCTTGTGAGCTGAGATGAATCTTCCTGTGGATTTATCTTCCCTTAGGCATTTTAGCATTACTGAAGTGGAATACGCATGTGTTGCTATGGTCAATATGTTCTGATTTTAACAACCAAGGCCATTTCTTTTCTATTTCTATATCTTTTACTCTGTGGATGCCTCATGATTATGAATCATAATGATGAAGTTGTATTTGATCATATTTATATGCATTTATATTTTGAAATGATGATGCCCATTTTTCTTATTCAGTGATGATAAAATAGTTGATTGAAAGCAAGTGTGTAAAAATGCTTAATTTGTATATTATCTCAATGCCATCAATGTTATTTCACTTTCCTCTCCAAGGATCCTCCCTCATGACAGGAAAGAGTTTGAGAGAAGTTCCTGCCAAGCAGCATTTCCGAATGAGAAGCCAATAATATCTACAAATAATCAGGTCATCTGAATCCTGCAAGGAAACCTCTGTGGGACTATATCATCTAACAAGCATCTGAACTTCTGATTTACTATTCTTGTTCTGAAGGAATTCCAGCTCTTCAGAAAGACACTCTGTAAGAAAGCAGAAGTCTGATTCAGACATGGGGGCTTCTTGCCAAGGATATCTTCAGTTGAACAGATAAGAGATTACATGTAAACTACCTTAAATCTCAAAGAAGACACAGCAAACTGTAACTTTCCTACTAGGATAAAAGATCTCTTTCACTTTTGAGACTGAAAAATAATGACTTCTTTAACTGGTAAGAAACCCTCACGGAGGTTAATGCTGTTGATATCAAGTGAAACTGTAATCTCTTTGCCTGTCTGTGGCAAGGAGAAATCAGCAGGAATTCAGAGGGAATTTCAGGTCTTTCTGGAGAGTAAGAAGGCTGAAAGAAATCCCAAGCCCTCTTTTATTTGTATCTATTAGCCTCCCAACGAATAGCCCATACAGTGGTGAAAAAAAGGAGTATTCCTTCTTTCTCAAACAAATATTGTCAGGCACAGTGCTAGGTGCTAAGGTTTTACTGGTGAACAAGACACTCTCATCTCTGTCTGCATAGGGCGTGTGTATGTGTTAGAAGGGAAGATGGACTTCAAGGATGCTTTTATCACATAGCCTCCTCTGTGAGATCCAATAAGTCTTGCTGGGAAAAAAAAAAATGATTAAGCTATGACCTGAAAGATGAGAAGCAAAGGGCCAAAACAGGAGAGAAGAGTGTTTAAGAAGGGGTTACGGCAACAAAGTTAGAAAAGTTTAAAGGCCCTTTGTATATCAAACTAAGTAACATTGGCCCTTCCTTGGAGGTACCTATCTTTTTTCTCCCCAACACAACCTCATAAAGTATTCTAAGCACTTTACAAGACTAACTTACTTAATCTTCAAACAAACCTGTGACGTAAGAACTATCTATAATGATTTTTCAGATGGGAAAATCAAGACAGAGAGAGGCTAAGCAACTTGCTCATAAGGTAGAGCAAGTCAAGGTAGAAACAGACATTCAATCCTATGCTGTCTGCTTCTAAGTCTCTGCTCTTCATCACTATAGTAAACAATCTCTCTATCTACTTCCAAGATAGGATGGTTTGGGGACTTTGAGCCCAGACCTAGAAATCAAGATTTGTTTGAGTAATGACTGAAAATAGTTAACCATTATAAATAAATTACCCAATTACACTTATTTTTAAAAGAAAATTCTACCATTGAATTCACTTTTAGATATTCTAGGTCCAAGTGCATAATAATATGTACATTCCACATATTAGCTTATTGAACTCTCAAGAAAACAACGCTATGAGGTAGGCATTATCCTCACTTTACAGATTTTAAAAATTGAGAATCAAAGAGATTAAGAAATCTCCCAGTGATTACACTTTTGTAAGTAGTAGAACTGGGAGTCAAACCATGTTGGCCTGAACATTAAAATCTAGATTTTTTAAAATTATAATGATTATAAACTAACCCAAAAAAGTTTATGTAAGAATTAGACCTTCAAGAGTGACCATTGTATTTTATAGATTCTGGAAAATACAGATCTTTTAAAACTGTCTATTAACTACAAAACCTGGCCCATCCTATTAAATTATAAACGTGATGCAAGCATTAGGAAACTCACCAGGATACTATTTTCCTACATGCTGACTTCAACCCATGTCAGAATTCAGGGTTTTATGGATTCAGATAGTAGGGGTGTCAGGGAAAAGGGAACCTTTCCAAATACAGGTAAAATAGCTACCTGAGGAATTAAGAAAACCAGATGCAAGTGCTTACCGGAGAAGAATCTGCAGATTCATGTAAGAAATGTAGGTGCCGATCTGAGCTTATGGGAAAAAGGTAACCCAGAGGAAGAAGAACTCTGAAGGATGAATCAATATCCCTGTATCAATCAGAAGTATATTTAAAACTCTTAAAATGAGGAAAGGTAATAGCTGCTTAATCCTTCCATAAAAATTTTAGGAGATTTATCCTATACAAACCCTCCGAAAAAAAAAATAAAAAGTGGCCGGGCGCGGTGGCTCAAGCCTGTAATCCCAGCACTTTTGGAGGCCAAGACGGGCGTATCACGAGGTCAGGAGATCGAGACCATCCTGGCTAACACGGTGAAACCCCGTCTCTACTAAAAAATACAAAAAACTAGCCAGGCGCGGTGGCGGGCGCCTGTAGTCCCAACTACTCGGGAGGCTGAGGCAGAGAATGGCGTGAACCCGGGAGGCGGAGCTTGCAGTGAGCTGAGATCCGGCCACTGCACTCCAGCCTGGGCGGCAGAGCGAGACTCCGTCTCAAAAATAAATAAATAAATAAATAAATAAATAAATAAATAAATAAATAAATAAAAAGCATGTTGCTATGTTTGGACATGGTTGGTTTGGCTCCACCAAAACTCATGTGGAAGTCTGATCCCTAGTATGGCAGTGTTGGGAGGTGGGACCTAGTGGGAGTGGTTTGGGTCACGGGAGCAGATTCCTGATAAATGGCTTGGTGCTCTTCTCACAGTAGTGAGCAAGTTCTTGCTCTCCTGAGATTGGATTCGATCTCTCAAGAATAGATTGGTTCCCATGAAAGTGGGTTGTTATAAAGCCAGGATTTCTTCTCTTTGCACATGTCAGCGGCTTCCCCTTTGACTTACTCTTCCCTGTTGGGACACAGTATGAATGCTCCTGCCAGAAGCCAGGGCTGTGCCCTTGAACTTCTGAGCCCACAGAACTGGGAGATAGATAAGTCTCTTTTCTTATAAATTATCCAGTCCTGAATCCAGAGGCGGTGGCACATGCCTATAGTTCCAGCTACTTGAAATAGAAAGATCACTTGACCCCAGTAGTTCATGACCAGCCCAGCCAACATAGTGAGACTCTGCCTCAAGTAAAAAAAAAGAAAAAATATAGAGAAATAAAGAAATTACCCGGTCTCAAGTATTTTTTACAGCAATACAAAATAAACTAAAACACTTACAGAAAAAAAAAAATCTTTAAAGTTTTTTTGCTTGTTTGTTTGTGTTTTTAGACAGGGTCTTGCTGTATCACCCAGGTTGGAATGCAGTGGTGCGAATAAGGCTCATTGTAGCCTGAAGCCACTGCGTTCAGGTGATCCTCCTGCCTCAGCCTCCTGTGTAGCTGGGACCACAGGCACACCACCAGGCCTGACTCATTTTTTGAGTTTTTGTAGAGACAGCCCTGTTGCCCAGGCTTCTCTAGGCTCAAGCAATCCTCCCACCTCAGCCTCCTAAAGTGCTAGGATTTACAGGCATGAGTCAGCACACTCAGTCATTTTTTTTTTTTATTTTAGAAGTTTAAAAATATATTAATGTATTTAGCTACTAACATTTTGTCACATTTATTTTTTAAGATAAAATATTCCATTATTTGTATAAAATTGATTTATGTTTACAATAAAAAATTAAATAATGCTGAAAAGAACAATAGTTAAAATTTTAAAGTAATTCTAAATTCCATTACACAGAAATAACTGTCAGTTATTTGGTGAATGTTCAAGTTATCATTCAGTGTATATATTCAAATAATTTATAGTAAGATAAACAGAATGAGAGTCTTTTATGAAAACAAAATCATACATAAATTCTAATGTATTAAATTTTATTTAAATTAAATAATAAAAATAAAACTGAAAGGATTGTTGATTTGCAAACAAGTGTTTTTCTCACTACAAAAGTATTATTTCTTAAGAATTTCTCTAAAGTTAAAAGAGTGAATGAGATTGCAATAATAATAAAAGTTTGCAGTTATGGCTTTTATACTCGTGTTTCATTTCACATATTATAACATGAAGGCTTTAGCACTCCCATACATTCTCTAATCTCCCAAAATGTACTTGCACTGCTATCATTACATTATTTAAGTATATAATATGCCCATTGTGCTCTATAGTCCTAATGCCAATAGTTGTGTACCCTTAGGTTAACATTTATTTATTTATTTATTTATTTATTTATTTATTTATTTATTATACTTTAAGTTCTGGGATACGTGTGCAGAACGTGAAGGTTTGTTACATAGGTACACATGTGCCATGGTGGTTTGCTGCACCCGTCAACCAGTCATCTACATTAGGTATTTCTCCTGATGCTATCCCTCCCCTTGTCCCCAGCACCCAACACGCCCTGATGTATGATGTTCCCCTTCCTGTGCTCATATGTTCTCATTGTTCAGCTCCCACTTATGAGTGAGAACATGTGGTGTTTGGTTTCCTGTTCCTGTATTAGTTTGCTGACAGTGATGGTTTCCAGCTTCATCCATGTCCCTGCAAAGGACATGAACTCATTCTTTTTTATGGCTGCATAGTATTCCATGGTATATATGTGCCATATTTTCTTCATCCAGTCTATCATTAATGGATATTTGGGTTGGTTCCAAGTCTTTGCTATTGTGAATAAAGCCACAATAAACATACATGTGCATGTGTCTTTACAGTAGAATGATTTATAATTATTTGGGTATATACCCAGTAATGGGATTGCTGGGTCAAATGGTATTTCCGGTTCTAGATCCTTGAGGAAGGGCCACACTGTCTTCCACAATGGGTGAACTAATTTACACTCCCACCAACAGTGAAAGAGTGTTCCTAATTCTCCACATCCTCTACAGCATCTTTTGTTTCCTGACTTTTTAAAGTTCCAATTCTAACTGGCATGATATGTATCTCATTGTGGTTTTGATTTGCATTTCTCTAATGACCAGTGACGATGAGCTTTTTTTCATGTATTTGTTGGCTGCATACACTTCTTCTTTTGAAAAGTGTCTGTCCGTATCCTTTGCCCAGTTTTTATGGGGTTGTTAGTTTTTTTCCTGTAAATTTGTTTAAGTTCCTTATAGTTTCTGGATATTAGCCCTTTGCCAGATGGATAGATTGCAAAAATTTTCTCCCATTCTGTAGGTTGTCTGTTAGCTCTGATGATAGTTTCTTTTGCTGTGCTGAAGCTCTTTGGTTTAATTAGTTCCCATTTGTCAATTTTGGGTTTGTTGCAATTGCTTTTGGTGTTTTAGTCATTAAGTCTTTGCCCATGCCTATGTCCTGAATGGTACTGCCTCGGTTTTCTTCTAGGGTTTTTGTGGTTTTTAGGTCTTATGTTTAACTCTTTAATCCATCTTGGGTTAATTTTTGTATAAGGTGTAAGGAAGGGGTCCAGTTTCAGTATTCCGCATGTAGCTAGCCAGGTTTCCCAATATCATTTATTAAATAAGGAATCCTTTCCCCATTGCTTGTTTTTGTCAGGTGTGTCAAGTATCAGATGGTTGTAGATGTGTGGTGATATTTCTGAGACTTCTGTTCCATTGGTCTATATATCTGTTTTGGTACCAGTACCATGTTGTTTTGGTTGCTGTAGCCTTGTGGTATAGTTAACATGATGCCTCCAGCTTTGTTCTTTTTGCTTAGGATTGTCCTGACTATATGGGTTCTTTTTTGGCTCCATATGAAATTTAAAGTAGTTTTTTTTAATTCTGTGAATAAAGTCAATGTTAGCTTAATGGGAATAGCATTGAATCTATAAATTACTTTGGGCAGTATGGCCATTTTTGCGATATTTATTCTTCCTATCCATGAGCATGGAGTGTTTTTCCATTTGTTTGTGTCCTCTCTTATTTCCTTGAGCAGTGGTTTGTAGTTCTTCTTGAAGAAGTCCTTCACATCCCTTGTAAGTTGGATTCCTAGGTATTTCACTCTCTTTGTAGCAATTTTGAATGGGAGTTGACTCATGATTTGGCTCTCTGTCTGTTACTGCTGTATATGAATGCTTGTGATTTTTGCACATTGATTTTGTATCCTGAGACTTTGGTGAAGTTGCTTATCAGCTTAAGGATATTTTGGACTGAGACAATGGGGTTTTCTAAATATACAATCATGTCATCTGCAAACAGAGACAATTTGACTTCCTCTCTTCCTATTTGAATACTTTTTATTTCTTTCTGTTGCCTGATTGTCCTGGCCAGAATTTCCAATACTGTGTTGAATAGGAGTGGTGAGATAGGGCATCCTTGTCTTGTGCGGGTTTTCAAGGCGAACGCTTCCAGCTTTTGCCCATTCAGTGTGATATCGGCTGTGGGTTTCTCATAAATCGCTCTTGTTATTTTGATATACGTTTCATCAGCACCTAGTTTATTGAGAATTTTTCACATGAAGGGTTGTTGAATTTTATCGAATGGCTTTTCTGCATCTATTGAGATAACCATGTGGTTTTTGTCATTGGTTCTGTTTATGTGATGGATTACGTTTATTGATTTGTGCATGTTGAACCAGCCTTGCATCCCAGGTGTGAAGCTGACTTGATCATGGCAGATAAGCTTTTTGATGTGCTGCTGGATTCAGTTTGCCAGTATTTTATTGAGGATTTTCGCATCGATGTTTATCAGGGATATTGGACTGAAATTTTCTTTTGTGTGTGTGTGTCTCTGTCAGGTTTGGTATCAAGATGATGCTGGCTTCATAAAATGAGTTAGGAAGGAGTCCCTCTTTTTCTGTTGTTTGGAATAGTTTCAGAAAGAATGGTATCAGCTCCTCTTTGTACCTCTGGTAGAATTTGGCTGTGAATCTGTCTGGTCCTGCACTTTTTTTGGTTAGTAGGCTATTAATGACTGCCTCAATTTCAGAATCTGTTATTGGTCTATTCAGAGATTTGACTTATTCCTGGTTTAGTATTGGGAGGGTGTATGTGTCCAGGAATTTACCCATTTCTTCTAGAGTTTCTAGTTTATTTGTGTAGAGGTGTTTATAGTGTTCTCAGATGGTAGTTTGTATTTCTGTGGGATCAGTGGTGATGTCCCCTTTATCACTTTTTATTGTGTCTATCTGATTCTTTTCTCTTTTCTTCTTTATTAGTCTGGCTAGCAGTCTATCTATTTTGTTAATCTTTTCAAAAAAGTAGCTCCTGGATTCACGTATTTTTTGAAGAGTTGGTTTTTTTTTGTTTTGTTTTGTTTTTGTTTTTTGTCTCTCTCTCCTTCAGCTCTGTTCTTAGTTATTTCTTGTCTTCTGTTAGCTTTTGAATTTGTTTGCTCTTGTTTCTCTAGTTATTTTGTGATGTTAGGGTGTCAATTTAGATATTTCCTGCTTTCTCCTGTGGGAATATAGTGCTATAAGTTTCCCTCTAAACACTGCTTTTGCTGTGTCCCAGAGATTCTGGTACGTTGTGTCTTTGCTCTCATCTGTTTCCAATAATTTATTTATTTCTGCCTTAATTTAGTCATTTACCCAGTAGTCATTGAGGAGCAGGTTGTCCGGTTTCCATGTAGTTGTGTAGTTTTGAGTGAGTCTATTAATCCTGAGTTCTAATTTGACTGCACTGTGTTCTGAGAGATGGTTTGTTATCATTTCTGTTCTTTTACATTTGCTGAGGAGTGCTTTACTTCCAACTATCTGGTCAGTTTTGGAATAAGTGTGATGTGGTGCTGAGAAGAATGTATATTCTGTTGATTTGGGGTGGAGAGTTCTGTAGATGTCTATTAGGTCTGCCTGGTCCAGAGCTGAGTTCAAGTCCAGAATATCTTTGTTAATTTTCTGTCTCGATCTGTCTAATATTGACAGTGGGATGTTAAAGTCTCCCACTATTATTGTGTGGGAGTCTAAGTCTCTTTTTAGGTCTCTAAGAACTTGCTTTATGGATCTGGGTGCTCCTGTATTGGGTGCATATATATTTAGGATAGTTAGCTCTTCTTGTTGCATTGATACCTTTAGCATTACGTAATGCTCTTCTTTGTCTTTCCTGATCTTTGTTGGTTTAAAGTCTATTTTTAAAATTTTCTTTTTAATTCTCAGCAAGACAAGTTACTTCTGTATAGAAGGGTATGCCCTTACAGATGGAACAATGGCAAGCACACATTTGGACAAAGGAGGAGAAGTGGTTCTTAGCCCTGACTCATGTGGCCCCTGCTACTCTGTCATTCCCCTATTGGCTAGGATTAGACTGCACAGGTTCAACTAATTCCAATTAGCTAATTTAAAGAGAATGATGCGGTGAGTGCTTTGGCGAGAGTCAGGGCAGAGCAGGTAGCAGGTAATTTGAATGAGTTAGGGTGGAGCAGGTGATCAGAATGAGTTAGGGTGCAGCGCGTAATCGAAAAAGTTTGCCTTACGAGAAAGTTAGTTTTAAAAGTAGAAGGCAAAGAAATAAACACACTGACATATTAATTCTTTGAAAAGAAATTTAGAACTCCTATCTAACAATCCCTGCCCTTGTATTTTCATACAGCTTTCCTTTAAACTTTTTAATGCATGTTTTGGCTTAGTTGTTTTGCTTGATTTTCCAAAAGAAGAAGCTTCTCTGGATAAGGTGTAGGATAATTAACGGAGGTTTTAGTAAGTGCCATTTTTAGGAGCCTCAGCATCTACTTATGGATGCATGGTATGACACAGCACTTGACAAAAATAAATACACCTATTACGGCTGTGAGGGAAATAAGAATAAAGGCTATTATTCCTTTCCATTTACCAAACTACCTTGTTTTAGCCATCATGTAAAGGGGTCATTTACCCCTGAGTTGCTGGCTACCTCATTGGATATAGCGGTCAGACCTTGCAATACCTTTGTTATACTTCTATTAGGGGCCATGTCATTTGTGATGAAGGTGTAACATTGAGTTTTAATCATGAGGCAAACTCCTCTTTCTGCTAAATCAGAGACTAGGATTGCAACCCCTGCTTTTCATGTTTTCCATTTGCTTGTAAATATTCCTCCATCCCTTTATTTTGAGCCTATGTGTGTCTTTGCACATGAGATGGGTCTCCCGAATACAGCACACTGATGGATCTTGACTCTTTATCCAATTTGCCAGTCTGTGTCTTTTGATTGCAGTATTTAGCCTGTTTACATTTAAGGTTAAAATTGTTATGTGTGAATTTGTTCCTGTCATTATGATGCTAGCTGGTTATTTTGCCCATTAGTTGATGCAGTTTCTTCCTAGTATCAATGGTCTTTATATTTTGGTATGTTTTTGCGGTAGCTGGTACCGGTTTTTCCTTTCCATATTTAGTGCTTCCTTTAGGCATTCTTGCAAGGCAGGCCAGGTGGTGGCAAAATCCCTCAGCATTTGCTTGTCTGTAAAGGATTTTATTTCTCCTTCACTTATGAAGCTTAGTTTGGCTGGATATGAAATTCTGGGTTAAAAATTCTTTTCTTTAAGAATGTTGAATATTGGCCTTCATTCTCTTCTGGCTTGTAGGATTTCTGCAGAGAGATCCGCTGTTAGTCTGACGGGCTTCCCTTTGTGAGTAACCTGATTTTTCTCTCTGGCCGCCCCTAACATTTTTTCCTTCATTTCAACCTTGGTGAATCTGAACATAATGTGTCTTGGAGTTGCTCTTCTCGAGGAGTATCTTTGTGGTGTTCTCTGTATTTCCTGAATTTGAATGTTGGCCTGTCTTGCTATACTGTGGAAGTTCTCCTGGATAATACCCTGAAGAGTGTTTTCCAACTTGATCCCATTCTCCCTGTCATTTTCAGGTACACCAATCAAACGTACATTTGGTCTTTTCACATAGTCCCATATTTTTGGAGGATTTGTTCATTCCTTTTCATTCTTTTTTCTCTAATCTTGTCTTCATGCTTCATTTCATTAAGTTGATCTTCAATGTCTGATATCCTTTCTTCTGCTTGATCACTTTGGCTGTTGATACTTGTGTATGCTTCATGAAATTCTCGTGCTGTGTTTTTTCGGCTCCATCAGGTCACTTATGTTCTTCCCTAAACTGGTTATTCTAGTCAGCAGTTCCTGTAACCTTTTATCAATGTTCCTAGCTTCCTTGCATTGGGTTAGAACATACTTCTTCAGCTCAGAGGAGTTTGTTATTACCCACCTTCTGAAGCCTACTTCTGTCAATTTGTCAAACTCATTCTCCATCCAGTTTTGATCTCTTGTGACCCTTTTGAGAAGAGACATTCTGGTTTTTGGAATTTTCAGCCTTTTTGTGCTGGTTTTTCCCCATCTTCGTGGATTTATCTACCGTTGGTCTTTGATGTTAGTAACCTTTGGATGAGGTTTTTGTATGGGTTTACCTACTGTTGGTCTTTGATGTTGGTAACCTTTGGATGGGGTTTTTGTGTGGGCATTCTTTTTGTTGATGTTGATGTTATTGCTTTCTGTTTGTTAGTTTTCCTTCTAACAGTCAGGCCCCTCTGCTGCAGGTTTGCTGAAGTTTGCTGGAGGTCCACTCCAGACCCTCTTTTCCTGGGTATCACCAGTGGAGGCTACAGAACAGCAAAGATTGTTGCCTGCTCCTTCCTCTGGAAGCTTCGTCCCAGAGGGGCACCTGCCAGATGCCAGCCAGAGCGCTCCTATGTGAGGTGTCTGTTGACCCCTGCTGGGAGATGTCTCCCCATCAGGAGGCACAGGGGTCCGGGACCTACTTGTGGAGGCAGTCTGTCCCTTAGCAGAGCTCAAGTGCTGTGCTGGAGATCTGCTGCTCTCTTCAGAGCTGGAAGGCAGGGACATTTAAGTTGGCTAAAGCTGCGCCCACAGCCACCCCTTCCCCCAGGTGCTCTGTCCCCAGGAGATGGGAGTTTTATCTATAAGCCCCTGACTAGGGCTGCTGCCTTTCTTTCAGAGATGCCCTGCCCAGACAGGAGGATTCTAGAGAGGCAGTCTGGCTACAGGGGCTTTGCCACCCTGAGGCAGGTTCCACACCCTGTTCAAACTTCCTGGTGGCTTTGTTTACACTGTGAGAGGAAAACCACCAACTCAAACTTCAGTAATGGTGGATGCCTCTCCCCCCACCAAGCTTGAGCATCCGAGGTCGACTTTAGACTACTGTGCTGGCAGCAAGAATTTCAAGCCAGTGGATCTTAGTTTGTTGGACTCTGTGGGGGTGGGATCCACTGAGCAGGACCACTCAGCTCCCTGGCTTCAGCCCCCTTTCCAGGGCAATGAATGGTTCTCTCTTGCTGGCATTCTAGGTGCCACTGCAGTGTGAAAAGAAAACTCCCTGCAGCTAGCTCAGTGTCTGCTCAAACACCCACCCAGTTTTGTGCTTGAAACCCAGGATGCTGTAGGCACCTGAAGGATCTCCTGGTCTGTGGGTTACGAAGACCACTGGAAAAGTGTAGTATCTGGGCCAGATAGCACTGTCCATCTCAGCACAGTCCCTCACAGTTTCTCTCGGCTAGAGGAGGGAGTTTCATGACCCCTTGCACTTCCCGAGTTAGGTGTTGCCCTACCCTGCTTCTGCTCACCCCCCATGGGCTATACTCACTGTCTAACCAGTCCCAATGAGATGAACTGCATACCTCAGTTGGAAATGCAGAAATTACCCACCTTCTGCATTTGTCTTGCTGGGAGCTGCTGACCGGAGCTGTTCCTATTTGGCCATCTTGCCCAAGAATCCCAGGTCAATATTTAAATAGATCTAATGTTCATCACCAGCTATTTTTCCATGATATATTCATTCTTAAGGTTAATTGCATTTCATTGCTTGACTTTATGTTTAAACACATTTTCTCTCAGATAGTCTCATTAGCTCTATATTATTTAATATCTTTTATATATCTTAATACCTGTCAAGTGCTTCCATATTGAACAATATTTTGGCTGGTCATCATATTTCTGGATCACTTGGTGGAATACTATATTCAGCACCCTACCCTCCCAACACAAGAAAACTATCAATTAACAATTATATATCCAGTACAACTATCTTTCAGACTGAAACTGAGAAAGTTTCACACTAGCAAACCCTCACCACAGGATATTCTAAAAAATTTGTCTCTGATAGAAGGAAAATCGTCCCCTACTGGAACTGTGAGATACAGAAATGAATAGTAATAAACAAAGAAACAAATGTGTAGAATATGTGTGTAAAGCTAATTAAAATGTAAATGTATAAAAGAGTGATATAGCAAAATAAATAAAAAATATTAGATAATAATATCTTGTAAGTCAGGAGGAGATTGATGTGAAATAAAGTGTTCTACAAATCCCTGTATTGTTTAGGATGAGGGTAAAACATTGTTTAAATTTAGACCTTGTTTTGTTAAGCATGCATGTTGAAATTTTTAAAGTAACCATCAACATATTATAAAAGGGCTATACAACCTCAAAACTGATAGAAGGGAAATCAATAAATTCAAAATAAAGCAAGAGAAAACCAGAGAGGGAAGAAAGTAAATAAACAAGATGGCAGAAATAAATCAAAGTATATCAGTAATGACAATCAGTAAAGGTAGAATACTTTCCAGTAAAGACAAACATTTTTAAAACTGAATTTTAAAAAATCGGCTATATGATGTATGAAAGAGAGCTAAAAACAAAGACACATTAGAAGCAGAATTCTGTGTAATGGTAAGTGAAATAAATTGTTATTATATTAACATTTTAATGCAAAGCACGTTATTAGAAATAAAGTTAATTTACATGTTTTGATAATGTTTTCAATTTAAAGAAAAATGTAATAATTCTAAACTCGAATGCCCATATATTATAACCCAAAAATATATATTGCAAATATTAACCAAATTCAAGTAGAAATGGAAAAATTTGCTATCATACCTCTGTTAATAGTTATTAGATCAAAAGCTCTGTAAAGATATAGAAGATTTGAAAAACGCAATTAAAAACTTAGTATATGTGTGTGCACATGTTGTTGGGGAAATATAATTCAAACAACAAAAATCTTAGGCCGGGCTCAATGGCTCACGCCTGTAATCCCAGCGTTTTGAGAAGCTGAAGCTAAAGGATTGGCAGGAGTTCAAGACAGGCCTGGGCAACATAGTAAGACCTTGTTTCTACAAAAAATAAAAACAAAATAAAAATTAGCCAAGTGTGGTGGTGCATGCCTGCAATCCTACCTACTCACAAGGCTGAGACAAGAGGATCCCTTGAACCCAGGAGCTAGAGACTGCAGTGAGCTCTGAATCGCACACTCTACTCCAGCCTGAGCAACAGGAACAAAACAAGAAAACAAGAAAAAAGAACAAAATCTTCTCCCAACTCAGACGTCCTCTTCACAAAAGTCGTAGGAAAAGAAAATGTTGTATTATGGAATAAGTATTAAGCCAGAATGTGATGCACATCACAGGCAATCCACGAAGAGTTTGCAAAGACAGAAATCTCGCCCCTTATATAGGCAAGCAGATACAACCCATTACATACATGTTTACGAGATAATAACTAGTTCTCAAGTGAGAGGACTTGATAGCACCATCAGTCACACATAGTTCATCCTAACTTTACCTGGTAAGTAGGGTGACCATCTGTGTTAGCTAATTGCCTTGATCCAGAGCAGAGGTTTGGGGGAGGTTGGGGAATTTCTCATATATTTTTGACAAGAGGTGGTTTTGCAAATTGGAACAAGACACCCACTGACACTCCTACCTTCCCAAGAAAATGAGAGATAAGGGTGCTATCTCCCTTAATGTTAACATTTCAAATAGATTGCCCAGGTCCTTAAGAAAGAAAGACATTCTTAAAGCTGATGAAATCCCTATCTAGTCTTCAAAAGGATTTATGGACATTTCAGACAAATAAGAAAGTACTTTAAGTTTTAGTTAATCACTTCATTACATTTTCTAAGGTTAATGCTGGCAGAAAAAGGAGGGGAGAGAAATCTCTTCACTCATTTTCAGTTGGGAGAATGAAGCTTCTTATTTTTAGATTATATTTGTCTTTAAAATGCAGAAGACTGTGAACAACAATTAAAGAACAACCCATACTTTTCAAGACACATGGACGATTTGTTTTTTAAAATTGACCTCGTACCAGATGAGCAAACCTCAACAAACTTCAAAAAAAAAGTTATCCAGTCCACAATCTCCAATAAAATTGCAATTAAGCTAGAAATCAAGAATCTATTTAAACATATCAATCCTAATGTCTAAATTAACTAATTGGTCAAAAAAGAAATCATAATGAAAGATTTAAAATGCTGTATATCAAAACTTGTATGGTGAAGTTAAAATGCTTCTAGGTCAGGAATTTATAGCTTTAAAAATCCTTGCATTATAAAAATGTAGTCCTGAAAACAGATAAATACCCCATTTAAGAAATCAGAAAAAGTAATTGAATAAAGTTAAATGGATGACAAAAATAATAAACATAAAAACAGAAAATAATGAACTATAAGACAAAGATACAATACAGAATACTAACAAAGCAAAAAAACAGTTTGATAACACTAATAATGTTGACAAAAGTCAAGGATGATTTAAAAAAAAGAAGACACAAATAAACATAATTAATAATGGAAAGTATCCATATTTTCTGATATTGCAGAGATTAAATACATAATAAAGTAGCATTAACAACTTTATACCAATAACTTTAAAACTGAACTTAAATATGAATTTCTAGAAACATATAACTGGCCAAAAATTGCTGTCAAAAGAAATCTAAAATTTGAATAATTCTATAACTATAGATAAGTGGAATCCAAAGTCAAAGCATTTCCCACAAAGGGAATACAAATCTGAGATTATTTAACCAACAAATTCTATGAGGTTATATAATTTACATCTTATAAAACCATTACAGAAATAGAAAAGAAAAAAAAACACCTGACCAAATTCATTTTATGAGACTAGCATAACCTTGATACAAAAATTTGACAAGGAGAGCACAAGAAAGAAAAAGTAGTCACGAGGAAAGTTACAAAATAAAGCATTAGTGAAATGAATGCAACAATATAAAAGGATAATACATCATGATCAAAATGAGTTTTTCTCAAAAGTGTAAAGTTATAAAATCAATTAGTGTCATGCACCACATGAATGGATTATGGCAGAAAAATATCACATAATTATTTCAATTGGTGCAGAAAAATCCTTCAACAGAATTCAACATATATTCATTAAAAACAAAAGAAAAAAATCTTATTAATCATCAGGGAAAGTAAAACTAAGCCAACCATTTTATTAGATTTCAGAAAACTTAAAGCTAGAGAACATTAAGTGTAGGAAACAATACCTAGCATTTGCAGATGCAAGTGGCAAAATGCAATTTAGTATCATGTCGTGATGTCAAAGATGCACCACCATACCACCTAGCAATCCCACTCCCAGTGTGTATCTTAGAAAAATTCTTGAACAATTGCACCAGAAGACAGATAAATAATATTTATAGCAGCATTTTTGAAATCAAAATAATAAAATAATACTCATGGAAATACCCATCGATTGTAGAATGAATACAAAGTTTTGGTATTCATGAAATACTCTAGAGCAGTATAAATGAATGCATTTCAGACATACATATCAAAATAGAGTCTCAGGGACATAATGCTGCATTCAAAAAGCAAATCACAGAAGAATAAATAGAGCATAATTCTATTTATGTAAATTTCAAAAACACAAAATCAAATATTATTTAGAAATACAAACATAAAAGGTAGAGATTTGGAATTGAAGGACACACAGAGAAATTCAAGTGTACTGATAGTGTTCTATTACTTAAACTGGTTGTTAATACCTAGATATTGATCTTATTGCTATTTTTTATCTTATTCAAATATTTTTACTCTCTTTATATATTCAATATTTAATAAATTAATTAAAAATACATCAAGTGAAAAAAAGGGAATCAATTTTTTCCCTGCTCCAATGTGGTATAATTGCAAGTCAGTATCAGAATGCTGGTGTCGAGATTTTCTTCTTCATAACAAGTGACTCCTGAAGAATTCAGTTCTGCACAACACACAATTTGTAGGCATAAAGATGAGATGGCTGCAGAGTATGCACAATTTATTGTCATCCTTTGAAGATCAATGTGCTACTTAACCACATTGTTAAGTAAGAAAAAGATGCACATGCAATAGTTTGTACATTTCTAAATGTCCTGCCTGTCTCATTCACTTTTGCTAATCTTCCTATCTTATGCAACTTATTCTGTACAATGTATTTCTCATCTTTTTTTCTCTACCTCAAATGTCCAAGGACATATGGACAAAATGGTGAAATTCATCTTCAAATCAATATACAATCCTAAAAAATAACCTGAAGGTATTGCAGTAGTCTCATATTTCATGTTGCTACTAAATTTTCTGCTTCCCATATTTTTGTGCCAGTAATATTTAAAGATTTGGGACATGTGAGCCATAAAATAAGAAACTGTCCACTAGAAGAAATTTATTTTTAATCATTCAAATTAGCACAATAATTTCATTACTATTAAAGCAATAAACACAGGGTAACACAAAGGTTTCACCTAAAGTCATATAATCTATGAGAAAATAGCACCTTTTTGTTAAAATTCAGTTTCATATTTTAATGTAGTATTGATAGAGTAACTCTTAGGTTTTTACCAATAAATTAATCCCATTTAAAATATTTTCAACCTCGGATACTTACTTATATTTTCTATATAAATATCAGTATAAAATATTCTATGTAGTACCAATTTGGGGGTCTCTCAAAGTTTAAAGTGGTATGTTTTTCTCTTCCTACAAATTTGGTTAGGATTTATCCATTTCCAAGATATCCATCAAAATTTTAAAAGATGAGAGCCTGTAAATGAAGAGTATGGTGGCAACCAGAATGGGTGGGATACAGAAAGAGAGAAACCACACCAAAAGCAACGGCAGCAAAAGCCAAAATTGACAAATGGGATCTAATTAAACAAAAGAGCTTCTGCACAGCAAAAGAAACTACCATCAGCGTGAACAGGCAACCTACAGAATGGGAGAAAATTTTTGCAATCTACTCATCTGACAAAGGGCTAATATCCAGAACCTACAAAGAATTCAAAGAAATTTACAAGAAAAAAACAAACAACCCCATCAAAAAGTGGGCAAAGGATATGAACAGACATTTCTCAAAAGAAGACATTCATACAGCCAACAGACACATGAAAAAATGCTCATCATCACTGGCCATCAGAGAAATGCAAATCAAAACCACAATGAGATACCATCTCACACCAGTTAGAATGGCGATCATTAAAAAGTCAGGAAACAACAGGTGCTGGAGAGGATGTGGAGAAATAGGAACACTTTTACACTGTTGGTGGGATTGTAAACTAGTTCAACCATTATGGAAAACAGTATGGCTGTTCCTCAAGGATCTAGAACTAGATGTACCATATGACCCAGCCATCCCATTACTGGGTATATACCCAAAGGATTATAAATTATGCTGCTATAAAGACACATGCACACGTATGTTTATTGCGGCACTATTCACAATAGCAAAGACTTGGAATCAACCCAAATGTCCATCAGTGACAGATTGGATTAAGAAAATGTGGCACATATACACCATGGAATACTATGCAGCCATAAAAAAGGATGAGTTTGTGTCCTTTGTAGGGACATGGATGCAGCTGGAAACCATCATTCTTAGCAAACTATCACAAAAACAGAAAACCAAACACCGCATGTTCTCACTCATAGGTGGGAACTGAACAATGAGATCACTTGGACTCGGGAAGGGGAACATCACACACCGGGGCCTATCATGGGGAGGGGGGAGGGGGGAGGGATTGCATTGGGAGTTATACCTGATGTAAATGACAAGTTGATGGGTGCTGACGAGTTGATGGGTGCAGCACACCAACATGGCACAAGTATACATATGTAACAAACCTGCACGTTATGCACATGTACCCTAGAACTTAAAGTATAATAATAATAAATAAATTTAAATAAATAAAGAAAGAAAGAAGGAAATAGATTTAAAAAAAAAAAAGAAAGAAACCATTCTCTACAACTTTAGTAAAGAAGTCTAAGCATTGCTTTTGAAAATTAAAATGATAACATAAATCTTCAAAGCAAAGATCTCACAATAATTAGATAATTTTCTTAGGAGTGTAATGGGAAGAGGTATGGCTAATCTAGGAATTCTTGCTGGAAGACAAGATATGAAAGCTGGATATAAAAGAATAGGTATGATGTGGATAGATAAGGAAACATTTATGTTCAGAAATTTAAGCAGAGAATGAAGACAGAGAAGCAAAAAGATATTTGAAGAAGACAATGAGTAGAAGTGTATAGTAATTGTATGTCTGTCTTTGCTTTCACAGGAGAAGGAGAAAATAATGTGACTACCTCTGGCCAAAGCACTGAATTCCACTTCAAGAGCCACCTTTTCCCTCATCTACAATGACTGGCACTGTTTTATAAAGTGGTTGCTTTATCCGCCTGGGATCTGGCATAAGGACAGTGATGATCAGAGGCCCAGCTGAGCCTCAAGCACACATAACATGCATTTTCAACTCCAAGCCCCTGAGATTTGGGAGCTGCCTATTAAGAAGCACAACCTATTCCATCCTGACTATTTCACAGAGGGAACAGTTAAAAGAATAATAAGACATTATTTCAAATAAGGAAATTATGGAGAAGTTGAAATGCCAGCCTAATATATTTGAAGTTTATTAAATAAAAAGTCAGTAGGAAATCATTGAAGGTTTGTGAGGAGGGAAAGAAATTAGTCAATGGAGAGTTTTAAAATCAGTATGGTCACAGCAGTAGGACAAATTAAAGAAGGAAAGAACAGAGATATGAAGACTAACTAGTTAACAGTCCATTGCAACATCCCAGTGAAAAATCCTAAGTTCTCTGAACAGAGAACGATTGAAAATTGAAGAAGAGAGTGGAACAGTGAGAAATGAATCTAGCATTTCAAGCCTGAGTACATGGGAGAAATGTAGTACTATAAATAACAGATAAAGAATAGCGCAATTAAAAGGACTATTTCTGCTGATAATAGTATCATTTTCTTAAATTTGTTCTGAAAAAAATTATTTTAGATACATCAGGTTTGGGGTGACAGACAGTGAGTCAGATATGTCAATGTATCCAACAGGAAAGTAGAGATACGGAAATACAGAAAAGTTCAAAAGTCAATGGGAAAGAATTGGACCTGGTAGCCATCTGCATACGGGTTGGCTTAGGTAGTTGTCTAGAAGTGGTGATGTTATCCAAGATAGAAACTGCACTGAGCTGAGATCCGGCCACTGCACTCCAGCCTGGGCGACAGAGCGAGACTCCGTCTCAAAAAAAAAAAAAAAAGAAACTGCACAATGAGAAGTAGTTTCTGGGTTGTATCCATCAGGGTTTAGTGTAGAAAACAGAATTTACAGATGAGGAACTGCTCTTTCCACCCTGAATTAAGGGCACTGCTGCCAGCATCACATCTGGGGCATTCAGAGGGATGGAGTTCAGAGCACCTGATGCCAGAACGCTTGTCTGCTGGAGCTGCTTTTCTGCCCACATCACTAATAAAAAAGAATCACCTCCATTTTCCAAATAGTTCATAAATGCATTTCATTGGCACAACCTTAATCACATCCAGGACCCTAGCCACAAAATGTCTTTAAAACATAGTGTTTAGACTAACAGCCCCTATAATATTATGTGAATGGTGGAAGAGTGTTGGAACATACAAAGGAGATACAAATAGATGCTGATTGCAAGTAGACAATGCAAAGTCCCCATGGGACATCAAAGTAGAGAAATCTAACATCCCTTAAGTAAATTAAAAATGAAATTCTGGGACCTTAGATAAAGATCAGGATATATCAATATTTAGATCGGGGTGTCCAAGCTTTTGACTTCCCTGGACCACTTTGAAAAAATTGTCTTGGACCACACATAAACTACATTAACACTAACGATAGCTGACAATTAAAAAAAAAAAAATCACCAAAAAAATCATAATGTTTTAAGAAAATTTACAAATTTCTATTGGGCAGCATTCAAAGCCATCCTGGGCCACATGCAGCCCACAGGTCACGGGTTGGACACGCAGGTTGGATAAATTGAAGCCATGGAACTAATTGAGATTGTCTAGAGGAAGGATTTAGATCATTTGAGGTGTTAAATCCCCGTCCTGGTGACCACAGTATTTAAAAAGAAAACCTTTGTTTAAAAGGCAGGAAGAAAAAGCTGCGTCAAGGGAAATCTGCTCCATATCAGGCTTTAGTAGCACATTTCTGACAAGGAATTTCCTAATACTGTACTTAAAATACCATAGATTAATCCTACGTAGTGAATTAAAAGAAGAACATGTGAAGGTGTATGTGGTTTGAAACAGGAAGAACTGAATGGAACTGATAACCAGTTAAAATTAACCAGTTAAAATATAGTAATGTATACAATTTCCCAGTGTGAATGTAAATATGCCACACATGTTACCTGAAAATTAATATTAATCTCTGATAAGATTCTTATTTCTAAAAGTTGACATTGTTGTACTGCCTTTAAATTTGAAGGTGAGGTATAAAATTAAAGCCTATATTATTTTTTCGTATTTTTCCACTTGGACCAATTTCACAACTCAATTGTTTTTTGAAAAAGTACTTTTTAAATGAGCACTTACTCTGTTCAAACAGTATTAGGCATTACGTGAGATCCAAAGATAAGACATTGGCCCTCCTGTCAAATGCACCAAAATTGATTAAATTAAGATGTAACTTGGGGTCATGCTTATTGTTAGAGCAATTTTTTCATTTGTCCTTATTATTTTCAGAGAGAATAAAGTCTCCTTCTACTGAGGTAATAGCTACCACAAAGATTTTATAATTTAAACTGCTTTGTAATAATTTTTATTTCTCTATATATTTGGGTCTGATGAGATTGCAATTTTATTTTACATTTTGTCCTTTTTTTGTTAAGTATATTCTTCCTATTTCTTTAACAAAAAAAAAAAAAATTTTTAACAACTGTTAACAAGTGTCTGCTTGATTCTTCTGTTAATTCAAATCTAAATCTGTTAATAAGCTTTATGAAATTACATGTAACAAAATACACTATCTACACATAGACAAACATACCCATAGAATTTTAAATTAACATTATTAATGGTTAATAAACAAATTCATCAATCATGTCTTCATTTACACTTTTATTGTCAATGCTAATCATTTGTTATTATAAAGTTGGAAGTTTCTATTGAATTAGGATTATTAGTAGTAATAAATAAATTAAAATGTGTCTGAAATTGCACAGTGCCTACATTAGGCAGCAACTCAGATATGAACAGCATTTGCACATGGTAATATCAGTTGTCTTGGGATATAAAGATTTCTGATCTTAAAAAAAAAGTCAGAAATTTACTTTTCCAGCACCTGTTATGTGTGTGCATGCGTGTGTATGTGCAAGACCCCATTAGTAGAGCAAATATAGCACAGACTTGAAAAATTATGACCTAGAGCTTTCTGTCGGCCCTCATTGTTTAACTCAGACATTTAGAGTTGCTTTATTGATTTTTCATTCAGTCCTAAAGTGGATTCTAAACACTGTGAAATTACAAGCCCAATAATTGCTGTTTTAAAGTTTTTACACTTAATGAGATAGTTCGCATTTGTTTGTATTTTGATTGGATTTGAACAGGAAACAGGGAGAGGTCCTGCAGACAGTTTGCTTCCATGCAACTGCATAAGATTTCAACATGTCACTGTAGTCAGTTTGGGGACTAAAGGGACAAATCCCAGACAAGTTAAGTAGAAACTAAGAGTAAAAATGCCCAAGAAACCAAATAACAATTACATCCAAATTGCCAAGAGGCAGAAGTCTGAAATAATCATTACCAGAGTAAAAACAGATAAGAGAAACAAAAAAAGTGATGATTCGGGGGCAGTTTCTGGCAACAGTTTTATAGTGTCTGTTGCTCGACTGCATTAATAGATAAGAATACATGAAGAAGTATGTCAGCCTGGCTTGAAGGTAGGATGACCAACTTTTTAGAAAGCCAGCCTGGGACACAGTCAAACCAAACCAAATAACCCACAATAATAGACTATATAATAAATAACACTCATATGTGCTATTACTTTAACATTAAAATATGAATAATAGGTGTTTATCAAAACTATAGGTTATTCTGTATTATTTATTTTTCTTTTATGTAACTGCTATAATTTAAGCAAAACAATAGTAGAAATAGTTAATAGGCAATAAACAATAGTTACTTATAGTAGGACAAATTAAATAATATATGAGCAAAATATATATTGATATTTTTACAATGTTTCTTTAAAAGAATTTTTAAATTCTTTTACAATGTTTCTTTAAAAGAATAATTTAAATTTTTAACTTTATTGGACATTTAAATTTTGTAGGCATTATTACTGTGTACTCCTTACATATATAAATGTGACTTTAAAAGAAGAATGTAAACATTACTAAACAAATATTGCCTGTATTTAATGAAAAAAAAGCCGACATGTTTATCTTTGTTCCAGGATATTTTTTCTCTTTGTAGTTTCTTTTCCATTAATACCTCTCTGAACTGACCCAGTCTTTAGGCATCCTTTTCTTCTTTTACGCAGTGGTAAAATTGAATACAGTCCAACATAAAATTCACTTTGACTTGCAGCTCTTCGCGTATCAAGCCCACATTGCACTGACTCTTGGTGTCGGTCCAAAGCTATAGTATCAAGTTAAATATCCTTTCCGCACAAGTGTTTAATCATGGAATACTTAGAATTTTGCTTACTTGCAAGAGCAAGTTTTTACATTTGTAGGAATTAGTTTCCAGCACTCCAAAACTTTCCATCCACTTGTATCCTCAGGCTGGTTTTGATAGAGTAGTTATTTGTCAATCAGGTTATTTGCATCTATAAATTTATTATAATGACTATCTATGTCTAAAATGCCCATCATCATTAAATCTTTAAAGCACAGTAGACATCATCCTACCGTATAACCTCCTTTTCTCAGGAAACAGGTTCATTTGTACTTGAGGCTTTGAAGTTCAAATAATTTGAATTCCAAATGAATTAGTTCTAGTAAAGAAATTGAAGAAATCATTTCTGGTTTGCTTCCCTGTTCATGACATTCAGGAACTGAAGTGCAGTTAGTTCATCCTTTTCTAGGCACCTTATATCCTCTTGAAAAATTATCAAACAGTTTTGAGAAAACTGCATATAAATTTCTCTTTTACTCTAATCCTCTTCTCCATTTTCACCCTCAACATAATTCCAAATTAGAAAAACTCATTCGTCTTGTCTCACACTTGAAAACACGATTTGATGTCAAGTCAGAATTAAAAAATCTTTCCAATGGGAAGCAAAAATTACATTCATCTTCTAGGTACATGTTTTAGGAAGCGGTCTTCTTTCATTTCTGTAAAGTCAAATATCTCATTAAGTGCTTCTTCACATTTTGAGAAAACTAAAAAGTAACCAAAAACTTTTATTATAAATATTTCAATACTACATGTAATTATATCATACTCTTTTTTAGCAGTATTCTGTACAAAATATTCAGGACATTTCACTGGTAAGTTCTTCCTCATTATTTTGGGGAAGAAGTTTATAGATGGAACAGAATTTCCCAAAATTTTAATTTGCACTGTCTATGGAATATGTAGACACATAAGTAAAGTCTAATTTCTACTCAGACAAGATACAAACCATCTTTTGTTTTATGTTTTCTGAGACTTTACTAAAATCTTCATAGAATTCAAGATGTTTTGCAACTCCATTTTTCGGATTAAAGTGCTTCAGTGCTAGGAGGAATATTTTGTGTTACTTTGATTTGAAGCATCACTTGATATATTAATACTATAGAAAGAATGAGAGAATAAATGTTAAATCTGATAGAATCACTTCAACCATTTGTTAGCAAAATTTCTCTTTTCTGAGGTTAGTTGCACAAGCCATTCTGAGTTTAGGGGCAACCCCAGAAACTAACTTTACTCAGTTTTACAGAGCAATCATGGGAACAATAAAATTGTGTGTGTTCTTTCGTGTACTTTGTACAAGCTAATTCAGGAGCTACTATTTTTGATTGAGCATTGATTTCTTTTTGCTAGCCAAAACAACTTTTGATTGACTTAGAATTATTTATCTCATCCTGACTTCTGAGACCCATTCTCCATTAGGAAGGTCCCCAACTTATGATGGTTTGACTTAACGATTTTTCTACTTTACAATGGTGCAAAATCAATACCTATTCAGTACAGACCATACTTCTTTTACAATGCTGGGTAGCAGTAGTGAGCTGCAGCTCCCAGTCAGCCATGCATATTCAAGTTAGGGTTATCGGGACAGAATCCCACTGTAAGTCAAGGAGTGTCTGCATATGCTTTTATATCATCTTCTCTACCATGCCCAGTCACCAATATTTTTCTGCATATTATACAGTCCTATTTAGGGTGTTTGCCCACATAATCCAGTACTATTTGTTCTTCCACCTATCATTAAAATAGTTTAGTCATTTCAACTTCATTTTTATAATGTTTGGGTCATTGGCACTGTAATTGGCACTGTAATTGGAATTGGCACTGTAATCTTTCTAATTGTCATTTTCTGAACTATTAGAAAATGTGGGCCAGGCACTGTGGATCACCTGTATTCCCAACACTTTAGGAGGCCGAAGTGGGAGGATTGCTTGAGCCCAGGAGTTTGAGACCAGACTGGGCAACAGACCAGACCTCATCTCTACAAAAAAAAAAAAAAAAAAAAGTCAAAAAATTAGCCAGGCATGCTGTCACACACCTGTAGTTCCAGCTACTCAGGAGGCTGAGTGGGGCTATCACTTGAGCCCAGGTGATCAAGGCTGCAGTCAGTCATAATTGCACCACTGCACTCTAGCCTGGGCAATAGAGCAACACCCTGTCTCAAAAGAGAAAAAAAAAAATCAAATCAGATATGGTTATGCAGAAAAAGCAATAGCATTTTGCAATCTTAAAAGTTAAGATAGTACTCTCTCAATACAAAAAACAGTGATTAATCCACAAGCAAAGTCACTGTTAACATTCACACTCATGACTGCAACACATGGAAGTTGCACATTTCCATCACATCCGTTTCTATGAACCACAAATCATGGTTGTCAACATCAGTGAGCAGGGAAAACGGAAGGAAGAAAAAATAGTGACAGCAACTATAAAAGGTAGACAATCTATGCTGTATTCATTTAACACTTAAAATAAATAGTGTTGTTTCCAGGCCCTGCTTTTGGAGCCACTATGTGTATTTTGTACTCTCCCCGGAAACTTCCTCACTCATCCCTGAAAACTGGGACTTCTCATATTCTAAGGAGGCATTTCCTAGGACTCAAAGCTTTCAATACTAAATCGTTGACAGTACCAAGACAGTAGGTCACCTACATAAAGAGCCAGAGACAGTCAACCATACCTACACACCAAAACCATCTTGCATAAAATAAGTAACTATTTAATACCTGGTTGTTTCAACAAACAAATATAGCCTACAAAATGACCTCAGGTTAAAAGACGTTATTTAACCTGAGTGGTTGAGCTGTGTGAATACAAACTGAACAATTGTGTTCAGAAGAATATAGCAGTTCATGGGGGCCTGATCCACTCTGGGTATGAAGGAGTCTGCTTTTGGCTGATGTGAAGATTGGGATTTCTTCATAGAAATCAGTGGAATTTAAAGTGTGTTTGATAATTTGTCTCAATAACCAAATATGAAGGTTGAGGTTTCTATGCTATGATACCTGTAAGTTTGAAATATGGCCAATGGAAGGTCCTTATCCTGTTATAAGCTAGATTTCCATCTTTCAGATCCCAGGGACCACATTTAGCTAGTCTGCTTGCCATTTTAGCAAATCTGATAAAGACTGTAGGTAAATGACTGGACCAACTGTTGTGCAATTTGCATAATCACATTAGGCAACATATATCGGTACCTACACTTTTGGAAAGCAGCTTCTCAGATAGGACTTCCACACAGACTCAGAGTTTCTACTTAAATCATTTTACAAGCTATAAACAAAAAGGCAATAAGCTAAAAATGACTTGGCTCTCAGACACCTGTGCAGTTCAAATTTTTAATGCTTACTGAGAGCTCTTCTTTGGGAGCCTGCTGAACTAGAAGAAGTTCAGAACACCATGTAATGAATGCTCCATTTCCTTGTAATATATAGCTTGGGCAAAGTGCTCCTTAACCAAGACCAGGGTAAATGGGCAAAGTGTTCCTTAACCAAGACCAGGGTAAAGGGTTATTATTTCTACTGTGAAAGGCAATTGGGTATCTAGTTTCAAACAGAAATTCAGACAATTTTATAGAATTCATAATTTCAAGCCTCTGGTACTCAGAAATGAGCCTAATCACTGAACATAAGCAGGTAAGTTCACTATTTAACTTCCTTTCTCCCAGGTACTCTGAATAGAAAGTGCAAATTGTGAGAGATTTATATTTAAGGTATAGCCATTTTTAAACAGTATGAAGCAGGCTATTTGAAAGGCTTCTTTTTAAATTGTTTGTTATAAGATTCTCTGTTCCTCTTAAGAAAAGCAGAAGAAACATACTAGAAGTCAGGAAAACCATAAGTTGGTATCAGCCCAGCCACTCTGTCTCTGACCTTCAGTGAATCAGTTGACCTCTCTTCATATACAGAGGTCCATCTTCCACCAGGCCAGCGAAACAAAGTCTAAAGAGTCAGTGTCTCTCGTGTGAATTTCACCTCCCCATCAGGGATAGCTGCTCAATAATCTATTTTAAAGAGTCCTGGGGAAGATGTTTCCTTTCCAGGCACACAGTGCTGAAAACATTGCCTATGATATTTAACAGTATACACTGTATAAATAAATATATAATGATGATTATACAAAGTGTACAAATTAAAAAGTGATCACATTAGTAAATGTTATAAAGTGGTTTTATCTAATATTTCTAAACTTTAACCCTAAATAGACTGGTCATTTCTAGTAAGTGTGATGATTAAAAGTCTGGCTTTCATATATGTAGAAAAACCACCCAAATAATGAAAAATAATAATACCCAATATTTATTGAATCTTTAACAAGGACATGTACTGTTCTAAATGTTTTATGTGTATCAACTCATTTATTCCTCTTAATAAACTTTTGAAATATCTGCAATTATTTACCCCGTTTTTCACATAAGAAAACTGAAATACACAGAGATTTAAGTAATTTGGACAAAGTCATATGACTAGTAAGTGAATGATCCAAGAAAAAAATGCTTATTATTCTAAGAACGTATAGTAATGAGCTGTTCCCACTGGGTAATAATTCTATTTATTTATTTTATTTATGTTGTTGAGACAGAATCTCACTCTGTCACCCAGGCTGGAGTGCAGTGGTGTGATCCCGGCTCACTGCAACCTTGGCCTCCCAGGTTCAACGGACTCTCCTGCATCAGCCTCCCAAGTAGCTGGAATTACAGGCACGTGCTACCACACCCAGCTAATTTTTTGTATTTTTAATAGAAGCAGGGTTTCACTGTGTTAGCCAGGATGGTCTCAATCTCCTGACCTCGTGATCCACCTGCCTCAGCATCCCAAACTGCTGGGATTACAGGCGTGAGCCACCATGCCCGGCCTCCCACTGGGTAATAACTCTAAATATTTATACTCCTTAAAAGAACCCTCAACTTTAGTGACATTTTAATATGATTTGCCAAACAGCTGATTTGACCATAGGCTGTGTTGGTCAATATGAAGATGTCATAAAAATCACTTAGGCCCAAAAGTTTAAGCAGACTGCCCTACAGTACATCTATGTCCCAGAATTTTTTTTCTCCATTGAGCTATGTTAGGGACAACAACTTCTTTAACTTTTATAAGGAACCTGGCAAAGAAGCTCCAGTTTCCACATCTAACCATCCAGCAGAGTGCTAGTGGCCCGCTAGTGCTTCCATGAATCATGAGAAGCACTTGTCCTGTGTGCAATCACCCGGGACAAGCTGGATCACAGAGATTTTTCAGTTGAGTGTGTAACTGTACTTCCTTAGTCCTTATTTCATCTTTGAGTCCTCAGACAACATTCAGAATGTAAGGACATCTATCAATTGTCCACAACCTCCTCAAAGGCACCATTAAGATCACTCTCTGAGGCTGGGTGCTCTGGCTCATGCTTCTAATCCCAACATTTCAGGAGGCCAAGGCAGGAAGATAGCTTGAGCCCGGGAGTTAGAGACCATTCTGGGCAACATAACGAGACTCCGTCTCCACAAAATTTTTTGTTTCGTTTTGAGACAGGGTCAAGCTCTCTCGCCAAGGCTGGAGTGCAGTGGCACTATCTTGGCTTACTACAACCTCCACTTCCCAGGTTCAAGGGATTCTCCTGCCTCAGCCTCACAAGTAGCTGGAATGACAGGTGTGCGCCACCATGCCTGGAATGCCCAGCCAAAAATTTTAAAAAACAAACACACACAAAACTAACCAGGTGTAGTGGCCTGCACCTGTAGTCCCAGTTACTCAGGAGGCTGAGCTGGGAGGATCACTTGAGCCCAGGAGGTCGAGGCTGCAGTAAGCTGTGATCATGCCAGTGCTCTCCAGCCTGGCTAACAGAGTGAGGCCCTGTCTCAAAGAAAAGAAAAAAGATCATTCTTTGACATTCTTCAATTTTTTGTTTTATATGTGAGGAAATAGAGGCACAAAAAGATACATAGTGTCTCCAACCTCATTCACACTATCCAATCACTGCATGAAAATGTGCTCAACTAATTATTAATGTGAACTTTGATTATAACAGTGCTTCCAAGTTCTAATGTCTTAATCATAGACACCAAGAATCAAAAATTCAGTAAGTGGGGACTGAGACAAATAGAGAAACCAAAGCAGCTGTAGCTATTAATCCAGAAACAAGAAAACTTGGAAGCTTAGTGACTTTCTGCAAGACTTACTTTAAAAGTGTTGCTGACCAGTTATTTTCCATCCATCATCACAGAGATTATAACTAAAATAAATGACTTTAAAGTGCCTTAGAAATTACAGTTGATAAATGGAGGACCTTTCTGAGAAACAAGAATAGCTGAAAAGAGTTGTTGCGACTAGTACATTTCCTTCTGAAGAACTTTTAAAAGCAATCATCTATTCTACATGGATTATAGTTAATTTTATTTTTTCTAAGCCTAGGTTTTAGACTAAATCGGTGGTTCTTATTGTTTGCAAGGGTCATAAATCTCTTTAGGAATCTTATGAAACCTACAGATCATCTCAGAAAAATGCATACAGTCATACAGATCCTGAAGCTCTTTAACAACCTCTGGGTAGGATGACATCTTCAGATTCCTCCCCACTGTGAGATTTTGCAGGAAGCTCTGAGATGCTCATGAGAAAGGAACCCTCTGTTCTAAATATCACACGGGTGTGGATATAAGAGAAATAAGAGATTTCCAATGATCTATGACTTCTGGGATAAGGTTGGAATTCCTAAAATGTCTTTCTTCTTGCTCTGTATCTCATCTAGACACCTGTAGGCTACAGATGAAATGGTGCATGCTGCTTGGGTGGGAAAAGGAAAAAAATACTCTTGTTAAAGCAAATATAGATCTTTACTCTTCCAGCAAACATCTTCCATGGCTCTCTGATGTTCCAATCCTCAAAGCAGGAAACCATGGCCATGCCCACACTCCATATGCCCTTCATCAGGAGTCAGCCAGAGCTGCCACACTGAACAAATGCTTCTGCACAAGGGAGAGGCCATTAAGCCCTCCTCAATCGGCTTACCAAGCATATTAAGGCTGGTGTGGCTGAAGGGGTTCTGAAAGTGTGGTTGAGCTTGAACCCAATTCGCCTTAACAATATGAGTATGGAGCAGCAAGTTTGAGCACAGGTAAAATTAGCAGACTTTCTGCTTACATTTTATTGTCTCTCTAGTGCTCCCTAAGGTTCCCCAAGCTGGTGTTCCCAAGCGCCTACTGTAATCACCACCTTAACAAAATTAGCAGTAAATTTTAACTTCTCTATCCTTAAAATATCTCCATCGACCACCATTCATAAATTAGTTCATGTTCGATGTTAGAGAAGCATTTGAGAATTGCAACAGAGAACCTATACTCTGGAATCATACTGAGTAGTTTCAAGTTCCAGAGGTATCACTTACTGTGTGACTTTGAGCAAATCATTTGGTCTCTGTACTTTAGTGGCCTTATATGTAAAATACCAAAAGTAATTCTCATTTCATAGAGTTATTATAAAGATTGAGATAAAATTCATAAAGTTCTCTAAAATGTGCCTGGGGCACACAGTGAGTTCTCCCTATAGCAGTGTTGGTTAATGTTTTCACACACATTATCTTATTTGATGCATATGATAGCACCTGTGGAGGAGGCAGGACAGTTAACTTTACACATATTGGAAACAAAGTTTCATAGAGGTTAAGTGACTGATTCACATAGAGTAAGATGTGAAGTGGAATGGTGCTCTTTCCTTTGACCTTTGGTTCATAAACTTTATTGGATAATAGACCCTTTGAGAATTTTTTTTTAGTCAGGGTCTTGCTGGAATGTAGTAGCATGATCATAGCTCACTGAAGCCTTGAACTCCTGGGCTCAATCCATCATCCCACTTCAGCCTCCCAAGTAGCTGGGAGTACAGGTATGCACCACCACCACCACCATGCCCAGCTAATTTTTTTTTTTTTTTTTTTTTGATAGATAGGTTTTCCCAGGTTGGTCTAGAACTCCTGGCCTGAAGCAACCTTCCCATGTTGGCCTCCCAAAATGCTGGGGTTGCAGGTGTGAACCACCACATCTGCCCCTTCAGAGAATTTTATAAAAACTGTGAGCCATTTCCTCTCCCCCCACTGGAAAAAAAATGCGTATCTGCAAACCATTCGAGTGTTTGCCTATATTTTTAAGAGCTCAAGAACAAAATGGAGCCCATTCATGAACCCTCTATGGACCTTACTTCAGAATCCCTTGTTTTTTTCAAGAATTTCAGAATTACCCATTCTTTTCCAAGAAAATCACTTTTTTATGATGTTTCTTTCCCAGATTTCAAAACTGCTGTCTACCAATGATTCTCAGGCACTATGGCAGCAAAAGCATCTTAAATTGTGGATCTCCTGACTCTACTGCTTCTACATTTAAATCAATAAGTTTATTCCATTTGTGTTTGAATTATCAGCATCCGTTACCTCAGTCTCTGCATTATTTTTCATTTGTTTCCTGGTTGCCTTCTGCTTCTAGAAACACAAATGAAGGTAATGACCCCCAGTTGTATTTCCACTTTCACCCTTCTTTATTTACAGCAAAATTAGATAAAGCTGGTTTGACCAAAAATCATAGAAATTCAAGCAACTATTAGCCTTTCTGAGGCTCAATTAGTTCACTTTTTTTTTTTTTTTACTGTAAAGTTAGAGACTATGTTACAGGTGCACTCATTTTACCCAAATCTTCTTGTTCTCATAACCACCATTTTGCTTTTCAAAAATCTGTATCAGTCAGTATCACCACTAAGTTTAGGTAATTTATATTTGCTGTTTCTTCAGATTTTCATGGGAGTAGACCATGGGGAGAAAAAAATGCATTCGCCAGGAATTTGACAAGAAAATCTTACTTATCTTAGTTACTCATGTTAATGAGTCATCTTCTTGGAAGACAGGCAGTTATCTGCATTTGCACAGCTGATGTCAGCTGAATTTTATGCAATTTCAAAGAACAGAAATAGGAAAAGTCTAACTCTGGAGTAATTGGATCTCAATCATAGATGACCATAGTAACAATTTCTTAAAAAACAAAAGTACAATTATACACTGAGCCAGAGCAGTTTAAGTTTTGCTTTAAAATCCAGACTTCCTAGGAAGAAAAAAGTGGCTTAACAAACTATGGATATAAATTTGCTATTGACATAGTTTGTCAACTTTTCAGTCTCAGCTAAAACTATCTTCATTTTGGTAACATTACACTAGAATTCTAAAAACTAAAATAGACAATACCTCCAGATCCATCTATTTCTAAGCTAAAATAATACCAGCATTTCTATGAATTTCCGAACCATGGAGTGATATATCCATGAGAAACAAAAATAACATTTTAAACTACTTGAAAGTAAGTAAGCCCATTATTAGCTTCATTGTCATGCAAAAAAAAAATACATAAACCTTTTGAATCAATGCAAGATGTTCCCAAGAAAGAATGGAAAATAACTTAGTCCAAGAACAGTGGCTCATGCCTGTAATCCCAGCATGTCGGGAGGCCAGGTTGGGAGGATTACTTAAGACCAGGCATTCCAGGCCAGCCTGGGCAACATAGAAAGACCCCATCTCCACAAAAAATCAAAAATGAACCAGGCATAGTGACAAAAGTCTGCAGTCCCAACTACTCAGGACACTGAGGCAGAAGGACTCCTTGAGCCCAGGACTTCAAGATTACAGTGAGCTAGGATTGGTCCACTACACTCCAGCCTGGACAACAGAGCAAGACCCTGTCTCAAAAAAAAAAAAAAAAGAAAAGAAAGAAAAAGAAAAGAATTTAACAAGTAAGAAGAACAGTCTCCAAGGGTGCCAAACTATCCTCTTGCTTTGTTTCTTTTCTCCCTGAGTTACTTTGAGAAAGAAAAAGAGGTCTGCACTAAAGGTAGCACACCTGGCATGGAACAACATGAGGTGGAAGGCAGCAAGGAGCCTCATCCAGGAGCAAGGACATTTCCCAGGCACTGCTGCAACGGTGGCTCTGCGACATTCACTAGTCCCTCTAAGGACTTCTCCAGAGAAACAGAACAAACAGGAGATACAGATATAGATTAGAGAGAGATAGAGATAGAGATAGATATGAATAGATATAGATATGGATAGATTGATATATAGATATAGGTGTAGCTAGATATATCTATACCTAGATACATCTCTATATATCTATACGTAGATATATCTCTATATATCTATAGATAAATGTCTATATAGATATACATCTCTATATCTATCTATACATCTATATAGAGATGTAGATCTATCTAGATAAAGATATATCTCTATATATCTATAGGTAGATATCTATCTATCTAGATATACAAACATTTCTATATTTCTATGTAGATAGAAATACAGATATAGATGGATATAGAGGTATATATAGATATGGAGATGTATGTAGACACAGACACATACATATAGATTTATTATGAGAATAGGTTCATGTTATTATGGAGGCCAAGAAGTCCCAGGATCTGCTGTCTGCAAGCTGGAGAACCAGAAAAGCCAGTGTTGTAATTCACAAGTCATAAGGCCTGAGAACCAGGGGACTACTTGTGTGAGTCCCAGATGAAGTCCAAATGTGCAAGAACCAAGAGTGCTGATTTCCAGGAGCAGAAGGTAGAAGTCCCAGTTCAAACAAAAAGAACAAATTTGCCCTTCCTGTCTTTTTCGTTCTATTCAGCCCTTCAACAGTTTGGATGGTATCCACCCACATTAGTGAGGTCCATCTTCCTTATTCAGTCTACTGATTCAAACACTAATTTCTTCTGGAAACACCCTCTCAGGCACACCTGAAAATTTGTCTTACCAGCTATCTAGGCATACCTTAGCCCAGTTAAGTTGATACATAATTATTAGCTATCATGTGTAGCATGTACCAAGTAATCATTGTTTCATTTCTGAGCAGCTACTAGGAGTCAAGATATTTTCCTAGGCAGAGGGGACATAAAGATACATCCAGCATCTCTCCTACCCCCATGTTGACATAACAAATAATTACATGCAGCATAATAAGTGCTATAAGATTTTTACCAGCTGCTAGGGCAGCTACTATCCAACACCATAAAGCATATTAAGAAGGAAGTTGCCCCAAGGTCACAGCATTTATGCCAACCAGAACCCTCACACAGGAGGTACCTCAGCCTGCATCTCCAAACTGGATTGCACGTGTGGTCTTTAAGACCCTTTGAGGATATGGATCTAAGCCTCAGGTCCAAGAGCTCAGTGGCATTCTAAAGCCAGAAACCTTCCTTTATTAGACACAGAGGACCGTGAAATTGAATCCAACACCACCTTTATAACACTGTGAAATTGTGGTTTAAATTTACATAGCTCATTGTATTTTTCAAAACACTTTTAGAAATTTTAAGTCTTACGCCTTTTGTGATGTTTAGGGGAAAGACGTTAAAGCTCTTTTCATTATATGCTTATTATCTGAAATATATCATATATTATATAACAGCTTTATACATCTTATAATTACTTAACAGGCTATGTATTAATATACCCCAAATATATGAAGCACACATTTATCACATGTGAACAATAATGTGTTATTCATTCATAACGTATGTTTGCATTTTGATTGTTTAATATCTACCTATCCCATTAAAATTAAACTCTCAGAAGTCTTCTCTGTTTTTTCCATTGTTATATGCCCATGTTAGAGTAAAGCAAAGCACACAGTGGACATTCGGCATCTATTGTTTGAATGAAAGTTTAATGAATTTTACATTTGAGAAAACAAGAGTTAAGTGACCCACCCATAGTAAACCAGCTATTTAAAAGTATGTGGAAGAGACAAGAGAGAACAAAAGTCTCCTCGCTCCTTCAAGTTTCTACCCAATTTCTCCCACCATCCTAGGAACTTAATGAGGAAATTTGCAGGAGGATGTTTTTTTCTTCCTTCCCCCCGTCCGCCCACACTGTCTTCTCTCTGTTATACCCAACCTCTCACAACTACTGGATCCATTGATCACGAAGGCTTATGGATACCATCTCTGAAAACTACACCAATGAAGGGCTTGGTTTAACAATCTGACCCTTTCAGGCTTGTGACTCACCATGCTGCCTCCCTTTCCTTCAGGGTAATGAGCTGGTACAATATGCCTTTGGTTAAATCCTATCCTGTTTTTGTTTTTTTGGTTTGTTTTTTTTTTTTAAGCTTTCTATTTAACTTTGGATCACTCTGGTAAAAATATCAGAAGTAGAGCCAGACAAAAATATCTAACACCCTCTGCAGTAGCACTGGTGTTGTTTTAATGAAAGAATTTCCGTTTTTCTGACTACATAGAACGGTTACAGTGTTTTCTAAAATATGGGCTATGGGATGAAAGCAGGTGCCAATATCAACTGTGATAACTGAGTACGGAATTATTCAAGGCTTTATCTGAGCATAAGAAAAATAAAGAAGATTTTCCTTCCCCAAGATATTGTCTCCATGGTCCCTGCTATGGTGCTTGAAATGCTCATATTAATAAAGCCTTGGATTTAGGCATTGAAAACGCTGTTAAAACATCAGTGATCTTTGGTGAGGATATCACAAAATAGCATCATAAGGCAAAGAACAACTGGGACAAGTTAAAATATCAGAAAAGTTAATAAGTCATGTGACAATACTGTCAAAGAATGAGATACAAAACAGGGAAGTTTAGGGGGAACAATTACAAATGGTTCATTTTTTTCTCTATTCTCAGTCCTACTTTCTTTCATCAACTTTTTTCTTGATTATTAATTAGTTCCCTGGCTCTGGTCTCTTCAAATTTCCAAACTTCCAATTTATCCTCTGGCTGCCAACAGAGTGATATATGTAAGCATAAATCTGATTGTGTCATTCTCATATTTAAAATTCATGTGTAGTTCCCCATTCCTAAAACTGAAATCCAAACTCCTTAGCATATAAATAAAATGGTCTGCTTCTTGCCTGCTTTTCAAGATACATCTTCTCCTACTCTCATGAGTACGAAGATGCTTTTGTTAACCATTTACAAGTGAGACAGGAGAGGCCTTCCACTACACCTTGTTAGGCCTTTCAAGAATTTTTTTTTTTTTTTTTTACAGCTCAGTTGACAATATTAATAATTAAAAGTTTGTGATCCCTTACAAAATTCCAGGCTCTGTTCTAAGTTCTTTAAATATCTCATTTAACACTCCTATATGTACATTTTTGTAATATGACCTTTTTATTTATTTATTTATTTATTTTTGCATGAGGAAAATGAAGCTTGCAGTGGTTAAGTAACTTGTCCAAGTTGCTGCTAAGTGGTAGAAGTAAACCTCAAACTCAGGTCTGTTTGGGTTAAAACACAAGCTAACAACCATGACATCATGATTACTAAACACATAGAAATATGTCAAATATGTCAACTCAACAGCTAATCCTAGGTTCTGGAATGGAAACACAATTCAAACAGTCAAAAATTCTCAAAATTTGACTGAAAGAAGAAGTATTTTTGGAAATGTGACATGCATGACATAAGGGATAACATGTTTTTATATGCTGCTGTATATCGAGTACTGAACCCATTAATTGTTCATTATAGATAATAAATATTTGTGGAGTGAACAAGTGGAAGACCAACTCCTAACAAAATTTGTGGTTTACTTTTTCCTCTAGATTCTTAAAATAGACTATGTTAAGAAACACTGGCGGAGCACTAATACCTAAATAATATATTAGATCATTTTAGAATTGCTAATAAAGAATTATACTGTGAGATGTCATGGCCTATTGAAGGACACCCTGGGAGCTGCTAAAGATACTCCATTACCTTGCACTGTGCTTTTCCTTTTTAGAACCCTTGGGGGAAGTGGCTCTCTGGAATTAATTTGCTTTGCCTGAGAAACTGTTATGCCTTAACTTTGAGTCAGCATTTTGAACCATGACACTATTATTTTTTCCCCTCTCACATTGTCTACTGTATGCCTTAGAGTCAAATTTCTGATTTACCCTAAGCAAAAATATTGATGTTCAGGGTACATCATTTAGCCTAAATCCTAACTTCATTTTATAACTCTACATTTTTTTTCCATTTGCCTAATTATTCTCAACTGCATTCATGTTATATACTGTGTCGTTTATTCATTATTTAACAAATCCATATGTCTGAAGTGTTCTCATAGGATTAATTATGTTGTTCATTCATTCATTCAACACATAATTGTAGATCACATATTCTGAGCCAGTAGCTTTTCTAGGTACTGATAATAATGCAGAAGTGAATGAAACAAACTAAATAATAAAATGCCTGTGAGGTTTATATTCTAGTCGAAGAGATAGGCAACAAATAAAGTAAATAATTAAAATATGGAGCGTGCTTGGTAATAATAATTGCAAAGGAGAAAAATTATCCTAAATAAGACTAGGAAGTTTTAGCAGCTGGAATGGTGAAGAACAGCAATGTTATAAAGGGAAGGACTCATCAGGAAAGTAAGATTTGATTAAAGACTTGAAGCAGGTGAGACAGGGATCCATGAGGATATCTGGTAAAAGGAAAGTCAGAGAGCTAATGGGGTCCAGAGTATGCAGAGCCTTGAAGATTATTTTAAGAATGTTGACTTCTACTCTGAGTGAGATGAAAAGGCACTGGAAATTTTTGAGTAGAAAGCTGATGTGATCTAACTTATGTTTTCACAGAATCATGCTGGCTTCTCTGTTGAGAATAGACCTTAAGACATAATAGTGCAAGCAAGGTGACCTGTTAAGAGATAATTTTATAATCCAAGCAAAAGATGATTGTGTCTTAGACCAGGAAGATAGCAGTGAATGTGAAGTCATCAAATTCCGGAAATATGTTTTAAGATAAACCTACATTATTAGCCAATGAATTGAATGCTGGTTGTCAGACAAAAAGAGAAGTCAAGAATGATGTCAAGGATTTTAGGTGTACACAATTGGAAAAATGGAGTTGCCATTAGCTAGGGTGGGGAATACTGTGAACAGAGCAGATTGTAGAGGGGTTAGGGATAACAGGAGTTCAATTTTAGTCATATTAAGCATGACCCTTTTATATGTATCCAAGTGGGGATGTCAAATACACAATTGAATATACTTCGGAGAGGTCCAGGATGGACAGATATGTGGCACATGTAGAAAGAGAGAGGTCCACGGACTTCCCTGGGGGCACTCCATGTTTAAGGTTTAGGAGAAGATGAGGAAGAACTAGCAAAGATTGATACTGAGGAGAGGAGCCAGAAAAGTAGAAGCAGAACAAGGAGAGTGTCTTTCTTCAGCACCTAGAACATCCCAGGCAATGGTAGGTCCTAAAAAAAGCACTTGCTGAATGATTGAGTAAATGAACGTGCAACTGATGTCAAAAAAGATGGGAATTGAAGAAGACCATATAATTTAGCAAAATGAAGATTTATTGTTATCTTTGATAAGTGTAATTTCAGTGAAAGCACAGAAGCAAAATCCTGACTGCACAAGAGATAAGGGGATATGTATATTTGGAGACAGTGAGTATAGGTAATTCTTTTGAGGACATGAAACAGGAGGGCATGAATAAAAAGGAAGACATGAATAGCTGGAAGGAAAAGAGACTGTGGTTTTAAGATACAAGAAATAAGAGTGAGTTTGATCTATTCGAGAAAGAAAAATCGGTGAGGCAAGAAGGGTTGGAATCTAGTGTGCATGCGTAGGTGTTGTCTTTTGCTAGGAGCAGAGGCAGATCAAACAGAGTAACCCAGGAGAAAAGTCACTTGGAACTGACGCAGATGGGAGGATGATGCAGTGTTGAGAGCTAGCGGAAGTTTTCTTCTGTCTGCCTCTATTTTCTCAGTAAAAGACAATGGAAAACCGTGAGTAGCAAGCAATGACGTGCAAGAAAGTCTGGGAGGTTTGAGAAAAGTGAAGATATGGAAGAAGTGGTGTGGAGACAGAGAGAATGACTGGGCCAGGGAAATACAATATACTTGCTGAGTAGCATTATGAGTTCACTTGAGACTGGGCATGGTGGCTTATGCCTGTAATGCCAGCATTTTGGGAGACCAAGGCTGCAGATTGCTTGAATCCAGGAGTTTGAGACTAACCTGTGCAACATGGCAAAACCCCATATCTACAAAAAATACAAAAATTAGCCACACATGGTGACCTGTAGTCAGGAGGCTGAGGTGGGAGGATTGCTTGAACCCAGGGAATCAAGGTTGCAGTGAACAGCGATGGTGCCATGCATTCCAGCCTGAGCAATGGAGAGAGACTCTGTCAAGAGAAAGTAGAAAGAAAGAAAGAAAGAAAGAAAGAAAGAAAGAAAGAAAGAAAGAAAGAAAGAAAGAAAGAAAGAAAGA
>NW_012098721.1:561693-587601 GCF_000951045.1 Mandrillus leucophaeus | reverse complement strand
AGGGAGGGGAAGGGAGGGAGGGAGGGAGGGGAAGGAAGGCAGGGAGGGAGGGACGGAGGAAGGAAAAGTTGAGGGATAAAAGACAACATATTGGGTAGAGTATACACTGCTTGGGTGACAGGTGCACTAAAATCTCAGAATTCACTACAAAACAACTCATTCATGTAACTAAAAACTCCCTGCACCCCCCCAAAATTGAAATTTTTAAAATTATAATTACAAAAAAAGAAAAAGAAGAGTTTACTTGGTCTTAGTGACCACATATGTGAGGTGTGTGTTTTCCTCCAGCGTAATTTCACCTTGCAGGCCTAGATGCAGAGGAGGCATGGGTTGCATTCAACCTGGTTTAGGAAGTCACCAAGAGAGGTGACAGACTGAAAAGATATTATAGTAAAATAAGTGGATTGAAGGTCCCAGTCAAAAAGCTGTTGGCATTTCAAAGACTCTATCTTTCCTACATCTTTGAAAGTCCTTTTAAATAAATATTTTTTATAAGTGGGCATAGCAAATAAAATTAATTTAACTAATATTCATCATACAAGACTCCTGTTGTCTAGAGTAGGAGTCCCTTGTATGTTCTTTCATCAACCTTTGTATTTTGTTTAAATCCAATTTGTCATGTTTTGTTTGCTGAGACATCAACTCCATTAGATTTTGGGATACTTGAAGGAACAAGCCATTTTCAGCTTTTCTTTATATCATTAGAGCTAACACATACATACACTTGTACTTATGTATGACTGAATAAAAAATGTATCTTTGCATACAGCCCAGTGGTAACCATGATGGCTCGACTAGGTTCAAAACCGCTTTTATTAATTACTGCTTGCATTTGACAACTTAACCTCATTGTGCCCCAATGGATACAGTAGGAAAATGGCAATAGTATTGCTACTATTAATAGGGCTGTTGTAAAGATGAAATAAGTTTAATATATGCAAAGTCCTTAGAAAAGCTAGCAGGTGGTAAATGCTCAATGAATGTTAATGGTACAATTGGTATATCCTTCCCCTCCTCTCTCCTTTTCAACCTTTGAAGACTTCCTTAATCCCCTAGTATCCATGTAGAACTTGGCTTATATCAATAGACCACTATATACCGACTCTGAATGGCTTTAGAGTAATGTAGGGGAAGGGGTCTCACTAAATTGCGAGACTCCTTTGAAGCATGGATTGTGCTTTATTCAATGTTTAATTCGCTGGGCCTGGGACAGCTCCTGGCATGCAGAATGTACTCAATGTATGTTTTTTGAATTAAATTGAACAGGACTTGGTACAGTACTATATTTGGTTGATAAATTGGGTTCCTCAGAGGAAGTAATGAAGGTCCTGAGTGTCTCAAGGTGGGGACAATCCTAGAAAAAATCTACACTAAGAGAGGTAGAAAGGCAAGAAATGTAAAGTGTTCCTATTTCACAACTTGCCTTGGCATGGACTGGGAACTTTTCCTCCTACCACGTGATAATGTCTCTGCTTTTTAAACCTGGCCATTTATAACATAATTTTTACTACCTGACAAGTTGAATTAAAATAAATATCCACCTGGAATTAAGGGGAGATATTAGAATGATTTACCAATAACAGGTCAAAATTCCACCTAGAGGGTGTTTGAGGGTAAATAAAATTGACAGAGTAAGAAACATCTTAACTCTCCACATCTTTTTCTTTCTCCCTATTGTTGTCTTTCTTTTCCACAAAACACCAAAATTCCAAGTACAATACCATATACCCCCTACTTCTTTTGACAAAGTCAGTTTGGTACAAGTATGCCTCCCAAAAAAGACTCCCTAGGCTCCAAATTTGAGGAACTACCTTTGAACAAAGATACTTAAGAAATCAATAAACTTAATAGCCTCATTAATAAAAGCAAGAATTTTTTTTAAAAAAAAAAGGAAAAAAGAACTATAGCACTTAAAGGTAACTATTCAAGGTGGAGGAAGATGTGAATGCCTGAAAAAGTTTCCACTAACCATGCACGTGAACAATCTAAGGGAAGTCTTTGGTTTACCAGGAAACCAAAACAATAGCTGCCATCAGCAATTGTCCTACCCAAGTTACACTCATGATGCCAGAACTTTGTGCAAATCTCCCCTGAAGGCTTATAGTGACAAGGATGCTTTCACTTAGAGTAAATATTGGATTTGCTGCTGTTCTCAGGGGCAAACTACTAAATGTACGTAAATAAATGTCGTCACTTTATCCATTAAGGAAGATTTCTCATATAGACAAAGTAAGATGAAAGCCAGTCTCCACTGTGAATATTACAAGACATCTGAGATTTATCGAGTGGTATGTGGGTAACATTATTTTCTGGGAGAAAAAAAAAGCTCTAATTAATAGCATTTGCCAAATTCCTTGGTATAAATACTCCCACTATGGCCAAGCATCTAACAGGATGTTACTAAATGCAAAGATGCAAGCCAGTACCAGCCAATGCCAGCATATTGCTGGTGTTACCTGTAAACTAATTAATTGCCCCCTTCCCCAGAATTAGAGCTGAAGTGGTTATCAGTCTAAACACCCCGCCCCCCAACCAACTGCCAAAGAAGAGATATAAATAACAAAGCATCCAATTCCCTCATCTCTAAGTTATCTTTGGGGCAGTGCAAGTCCTTGACATAGGGTGAGTTTGCAAGTTTGAGAAGTTCATGGAATGCCCCATCAGAAAGAAAACACTTCATGCTGACTGCTGTCGTTTCATTGCACATTCAGTCATACACTGACACTAGCTATAGCAGTGAAAAAAGTAACTGAGGAGTAGGTGCTGGTTCTATCTTGGTTTCCCACGCCTCCTCGTTCCCATTGACCACACTGTTAAATCCACAGCTGTCACCCCACTGGTCTATCATTGGAAGAAGGTGGGGGTGTTTAAAGAGACCAGCAAAGTAATCTCATTCCGCCTCTTCACAGTTCTGCCCATACTTGGGGTTATATAAAATTGACCAATAGAAATAAGGAGAATTTAAATAATGAAATCCTTACAGATCATATATATTCCCAAGGAGTGTATTTTCTTTTTTAATATAATTGTCCTGCACAGCTAAGCATCAGTCTACTTCTGAAGGCATGCCATCAACACTTGCCACTCCGTGGTTTCCTGGGCACAGATTAACTAATATTGTCTCAATTGTGACAAGCTTTCTATTTGTGGCTGCAGACAGATGGACCCAGTTCTGTGTGTGCCTCCATTGCAACCATTCTGCTCTGAAATTCTTTTCATTGTGGGAAGAAAACAAAAAAACCTGAGCAGGGCTAGTCCAAGGATCTATAGTTCCAGTTTACTTACAATCTATAAACAAATTCTATCATATATCATCAGGCATCCCCTTTGGAATTTAAGAAATTGGGTATCTTCTCACTCTTTCACTTTCTTAAGTCTGGGTAAATCTATAGAAAAAAATAAGCTCCTATTAACATCCCACGCCCTAATGAACAGCATGTGGCAAGCCCCAATGTCAGGCTATTAAATTTGTTTAGAAAATGAAGTTGATTTTCAGAGTTGCAGAGCATGAGGGACAGTGCAGCACATCCTGACTTCACAAGATAACTGTTCATGTGTGTAGTCATTTCTTTGAAATTACTTTAGTTCTGGTGAAAAATATCCAGAGAGAACAGGGGAGGTGAGGATCTTCTTTCCATTCTTAAGATAGCTGTAGCATGAGCAACCAAACAAATAGTTTTTGTATCTTTGCCACAATTCTCTCAGCCTCTATTTTAGCCCCTTTTGTCGTAATTTACAAATTTTTTTGGTCAGATTACACATGTTTTACTTTTCTTTCACTAAAATGCACACCCTATGAGGCAGTGATCATATCTGTTTCTATATCGTTTTATCCCCAGTGCCCAGCACCAGGCCTGGCACACACTAGATGCCCAGTAAATATGTTGGTATTCATGTATTTCATCTTTGGAGGCAGGGTGTCCGCTTAGTGCCTCAATCCCTCTTTACTACTTGTCCTACATCAGGGCATTACCTCTCTAAATGACTAACTATGATGCATGAGACAGATGGGTGAAAAATACAGATTTAGAACTAGATCCTCCAACTCCAGCAAGGGGACAGACCCTGCTGCAGGATCTGACAGGGAATTCCACTATCCCCTCAAGCAGTCACCATCGGGGAGCTTCATCACAGGGTGGGGAACGACAGAGCCCACTCTCAGAAACACATGAAGAATAAGACAGCGAAGACAAATGTCAGGTAAGTCTGGGGAAACGAGCAGGTAGTTCACCAGATTCTAACTTGGACACAGGAGTAAGGTCGGGATCTAGGGGTTCAAACTATGCAGTATGTCAAGGCTCAGGAGTGGGAAAGAAACCCAATGACTGTAATTGATGGACCAAGTCAGAACCAGAATGGGAACCAGGGAGATGATGCTGATCTCAAGAGCATGTATCTATGGCTCTTTAAATTCCTTATTTGCCAGGTCAAAGCTGATCCTGAATCCGGAGTGGGGCTTGACTTACATTTGGAAGTTCAGTGGCCCTAGCAGCAAAGTGTAAAGCACAGTAGCTAATTACAACACAAAATACCTATTCAACATTCCAGAGTGCCAACTGTACTGAAAAATAAGGAAGGCACACACACACACACACACACACACACACACACTTCCCTCCAGGATATTAAGTCTACTTTCTCACATCAGCTTGACCGTACTCCTCTGAGAGAAATAAGTCTACTTTGATTACAGAAAGAATATAAAGGCCATATGAAAGCTCAGACAATAGAAGGTAGAAGGTATGTGGATGCAAGGACCTCAATCCCCTGATTATCTGGTTCAGTGCTGTTTTCAAAAGACGCTGCTGTTTGCCTTTTGTAATGTGGAAGTTTATGCCAGTATTGTGGTATCAATTTAATCTATCATTAGACAGCTGTGCCTGCAAGCATTGCAGCCTGGATTTGAAGAGATGATCCCAAGAGGAAAAGGTCTCAAGAGGGTGCAGTGATAACAACACTTATAAATTGGCTTCCATTGAATTTGATTCTTATTGTTCTGTTTTTCTTCAGAGGGAAAAATGAAAACTAACAAAGTTTAGTAAGGGAACTAAGAGCACAGGAGACTGAAATCTGGTTTCTTCATGACTCACCTTCACTAAGCACACACCACATGTTAAATGAAACCAAATAAAACCAGATTATCTGTTGAGGACTATCCCTAGTCTCCTGTCTGTAAACCCAAGACCACAGCCAGTGATAAAGGCCAGAGGTTATCAAAGTAGTGCCCCTGCCCCGGACCAGGGGTACTCTCTCTGGACTCACTCTACTCCTGCCTCCTGGCAAGAGTCACTGACTTGGAGGTTGGCCTTATAGTGGTGCTTCTGGAACAGAAAAGAAGTATTGTTGGCCACCAGAAAAAATACGCCCATCCTCTAACAACGCCCTTTAGAAGACAATGTACTCTTCTCTCAAGCTCTCCTCTCAACTTTTCTGGGTCTCAGAGTCCCCATTTCTTGGACACATCCAATCCCAGTATGCTTTGCAGGATGGAAATGAACTTAAATCTGAACATCTAAAATAAAAGCCATGGAACACCATAGGGATAATGACAATGGTTTATGCAAATGCTGAGTAGAACAGAAAATGCACACAGTTGTTGCATTTGGCCCAAAATTTGAACTTCTGGATACTAGGTGAATCGACGTTTTTGAATTATAGTGCAGTCAGGGGTGCCCATAAAAGCCACTAGAAACACATAGTTTCTGTGTAATCGAATTTGTCAGTGTAGTCACTACTTGTAGTACCTGTCACGACCAGTTGCTAATTGCCCCAGGATGGAGCTCTGAAACCTGAGGAGATGCTTATGGCTCCAGGAGCTCATAAAGCAGAATTGTAAAAATATTCCTGCTGCCTGTGCAGCAGGAGCCCTGGGAAACAATTAGCTCTAATAGCCCTGTCCAGACATGCCAGAATCTCCTGTTAGAAAGCAAACTCCTTAATAGATAAAATATAATGTATAAGCACAAGGAAATAGATGTGCAAATGTGCACCCACACTTGAGACAACAGAACACTACTTCTTTCCAGGGATTTCATGTCACTGTTTCCCCTTCCTTTCTTCCCTCCTTCCTTCCTTCCTTCCTTCCTTGCTTGCTTCCTTCCTTCCTTCTCTTTCTCTTTCTCCTTCCTTCCTTCCTTTCTTCTTTCTTTCTTTCTTTTCTTTCTTTCCCTTCTTTCTCTCTTTCTTTCTCTATTTCTCCCTCCCTCCCTCCCTCTCTCTCTCTCTCTTTCTTTCTTTCTTTCTTTCTTTCTTTCTTTTCTTTCTTTCTTTTGAGATAAGGTCTCACTCTGTCACCTGGGCTGGAGTGCAGTGGCACAATCATGGAGCAATCACTGCAGCTTCTCTACCTCCTGGGCTCCAGCCTTCCAAGTAGCTGGGACCACAGATATGCACCACCACACCTAGCAAATTTTTAATTTTTTTGTACTGATAGGGTCTCACTATGTTGCCCTGGCTGGTCTCTAACTTCTGGGCTCAAGCAATCCTCTCGCCTTGGCCTCCCAAAGTGCTGAGATTACAAGCATGAGCCAACATGCCCAGCTACACTTTCTTGATTTGACATAAATCTTGGATAAATGCTCTATTCCTTGTTTCAATAACAAATAATGGGTATTAGTTATTTATTCTCCTTTCTCATTGATTTTTTTTTTATTTTAAGGTATAGATTCTTGCCTTCACAGTAGACAAGACCTCGGCATCAGTCCTGGCCTCTGTCCCATCAGGGTTTCCAGTTTCAAACAATAATATCCCATTTATATTAAGAAATTCATATTTTACAAAAGGTTTTCCTGGATATAATTCCACTTGCTCTTAACAATACCCCTGTCATACCCATTTCAGACATGAGGTTTGTATGTGCTGGGCGTTCTTCAAAGCATCGGGTTACAGAGAGAAGACTGAAAGCCCAAAGAAGTTTACCTTGTAATGGAAAGAGGACAAATACAAATAAGTAAATAAGATACATTCTGGTGATTGTAAGGGCTTCAAAGAGAAAAGATGGGGTAGAGGGGTTGAGGAGGGCTATGGAGGTGGTGACAACTGAAGTGAGATTTAGGGGACAAGAAGGAGGCAGCCATACAAAGATCTGGCAAGGTGCATGCCAAGAAGAAAAACAGCAAATTCAAAAGCCTAAAACAGGAATGAGCAATAAACTGGAGGCCAGCATGACTGGGGTATAGTGAATAAGGTGTGGAGGAGAGAGAGAAGTGGGATTCGAGATTAAATCAAACAGGTAGGTAGGGGCCAGGCCCTGCATCCCCCAGAAGGAGACTTTAGAATATTTTAACCAGATGAGTGACATAAAAATAATAAAATACAGCATTTAAGAGCTCAACAGACTTCCCACATTCAAATCCTGCTTCTATCAATTATTAGCAATATATCCCTGTACAAGTTTTTATCTTTCTTATGCCATGCCTCAGTTTTCTCATCTATAAAATGGAAACAGATATAATATACATCTCAAAGGATTCAAAGGAACAAATTCAGGTAAAAAGCTTAGAATGGAATCTGGTATTATAAATAATAAGTACTCAGCAAATATTATTGTTATTATGTTCAGAGAAATCATTCTGACAGCTCTGTAAGGATGGACTGTGATAGGCAAGAGTGAAGACAGAGAAGCCAATTAGGAGTCTGTTGCCATGTCTAGGTGACAAATTATAGACACTTAGATTAGGTTTGAAATGGTGGAAACAGGGAGTAGTTAAAATCAGAATCTACTTTAAAAGTCTGCCAACAGGACTTACTAACAGAGAGAAAGTGTAGTATGAAGGAGAGTCCAGTTTGACTCTCATGCTTTTATTATTTTTCCTGAGAACAAAATGGAGGCTGGTGCTCTGAAGCCTGTGAGCATATGAGAACAGGAAACCAATGGTTCTGCTAGTTGGAGGTATCTATTAGATATCCAAATGGGCATGAACATATGGGTCTAAATCCCAAGAGAAGAGTAGAAATGTGAATTTTTTGAGTTATGGGATTAGATGGAAACAACTAAGAGGTGAGCGTCAATAGAGGAAAGAAGGCCAAGGATTGAGTCATGAGGATATCCAGCATCAAGAGGTGTGACGGAGGGGACAGAACGATCAGAAGGGAAACTGAGAAGGAGGGACAGGTGAGATAGAAGAAAATCCGGAAGCATGTCCCAGAAGCCTAGAAAAGAAACCATCTCAAAAACTCGAGCACATCTGCGGCTGTGTCCATTCTATAGATGAGTATTCAGAGCTGTAAGCATTGAGGTGCTAAGTATAGATAATCAGTGACCTCAATAGTGAGAAAGTAGTAAGTCTCAATGAACGTGGAGAAATGGTGGAATAGAATGACAGTCATGCATCACTTAATGACAGAGACACATCCTGAGAAACGTGTTGTTAGGCAATTTTGTGGCTGTGCAAACATCACAGAGTGTGCTTACACAAACCTAGATGGGATAGCCTACCACACACATAGGCTATAAGGTATAGCTGTTTCTCCTAGGCTACAAACCTGCACAGCAACACAATGGCAAGTATTTACATATCTAAACATATTTAAACATAGAAAAGCTACAGCAAAAATATAGTATCATAATCTTATAGGACCACCATCATATAGGTGGTCTGTCATTGACCAAAATGTCATATGGCACATGAATATAATATAATAAGGGAAGTCAAGAGACAAAGAGAGATGACTGACTGAAACAGATTTCGGAAGTGGAATAATTGTTGATGTTAGTCTAGGATTTTACCATGTGAAGAAAACTGTTAGTGCTGAAAAGATCCAAGATGAGAGACAAGGAACTAGGACTTAGGGAAAGGAAATGACATGTCTAAGGGAGCAAGTTGAGCTGTGGCAGTATTTACTAGGAATCCTGTGTTCTTGACACAAAGGTGCTGCAACCTTAAATATTGGCAAGAATAAAGGTGATATGTTGTCAGATGAAATGGAGAATATGACCAATTTTGATCGTATTTCAACCATGTCATACGACTTGGATGCGGGTTTAAAAAGTATCCTTTTATCTTCAGAAAATGGAAGGAAATGTTTCAAAAGAAGAAAAAGCTAAATATCCAAAGCTGTACATTGCATCATTACTTATAATAGAGAAAATGGAAATGCGACGCAATGGAAAATCATTCAGCATTGTGGTTTACTAGCAGAGACCTTTGAAGAGCAGCTGAGGCACCCACAGAATCGAGAAAGTCACCCCCACTTGTTCAAAGCAGAAAAGACACACTCTGTGCCTTAAGAATTCCAGGGCAGAAACGTCTTATAAAAAAGAACGGAGACAGCATGTTCAAACTTCTTTTTATTAGAAACAAAATAAATATTTTAGAAATAGGCAGTGTCATTTTTCAGAAAGTTTAATTTTGGTTCTAGTAATATCTTTTAATAATCACTAACAGCAGAATCATAATCAAAGCGTGCTTATATTTTACTTCTGTAAAAAGAAAATTAGTTTGTCTTTAGTTTTTTAAAAAGAGGATTTAATGAGATATCCATGTAATTAATTTTGAAATTGTCTTATTTCCAGACTTATCTTTAAATAGATACTGATGAAATAGATATTTTTCAAAACCTCTTGACAGGATATTTTTGAAAAGTAAAGTATTTTGTAAATAGATAGTATCGTACAATATCTCTAAAGCAAAAAAAAAAGTATAAAGGACTTTAAAACTTATGATATAAACTGTTTTTACTGTTCTAATAATTTCCTTAGAAATGACTTCCACCAAAACCCCCAACAATATTTAACCTTAATTTTGATGAAAGATGTCCCTTAAAAGTTTTCCCTCTTGGAAGTAAAACATTAAAAATTGTATGTGTGTGACGGTTGAGGGAGAGGAGTTGCAGGACTTCATGATGCCCTAGTCAGCTGAAGACCAGGAGAGAAACTTATGGCTCGATGTAATAAAGGCTCCATTTAGAAAACTTCAAAAGGCCAAGGAAATTAAAATGTAGCTCTGGCCTAATCAAAATTGGGTTTTTAATCAGTTTCTAGCACTTCGTTAGCTCTTTTGCCATAATAATTTCATTTTCTAACTTTATGATAACTTGTGGACATCTCATCATGCCACTATCAAATTGCACTCTCTTTAAGGACTAGATCTGTTTTTTATTTTTCTATCACCCACAGAAATGCACAGTTCCTACAGAAATCTAAATATTCAATAAATATTGATTATTTTAATAAATGTCTGAATAATTGTTAACATTGTAGCATATAATTTTCATGCCTTCTGTGGTTGATTCCTGTTAGGAGTTCTGCTATGCATGAAATAAAATATTAGACTAAAAACACGACATGATCTGTATACTCTTACCTATAGATTTACAGGAACATTTTGACTCTAACTTGCTAGGTTTTTAAGGTTTTTAAATTAAAGAAAAGTTGTATCTAATATTATAAATGAATAAGTGTTGAGCTTATTGCTCCAGAAAAGATAGCATTAGTAGAAACCGTTACTTGTTAGTTGCCTACCAAAATTCATCCTTCCCAACCTAATTATATTTCCCAATCTCCATTGCAATTGAGTATGGCCATGAAACTAAGTTCTCTCTGATGGAATGTGAGGGGAAGTGGAGTGTCTCTTTCAGATCTGGCCCACAAAAACCCTCTCAGGAAGTTGCCTTCACCATTCCAGCTTACAGGGATGATGACATCCAGAATATTACAAGCTAAAGATGGCACTACCACTTTTATCTTGGGTCCCTGAATGGTTGTGTGGAGCAGAGTCCCCTTTACTGACGTGTAACATCCACTTTGGGCTGTTTTGTAAAGAAAAAATAAACTTCTACTGAGTTTGAGTCAATTATATCTTGAGTCAATCTGTAATAACTTTAGCCTATCCTAATTAAAATAGATAGGACTTATTGAGTGCCTCCTCACTGCTAGGCAAGAGGCTAGAGAGACATTTCCATTCCATTTCCATTTCCATTTCTAAGACATTATTAAATACTATATTTTTCAATCTAGTTTGGAACTCTGATGTGTCAGGCATCATTAAGTATTTTATATTTACTATCTTATCCTCCCAATAGCCCTACGAGGTAAGTACTGCTATTTCTCCATTTTACTAATAACAAAATAGAGGCTTTGGGAAATTAAGAAATTGGTCCAGAGTCACACAGCTAAGAAGTATTGTAGCAGTAACCAAACATAAGCAAAATCCATGGGCCCATCCACTGAACTATGCTGTCTTGGCCAGACACTGTATCTTTAAGGGATACCTCCAGATGCAATTGCTACATCAGAACTGATGTTAAAGGATGCAGGTCCCTTTGTGCTAAAAATTCTGATTTGTGTCTAGTGTGAATTCTAACAGGTATGTTGCAAAGTGACTGAAAATGGTAAGTGTTCTGTCTAGGATAAGTCGTTGATACCCATCAGAACACTTTTATACTCACTTCTATGCTATGAAGCCCCATAAATCAATAGACCCTGTGTCTTATTCTATGCACATCAATGAACTGGATTAGGAGTTGGGGGTTACAAATAAAGGTCAACAGTACAAATTTTGACTTTGTGGGGAGATGACAGAGACTAAGTATACACCTACATGAAGCAAGTAATCAATGGTAAGTGATCCTAAAGATTAAATAAACATGGAACATAACTCAGGGTTTGACATCTCCAAACCTGACCTCTACTGTGCAAGAAATTTTCATAAGTAGTAATGCCGTCATCAGATATTGCATATTTTATGCTCTTTAGAGAATGATTTGAGTATAAATACACTGGACACAAGAACCTTGAATGTGATACTAACTGTGTTCTGTATTTGAGTTTCCTTGTATAACAGTCTTGGGATGAAAGCTATTAAGAACATTTTAATTTGCTGGGTTTAGTAAAATAAATGCCCCCATCAGTGGATACAACAACACATAGATACATCTATAAGTAATTTCTTTAAATCACTCTTCAGATACAACTTACATTGAAGTTTCTCCATTTTTAATTAAGGCAGCTGCTTATTTTGCTATAATATAAATTTCATTACCAGCATTAAAGCCAATAATGTAGCTAGCTTTCAAATAGTAGAGGGCCTTTGAAGCTCAAATTCTCATATATAGAGTTATGTTTGCTAGGCTTGAGATTTTGCCTTTTGCAGCATCAGCTTTTGGTTCAGATTTGCCCTTTGAACATGGTCTTCTGATGAGTCTTCTGCCCAAAGAAGTATGACTACATAGCTAATTTTTCTAGGAAGAATTTATTGGCTAGCCATGCATCATCTCTATGTGGACACTGTAGAATATCATATCATCCTGCCACAGCCTTATTCACTGTTTCCTGAACTTTTATGACTTTGGCAGCCTCACAGGCTCCCACTGCTAAACTATGTAAGAACTCAGGCCCCTGAAGAAACAGACAAGCAAGGCAGAGAATTTTAGTGTTTCTCCATCTCCAGCTGGGTACCCTCAACCACAAGCTTATCTCTTCTTGCTTTCCTGTAGAATTATTCATCAGAACTCTTAGACTTAATGTAAGTTCCTGCTCACTTCATCTTACTAACTATAAGATGCTTGAGAAGATAAAATGAGATAATGCCTACAAATTGCCATAATCTCTGATGTAATTAGAATTTAATTAATGTCACATTTTTTCAGATCATTTATTGAACCACAACTCTTTTTTTCAGACAGGGTCTTGCTCTGTAGGCTGGGCTGGAGTCCAATGATGCAATCTTGGCTCACTGCAGCCTCAAACTCCTCAGCTCAAGAGATCCTCCCACCTTAGCTTCCTGACTAGCTGGGCCTACAGGCATGTGCCACCATGCCTGGATTTTTGTTTTGTTTTGTAGAGATGGGTTTCACCATGTTGCCCAGGCTGGTCTTGAACTCCTGGCTAATTTTTTTTAATTATAGAGACAGGGTTTCGCCATGTTGCCCAGGCTGGCCTCAAACTGCTGGGCCCAAGCTATCTACCTGCCTTGACCTCCCAAATTGCCGGGATTACAGGCATAAGCCACCATGTCCAGTCTGGACCACGGTTTTTAATGGGTGATATTAGTATACCTTAACAGACATGTAGCCACTCTCCACTCCCTCTTATATATCTGATTGATTTTTACTGTGATGAGGTTGGTCCACCTTCTTGGACAAGGCTTAGCATAGGTTATTTGGTGGATGTGTCAGTTTGATCCTTGCGAAGCAAATGTCATGATGGAATTAGAAGCACAGGAGATTTCCAGGGGGTAACACCTATGAAAGATAAAGGGGATCAGGAGTAGACAAAGCCTTCAGATAGCAATATGGGCCTCATGTTCTAAAGGAGAGAAGGTAAAAGGTGAGTAGTAGGAAACTGCGGTGCAGCTCTCAACAGCCTGGGACAGCACAATGGAACATCAGCACAGAGTTGTCTGTGGAGGAGTCCTGAGTTGGCCAGAATGGTCAGACTGTGTGCTCCCCTGAGTTTGGTCATTTGTTGTGCGCTCCCAAAAGAAGCATGTCCTCAGCTCTAACGCTGTGGCAGATACTAAAGGCCTACAGCTAGAGAACTGAGGAGTGCACATTCTCGATGGCCTCAATGCAGTTCCATCTGGGATGTGAGCGCAAGTGGTTTTTTGGGGGGAGGGGAACCCAGAAAACACCAGTAGGGGGATGGGAAGGGAACCAAGAATGTATGCCTTCTGGTATTGATGTTCTGTTGCTGTCATAGCAAGTTACCACAAACTTAGGGGCTTTAAACAACACACATTTTTTCTTATCCCATAGTTTTTGTAGGTCAGAGGTCTGGGTACAGCATGGCTGATCTGGCTCTCTGCTAAGGGTGCCACAACACCAGAACCAAGGGATTTTCAGGTCTGGACTCCTGTCTAGAGGTCCTGGGGAAGAATCTCCTCCCTGGAGCAGAAGCTCATTCAGATGGTTAGCAGAATCCAGTTTCTTGTGGCTGTAAAACTGAGGTCCCATTTCCTTGCTGGCTGTTAGCTGCAGATCACCTGTAACTCCTAAACCTTTCTCTGATCCTTGAACACTGGTCCTTATATCTCAATGCCAGCAAAGTTACATCAACTCCTCCTCCTGTTTCAAACCTCTCTGGACTTCCCCTTCTGCTGCATCTCGTCTGCTGCATTTCTCCAACTAGAGAAAGTTCTGTTTTTAGGGCCCATATAATTAGACTGGGCCCACCTGGATAAACTAGGCTACTCTCCCTATCTTAAAATATATAACTTTAATTACATCTGCAAAGCCTCTTTTCCCACGTGTGCTCCCACAACTTCACAGGTGCCAAGAATTAGGGTATAACCCTCTTGGGGAATATCATTCTCCCTATTACAATTGTTAAGCAGGGCAGCCACTCTAGGCAATTGAGTTTCACCTCTGATGGAACTCTAGGAGAAAGTACAGAATATGCTCCCAGACTCATCCCACCTGGGCAATGAAGGCGCTGGGGTATTAATCCTTCAACTCCCATCAGCTAGGGCTGTTTCAGAGGTGTTAAGTACTCAACATTTGCAGCAGGCCTCGCTGAGCATAAACCCTCGTGCAGAGAGTCCTGGGTGTGTGCCATAGGATCCCTTTGGTATATATTAAGAGGGTTAAGTGCTGAGAGGGCATGGGTGGGGTACTGCTAGTTTCTGTGAACATGTGCATGTGTAGGTATGCTCAAAGTGAAGTCTGGTCATCCCTGGGGGCCAACAGGCCAGGCAAGTTTACCAGGGCCTATTGGTCCCAAACTTTCCATTTTGAGAGGCAGGACATAGGGAACAGATGATAAGGCCTTGCTTAAGCCTCAGTGATAAGCCTCAGGTTTCAAGTCAGTCTTTTACCAGAGATCCAGTATAGGCTATAAGATTTATGCCCAACTACAACTAAGGTGAACTTTGCCTCATATGTTGCTAGATTCCTTATTTGTGGTATTTCCTTTGAGGCCCCACACAAAGGAGGTATGATTAACAAGTTAGAATCCAGTTATCATAATGTCGGGAAAACTCCTCTATTCCTTGTAATCTTCTGACAACTGAGAAGAGAAAGACATCAATATGACAGAAATTACCTATATGACGAATCCAAAGGGCTGCCTCTGGAAGGCAGAAATGCCAAGCAGTGGCAGTGAGGCACAGGGTAAGTGGTGTCCATTCACACACTAAGTTAATAAGTAGTCCTGGCCATTCAGATATAGGCTTCAACAATACTCAGTATGTTTCAGAATCGTTTGGTGCGTGAATTTCCTGCTTGTGACAAGTTCATCACTGCTTTTGTGTGGCTGAACTTTCAGCCTGGACAGTATGACAACACCATCCTCAACAGATGGTCTGAGGTTGTACTGGGTGCTAAGATTACCCCTGCCACTGAGTACATTCCTGGAACACAGACCAAATAACAAGACTGGAGAACATGGGCTTGGAGTCAGACAAACCTGAGTTTAAGCCCCAGATTCTGTACCTCCTTAATGAAGGATCTCACTCACCTCATCTTACTAAACATGAGATGGTTGAGAAGATGAAATGAGATAATGCATACAAAGCAAATTGCCCCAATACCTATGTAATCAGAATTCAATTAATGAGTTGCATTTTTGTCAAGTTAGTTCAGTCACCTCCTATGAGCTGAAAAGTTTCTTTATTTTGCCTGTAAAGTTCTTTGGAATTGGAACTAATTCAAACAAGAGACTTAACTGGATGACTGCTGGCCTCATCTCTCATCACCCTCACTCTGCACTCTGCACCCTGCACCTGCTGGAGAGCTGGAAGCTGCTCTGGGTCTGCACTGCCTGGTTCCATGCTGAGTCAAAGCTGCTGCTTTCTACCTCATGAGAAAAGAAATATGCTCTGCACTCTACTGACAGAAGATTCTTTGTGTACATACAAGAGGTTCTTATTTATCCAACAGAAATGTTATCCTCTCGAGTGTTAAAAGGGGCCACAATTCTCATCATCAGGTTTAGGAAATCAAAGTACATTTTAATACTACTTAACAACCTACTGGGGAAAGAACTACTGCCAGAGTGGCATTGTTATTCATCAAGAAATAGGTTTGGGATCACATTTTGGATTTTCTGTGTCCCTGCTCAGCTGTTAGGATGGTTAACTGAGAACTGTGTACATGCCACTTCCTGGGTTTTTTGGATGCCTTGTTTTAAGGGCCTCATGTTTATAGGCCCTTCTAGTTTCCCACATCCAGCCATTATCACAAATTCCCAGAAATTTAGTTTCTCAAGTGGCAAATTAAAGTGCTCTTCCCTGTGTAGCAAGATGTCTTAGTTAAGTTTTGTGGCAGCTACCTTTGAGGGGTGAGTACTAGAGATGGCCCCCAGCTGTATGATTTTGGGGAATTGAGAACACAGATATTTAACTATACTACAAGGAATGCTCTAGTTTTGTTAAAAACAAAGTGATTTCCAATTTTAACCACATACAGAAATCTGTAGCTCCAAAAGAGCCAACAGAATAGGGAAATACAATGCTGCTTTGCTAAGATCTTAGGGTATTCCCAAGGTCCAGGTTAATATAACATTTTAGATAAACAGTTAATATATTTACTGAATATTCACTTAGAGATTATTGTGTGAAATGCTATGGGTGATTTTTATAAAACATAACAAAATCACTGCCTTTAGGGAGTTTATAACCTAATGGAAAAGATAAGATTATATTAAACATACTAAACATTGAAGTATAGTATATGATTAAGTGCCAGTTGAAACACCTGCAAACATTTGTGATAAAATTAACAGTGGGAACCACAAGATTGTCAAGGAAAGGAAGATCTCCTTGTGGGAAACTTGTGTCCCCAACTTTACCTTTCCTTTGGAAGTTATTGCTAAAGACCCTTGTCCTAGCTTCACTGACCCCACTTGAAGGGAGAAGAGGGTCTGAGTAGGGGGTTTAGGTGGGGTAAAACCCAATAAACATCAAGTTCAAATAGGGAAAATCATAGTTTCTTTCATGGCCCATGGCAAATCTGAAATGAGATGAAAATCAAACTAAACTGAAAAGACTGGAGGAACAAAAGGGAAATGATCTTTAATTTGATCATCTGACCTACCAGCCATACTTCATATATCTTCAGATAGTCTCCACAGAATTACCTCCTTGTCTATATCCCTGTATGGCTCCCCAACTAGCTTTTCCTCACCCAAAAAATCATCTGGACACTTTCAAGTCCAGATCTTCAAGACAGGAAGGAGCTACTTTTCCAGCCTAAGACCCAGGTCTCCTGAGTTCTGGTTTTCTATCTGAGGGTCTGGCCTCCTCTCCAAGTGATTGACGTAATGCCTGCCCCATTGAGGATGGGTCCTACTGTTCCTATGTGTCTACCATTACTCTTATTTATAGTGTTACTGCTGCTACTACTGATAAAATAATAGCTACCACCATTTATTGAGTGCTGATGCCAGGTAGTGTGATAGGCTCTCTATACAAATTATCCTCACTGTAACTCTATGGGTTACTAAGGTTTAGAGAGTTTAGGTGACCTGCCTAATGCTGTATCTCATGCTCCTATTCACCACACAACCCTATCCCCTTGAGGCCCTACCCCATGGCTTGAAGACAATTTTACAAAACTCTCTCCATTTAAGGAGCACAGGAACATATGATATGGCTTGGGTTGGGGGCTGGTTTTATTACAGCACAAAGATAAGACAATAATTATGCTGTACGAACAGTAATTGCTACCTAAATACCATGTTTTTCTTTATTCTGGATGGTGGGGCGCCACCTTTGATTAAGGTAACTGGTCTGTTGATAGGCCCAGACATTTTCAAATAAACATACCTGAGCAGGTGGGATTCAGACATTGGGGAAGACAAGTCCTTATCAACCCCTTGTTGTTCTTGATTTTCTTATAAGGAGGTATAATTATTCTCCAGCTCAGATTCTGACATCAAACTTTGGTTTTCAATGACCCTCATCAAATTCCCCTGATTGCAGGTTTGTTCCCCTGTCTCAGTCCTCTCAGCTGTACTTGGCTTGCTGCCACATAACCTGCCATTATCACCACTGTGATTTAAACAGTGCCTCTTCAGACACACTGAACAAGGAGAAATGCTCATATTTATAAATGAAAGATACAATTGGTACCTTTCACACTAACCGCCAGTTTGTATTTTCACAGGTACAGAAACTGTCACACCAAACTAGCCAAATAACAGGTTGGATATTTTAACCCAGCTCAACAAATATTACTTGAGAACTATGGGGCCGTGCACTATGGTAGTTGCTGGGGCTAGAAAAATAAATGTTTTATGCTCAGGAGTTGTCTGACTCGGGAGAGAGACTATTACACGTCATACTATGTCCACAGAAACAGCCTGAGTGAGAGAGGGGGTCAGAGGGGCCCTGTGAGCACAGTGAAGTGGCATTTATAGCAACTTGCAGGTTCAAGGCTTCTTGTTCTATGCGATAGTAGGGATCTGCAGCATGTAGTTAAAATCGAGGGTATAGTTTCCAATGGAGCACCAGATTCACAACAGCTAGAAAAATGACACATAATCGTAAATGGTCCTGAAATGAAGACAGTCTTCACAGATGCTGTAATTTTGTAATTCCACACATAGATACTGACATGATGACTGTTCTGTCAGCATCATGGTTGTCTTTATACAGGCTAACAATAGGTTTTGACAGAATAGAAGTGAAGAACAAATTCAGAGGGCCCCTTTTTTCCATTAGCCCTCTCCAGCCTGTTTTCAGAATATGAAACCCCTTTAATGGAAAACAGTGTCTTATAGTACACCGTTAGAGATAGAAAATGTAACTGTAAGCCCTCCTGAGAGTACTAATCATAATAAAAAGACACAAGAAGGGCCTACCTTGGAAGGCACTGCATTAAACATTTTTGTGTAATTTTCATTTAATCCTCACAATTGGGTGGATAGGCATTAGTATTCTTCCCCCTTCACAGTTGTAACAAATGGGAGACTCAGAGAAATAGAGGAACCTCTCTGAGCCTCACAGCCTGAGTCAGGGTGCAGACCCAAGACTATTCTACATCAGAGCAACCAGGCCCAGCTGGCATGAGTGAAGATGGGGTGGAAATGACTGATACAAAAATATTTCCTTAAAAAAAAAAAAAGTCACAGTGCTACGGGATTAGGAGGGCCTCAATAAAACTATATCTTTTTGCAAATTTTGATGAGTGAATCTTACCCAGGCTTTAGTAAGTGTGATCCTATTACATTCACCCTTCTTGATGCCTCCCCAAACTCCAACACACCTCCCCACATACTTTGAAGAGGCTTAAAATTCAATTTATTCTTCCACCTAGGAAATTCCAGGACCAGTTCACATTAGACTTATAATAGGCAAAGGCCCAATTCTCCCTCCTTACACAGCAGACTCATTTGGGGCACTAAATTGCAGGAAGCGATTATCTTTATCATTTATATCACAGGAACTATCTTTTAAAAAGCTTGTCTTAGAGTGAACAACTGTGGAAGCAGCTGCTGAGCATGGACCCTCTGCCAAGTACTTGTCTACAGAGGGTGCGCTGCAAAGGGAGGTCAATGGTTCTGGGAAGCCGCGGTAGTCATTCTATAGGAGTATCTATACATTCCTCAAGGCCCTCATCATCCACTCCAGGAACTAAGACTTCTCATACAAAGAAAAAGCATTCAACAACTCTAGAAACTGAATTGGACAATCTACATTCTAGTCTGTACTCTTCAACTAATTAGCATGTGACCTTTAGAAATTCATTCTTTTTAAAATCCCACTGTCTGTATGAAAAGAACAGAACTATGTGATCACCGAGGCTTTTCCAACTTTAAATGCATGATTTTATAAGATGTCGTTCTAACACATAGGCGTAAATCCACACAGGGTGTAAGGCACTGTACTATGAGATGAGGGATGCAGAAACAGGTAAACCATGTCCCCTCTCCACAGAGAGTTGCTTTACCTTAAGAGCCATTAGGAATACTAAAATTACAAAGTTAAAAAGTATTACTGTGATTTAACATTTCAATCATTATCTCATGTCCTCATACTTCTTATAAAAATATATATAGTGTATATGTACACAATTATATGGACTTCACAATGTGGCTGTCAGGGTTAAACAAATACAGGAAAGCGCCTAGAACACAGTGAACATTGAATAAAACAATAACCACCATATGTTAAGAATTTTCTATTCATCAGGGTTTTTTTTTTTTTTTGAGACGGAGTCTTGCTCTGTTGCCCTGGCTGGAGTGCAATGGCGTGATCTCGGCTCACTGCTAGCCCCGCCTCCCGGGTTCATGCCATTATCCTGCCTCAGCCTCCCAGGTAACTGGGACTACAGGCATGTGCCACCATGCCTGGCTAATTTTTGTATTTTTAGTAGAGATGGGGTTTCACCATGTTGGCCAGGCTAGTCTCAAACTCCTGACCTCAAGTGATCCCTTCGCCTCAGCCTCCCAAAGTGCTGGGATTACAAGCATGAGCCACTGTGCCTGACTGCCTCAGGCATTTTTAATACATTATCTTTTCATATGTTACCTAATGTCCAGGACAGTCCTTAGAGATATGTATACTTATACCCATTTTATGGATAAGAAACATAAAGCTTAGAAAATAAAGTACCTTGCAAACCTCACACCAAACTATAATTTGAATTCATTTCTGCCTGATTCTAAACTCCTCTACTTAACCAGTTCATTATTTTTCCTCTCTCACCACCCTTTCTACAGTCAGTGGGCTATGTTCTGCATCTAAAAGCATGGTCTCTCTCTTCAATTTTGCAACAGAATTTCTATGTATACATACCTAGTAAGCAGTATCGGTAATTGTAGACGCTCTCAGCTTTAAATCTACCGTTCTCTTAAACATAAACTTAACATCATATGTTCCATTCTGTGAAATATGTTTTTCTCACTGTATTAGGTAAAATAATGGTTAAGACTTTCTTTGAATCTTCAAAAGTTGTAAGAGGTCAGCAGAGGTTTCCATAGCCACAGGCAACTCTCCACATCCACGGTCACTTTACACTGTTTATTCGTTGGGCTGTGATATCTATTAGGAAATTCTCCCATTTTGGGCTTGAACCCTAGCACTAATGCACATGCCTTTGTCTCCTTGCCAAATCTGTTGTTGCTTTTGAAATAGTTCTTCAGACATCTCCATTCATCATCAGCAAAAACAACTGGTTAAGGAGTAGTTGTCTCTCTATGACAATCAACACACATTGCTTGTACAAATGTTTGCAGAACGCTTCCCCTACAGTACATTCTCAGCATTGATCCCTTCCTTGTCTTCCCGCATGCCTTAAATTTTTCATGCCCCAAGTTCAATAACACCCACTTTTATCTTAGCTTGTCCTCAGCAGGAAAAAGCTCCCTCCTCCTGGTTGTCCCTCTTGACATGTTTTCTATTTCTTGCTGTTCTAATAGGATTCTGTCACAGTTCCTCTCTTTTATTGCCACCTCAAACTAGTGCTAAAATGTTCATTTCAGCTTTTACTACTTTCAGGTTAGAAGAGTGGTATCTTTTACTTTCCCCACATCGACCTCAGTTCTGTCTTTTCCATAGATTTTGTCACCCCTACCTGCCCACTCCCGGGCTGTCAACATACTTATCAGAGGATTTCAACCTGAGACTTGTTTCACAAGCTTGGAAAACATCCTGAACCTGGAAAAATGGCGCGTGTGTATGTGTGTGCATGTGTATTTCTCTAATGTGCGTATGTATAGCTCTCATGAGATCACAGAAGAATCTTTAAACAACAATAACAAAATCTGAACTTTTAGATATAGATGTAAGTAGAACCAGAGAATGTTGAGCCAGGGAGAGATTTTTAAAGAGAATTTTAGTTTGGTGCCCCTATTGAGTTACAGACATTTGGAGTTCTGTGAAAAGAGAAATAGGAGTACTGATCTATTTCAAGCACTTTCTATACTTTATTATATTTAATCATTGAATAGCAAATATTTTACGATTGTTTTTTCTATGATGGAACTGAGGTTTTTAAAAAGAATCCCTATCTTTGCCCCTGGTCAAACATACCAGACAGCCTGGTCAAACATACCAGACAGCCAGGATTTGATCTGCAAATGCAGTTGGTCTATGAAGTGAAAGATTTTTATTTGCCTCATGCTCTATCAGTTACATGTGTTTGGTTAACATTATGTCAGTTACATAATAAAAATAGATAACTATAATATTAACAAATACATATTGCTTACTTTTTGTTTTCCTTTAAACCTCTGGTTCTCAACCAGGGATGATTTTGCTCCCCAGAGGACATTTGGCAGAGCCTGGAGACATTTTTGGGGGTCACAAATGAGGATTCTGTTAGTATCAAGTGGGTAGAGGCCAGCAATGCTTTTAAATCTCCAGCAGTGAAGAAGACAGCTTCCCACAACTGGCCCAAAGTGTCAGCAGTGCTGCTGTTGAGAAATCCTGCTCTACGCATGCTTCATAAGTTAACTGGATGATGGGAATAACAAAAACGATTCTTTGTGACGAAAATGTTGAGTTCCATTAATCTTGTTTAACTATGGTACAGTAAACAATCAATAACTTTCTATTGGATACACGAACCTCTATATTTAAGGAAGAAAGTTGTTTTCTTCCCTTTTAGTTTCACTTTATTTTTGTGATATCATCCCACTGCCCTCTAACCCAGCGCTCTCAAACTTCAGCGAGTAATAGCATCACCTTGAGGGCTTTAAAAACACAGACTACTAGACACCAACCACAGAGTTTCTGATTCATTGGTTTTCAGGTGGGGCCTGAGACTCCACTTTTCTCATAAGCTCCCAGGTGATGCTGCTACTGCAGGTTCATGGCCCACACATGACTAGGCAGTTCACCCTGTTCTTCTGGAGACTTCCCCCATCCTGCAGAAGAGAACACGCTGCTTCTGAATCAAGCCACTGTTCTTTGACCCTTTTGCCTCCCTTAACCTGGTAAATACTCTACTTGTTTGGAAGGGGAAGCAGCCATCAATTCTTTCTAAATGACTTCTTTCAGATTCTTTATGAATACCCTTTCGGAGTATTCATAAGACTGATAACCACTTTCTGATAACTTTTAGTACATTACAGGGAGAGCTGAAGTCTCCTAACATCATAGTTTTCTTATTCAAAAAGGAAAAATTGGATCTCTCTTCCTTCAATTGTCTGTAAATTCTTTTTTTTAATATTCTTTTTTGTCTTTTTGCTTTTGGGCTTTGGAAAAGTGCAAACACCTTTTTAAAGTAACAAATCTCCTCCCATTTCAGTCACATGCCTTCTAACACAGGCATTACACAACATTTTAGACATCTACATTTGTATGTCTGCACGTGTGTGCCTATGTGTATGTGTGCGTATGGAGTTCCCATTCCAGTGTGCCTTTCTTCTGCTTTGTAAATCAGGGAAGGAAAGTCATGACCTCTTTCTCAAACTTGTTTGCATTAAACAGATTTCCTCTTTTCTATAATGAGACCTTGCCAGTTTCTTACCTCTGTGAGAGACTCTAGAAGTTCTTCTAGCTTTCTTGTGTGCTGTCTGTGCTACATGTTCCTACCTGAGATTACATATTTTCTACACTTGTGTAGAATTCAACTGTCATAGATACTTCCTTTGAACTTCTATTTCTCTCCCTTTTAATTTTCCTCTGTCTGAATATTTTAATCACCTTAAATGCAATGCACAGCCACATCTTTCCATCTATATCGTCTCCTTCACTGTAGGTTTTTTCTAAAACTTCTTCCCATCTTGTTTTCTTTCCCTGTAGGTCTTAGACAACATGCCCTTTTCCATGGGAAATCTTCCTTGTCTCCTCTTCTTGGCTAATTTAGTGCTGTATATATTTTCTATCCTGACAGTTTTATGTAAACATAGGGTTAGTATAAGGACTAAAATAAATAATACAAAGCCCTTAGCTCTCAAATGTTAGTTATTAATATTATTCTCCCCAGACATCGTATTTATTTCCCTAACAATGCCTTAAATTCTTCTTGCTTTTTTCCTGTTCCATCACGAAGTCCTCCCCACCTTTTTCACAGCCTCCCCGTGTCCTGCTAAGATATTTCATTTCCTCTTTCTTTCCTGGCCCCAGAGCAGACCCAGGTTAACTATCTCCCTTTATTAAAACATGTTGTTGGGCAGTTTGCATAATAATGCACCTCTCAGACCGGGCGCGGTGGCTCAAGCCTGTAATCCCAGCACTTTGGGAGGCTGAGACGGGCGGATCACGAGGTCAGGAGATCGAGACCATCCTGGCTAACCCGGTGAAACCCCGTCTCTACTAAAAAATACAAAAAACTAGCCGGGCGAGGTGGCGGGCGCCTGTAGTCCCAGCTACTCGGGAGGCTGAGGCAGGAGAATGGCATGAACCCGGGAGGCGGAGCTTGCAGTGAGCTGAGATCCGGCCACTGCACTCCAGCCTGGGGGACTGAGCCAAGACTCCGTCTCAAAAAAAAAAAAAAAAAAAAAAAAATGCACCTCTCACCACATATATTGAATTTCATCTTTTACCCAGGCACAGATTATTGGGTTCTTTCACATACATCCAAAACATGTCCTTTAGAGTCACAATAATTGTATAAATCAATTTTCTGAGCAGAATTTAGGTTATTTGGGATTTTCCCCTCACCCGTTATAATTTATCTTCACCTCTGAATGAAAAAACACCATCATGATTATTTAGCAGGGTTTTGTTTTACATGTACTCAAAAGAAGTCTTTCACCATAACTGGCGCTGCAAATATATCATACATTCTGGTGGACTGATTGTTCTAGGCTTGTTTTGTTGATACTTCTTTATCCATTGCCTTTCATGTTCTACTCTCACACTGAGGCTGGGTTTGATCACCTAGCTTTTGGCCAAATGGTTAGTAGAAACTGTGACACAAGCAAAGAATTGAAAAGTGCTTACACATTAGAGATTTGTTTTGCTGCTTCTCTTGGAACTCTGAGGGATATGAGAACAAGTCCAGGTAAACCTTCTAGAGAATGAGGTCACAAAGATTGCATAGCCATTGATGAAAACACCACTAACCTCTCAGCCATTTCTACTTATTATTATTATCATTATTTTAATTTTTTGAGATGGAGACTCTCTCTGTCATCCAGGCTGGAGTGCAGTGGCACTATCTCAGCTCACTGCAACCTTTGCCTTCGGGGTTCAAGTGATTCTCTTACCTCACCCTCTGAGTAGCTGAAACTATAGGAGTGTACCACCACACCCAGCTAATTTTGGGTGTTTTTTAGTAGAGATGGGTTTCACCATGTAGGAGAGGCTGGTCTCTATCTCCTGACCTCAAATGACACGCCCGCCTCAGCCTCCCAAAGTGCTGGAACTACAGGCATGAGCCATTGCCACGCTCAGCCTCAATTCTACTATTGCCATCATCAGCCACCCTCAGGCCTGTCCAAGCCACCAACTAGCCACAGGCTCTGAGGGTATCTAGCCACAGTGAGCCAAAGCCAGCCCAGAGCAGGCTTCCCACCCTCTGAATGGAGAGCTAAATAAATGATCGCTGTTGTGAGCCATTAAATTTTGGAGTAATTCCTTAGTTTAAAAAAAAAAGAAGTGATTAAACATACTTTCAACCAACTGACATTATTTTCATTGATATTGCTTTATTTCAAAGTGGAAAAAAAGTCTGTCTTTGGCATAATCTGTGAAATCACCATAAATTTCTCTGAACAGTTTAGGTCCACTTACTCCTGACCAAGACTCATGAGCACTTCTTCCAAAATAAAAATCTTCATTGAATTGAACAATTCTACGCTAATTTGTTTCTTTTTAAAATTTACGTGAAAGGGCAAATCCTTGAAAAATGCAACTGACTCATAAGATAGGGAAAACACAAAATACTATATCAATTGAACAAATTATAATGATAATTTAAAAATCTTCCCCAAAAGGGAATATTAGGCCCAGGTAGCGTCAGTAATGAATTATTTTAAATATTTAAGAAGGAAAGAATAGCCATCTTACAGAAACTGACTCCAGAACTCCAGAGCACAGGAAAAAAAGGAAAGATGGGTTTGTTTGTTTGTTGTTGGTT
>NW_012098721.1:553075-561083 GCF_000951045.1 Mandrillus leucophaeus | reverse complement strand
TGCAGATAAAATTTAATAAAAATATCCATTCATGTTTAAAATGTTTAAGCAAGGTAGAAATAGAAAAGAACTTTTATCTCCAATATAATAAAAAAAGCCACAGCAAATACCACACTTAATTGTGAAACAGTGAAAAAATTTTCCCCTGAGATTAGACCAAGGAAACAATGGCTGCTGTCACCACTGCTCTTCAACATTGCACTACAGGATCTAGCCAGAGCAATAAGTGAAGAAAAGGTAATAAAAAGTTTAAAGATTGAAAAGCAATAAATAAAACCTTCATTATTTGTGAATGATACAATTATGTACCTAAAAGATACAATAAAATCAACTGATAAGCTATTAGAACTAAGCAAATTTATCAGGGTCCCAGGATCCAAGGTCAACAAATAAAAATAAACTATATTTCTATATTCCAGCAAAATGCATTAAAAAACAATGTTTAAAAACAATGTATAATAGCATCAATAAAATAAAAAGATGTACCTTATTCATGGGCTGGAACACTCAGTATTATAAAGATGTCAGTTCTCCCCAAATTGATCTCTAGATTTTACACAATTCCAATCAAAAGCTTAATAGGCTTTTTCTAGAAATTGTAAAGCTGATACTAAAAGGTGTGGAATTTCAAAGAACCAAGAATAGCCAAGAAAATTAAGGACTAAATTAAAAGATGTATACTATTAGAGGTAAAGACTAAGTATGAACCACTAGTGATTACAGCAGTGAGACAGGACAGGCAAAAACACCAATGGAACAAAAAAAGTCTATATTTTTATTTATACACACATAATAACCTAATTTAAGGCATAATTATTGCAATGAAACAGGGTCTTCAAAATAAATGATGCTTAAGTGCCTATCCATTTCAAAAAATAACAAATGTTAAACACTACCACACACAACACATAAAAATCAAATCTACCAAGTGTAGTAGCTTGTGGCTGTAAACCCAGCTACTTGGGAGGCTGAGGCAAGAGGATATCTTGAAGTCAGGAGTTCAAGACCAGCCTGGACAACATAGCAAAACCTTTATCTCTAATATTTGTTTTTAATTAGCTGGGCCTGGTAGCAGTCACTTGTAATCCCAGCTACTCTGGAGGCTAAAGCAAGAGGATCTTTTGAGCCCAAAAGTTCAAGACTGCCCAAAAGTTCCTGAGCTTTTATCAGGCTACTATGCTACAGTCTGGGAATCAGAGTGAGACCCTATCTCTAAAATAAAAGAAGAAGTCAGATGGATCAGTGGACCATAGTCCTAAATGTGAAAGGTCAAATAGTAAAGCTTTTAGAGAAAACATCCAAAAAAAATTCTTCATGACCTTGGAGTAAGCAAAGGTTTCTGAAATGGGGCACTAACCATGACAAGCACTAATCCTAAGAAGAGCTTAATAAACTGAGCTGCATTCAAATTAAAATCCTATTTTTATTTAAAAAAGTTAAAAGGTGAAAATGCAACATGTAGAACAGGAGAAAGTATTTACAATACATATGTATGAGGTAGGACTTGGATTCAATACACAACTCTTACAATAAGAACTGACAGATGATAACTTTTTAAAAAAGAGACAAAAGACCTGAAAAAGCACTTCACAAAAGAGGATATGTGAATTCCCAGTATGCTTAAGAAAAGGTAATCAACTCATAATTTTCAGTGAGTGCAAATTAAAAGCAGTGAGCTACCACTACACACCCACAAGAACAGCTAAAATAAAAAGGACTGAAACACTGATACCACAAATGTGGAGCAACTGGAAATTGGTAGAAACACATTAGAAAACTTACCTAGGGTATCCATTAAAGCATTACTTATGGCCCCTTATTCTACTCAGATTAAAGCCAAAATAAATGCTTACATATATGTACCAAACAACATAGTAGGATATTTATAAAATATTATGTGTAATAGCCTAGAGATAGAAACAACCCAAATTTATTTAGTATGAAAAAATAATTTGTGATATAGTCATATCTTCAGACTACGGTTATCCAAAATGATATAGCTGAATGATAGATATAATGTGAAATGAAAGAGACCAGACATAAAAGAATACATGACTTAATTCACATAAAGTCCAAAAGCAGGCAAAACTAATCTTTGGAGCTAGAAGTCAAATAGCAGTTACATTTGAGGGTGTGTGATAACTGGGAGGAAGAACAAGGAAAGCTGTGAGAGTGTTGGAGATGTTCTATTTCTTACCGGAGTGTCTTACTTTGTTAAAGTTTATAGATCTTATTGGGGCACTTTTCTATATTTATGCTAAGCTTTAATTAAGAAATACAAAAAAAAGAGAAGAGCTTTATTCTTTACTGGTCAACTATTTTCTTTTTCACCTACTTACCTTTGTTTCTTCCCTTCTCCTTAGGTCAATTTTTTTTTCCTAGAAATCATTTAAATATCCAAATAGATATTTTGTAGATGTACCAGATACAGCTACTACATTCTTTCCCTTCTTGCCATTTGATAGAAATTTTTCCTTTTTTTTTTAATAGAACGCAGAATAAGAAGTCATAAGCTTAAATGACACTGAAAGAATTTTTTCTACCAGAACATATTGCATACTTGACCAAGCTACTCATATTATGTGGCCATAATTATCTGCCTGTGTGTTGGTCTTCTCATTTGGTCTATGGTCTAAACTTCTTCAGATAAGAGGACGTATATAATTAATCTTTGTGGCCCTGCTCCTATCCTTAGTCTTTGCCACATAGTAGGAACTCAGTAAATTGTTGTCGACCTAAAAAACTGTATAATCCATTTTGAAATCTTTAAGAGAAGCCAGAGGGCTAGAATTGAAAGAGGCTGAAATATCCTATTTCTCCAGGGCAAAGAACTAGATTATATGACCACTTGAGAGCCCTTCTCTCTCCCCGAGTCTATGATTGAATGACTTGCTAGTAACTTTTATAGCCTTCCTTAGTTACTCATTGTACCAGTTGATATGCCACTGAGATTTGCTTTGTTCTTGTTCTTTTTCTTTTCCTTTTCGAACACACACACACACACACACACACACACACACACACACACAGAGATTTGTATTTGTTGGTCCTTTCCAAATTACTGCTATCTGAGCCACATAGATTAAAAAACACCCTTTTTAACTTCACAGCCTATGTTTGAAATTCAGAGTTCTGAATATTATGTCAGTGACCCAGATCCATTTCCAGATACAAAACGAGGGCTTCAAGTTTCCTGCAGCTCTCATTTGCTAATAGGAATTTGTTTATTTTATACCTCATTTTTCCCCTGCTCCAGACAATAGCTAGTGCTTATAGTATCACATGTTGGAACAACAGAAATTATTAATTATAAAACAGATTAACCTGATCTAGTAGGATCCAATCAAGAAGACTTGATGGTGGAAGACTTTTGTCACAGGGAAAAAGAAGTTTGAAATGAAAGGAAAAGAAAATAGAAATTAGAGAGTATCTGTCTCTAGGCATTTAATACAGTTTTTCCTTTTTTATGTCCAAAGCAACACTAATGACCTCTCAAAAATACTTGTTTGTTATTAAATAGACAGATTTTGAATGGCCCTAAATTCACTTGATAGCGTTTCATGCTTCAACCTTACTGAAATTTGGCCTATATACAAATGTTGAATTTCTTAAAATGTATTATTTTATTATAAACTTTATTATTTGATTATAAACTGTAAAATTTAATTTCTCAGTGATTTTGTTTTCATATACTAAGCCATATATGCAAGCTATGAACTTATAGAACAATTATATTCAGAAGCCTGAATGTATTTTATCAAAATAAGTACTAAAAATTACTAGGCTTCAGCTCTGTACTTTGATTTCCTTTGTTCACAACATGTCATCAAAAATAAACTTAGATGAAATATTCTGTATTCAAGTTATTTCGGTGTTAAAGAAAAATATATTTGACCTCAAGTTTCTTGTAGCCCTCATTTCTCATTACAACACACAGGTAGTTTCCTTTCACTTACTTTCTTGTTAAAAGGTACAAAATACTCACTCTGTCTCCCTCTCTCATTTATGAGTAAAAGAGGATGATTCCCATTTTCTGCTACTGATTCAACCAGTCGAAGCCTCTTTTCTCATTCTCCAAGCAAAAATAATAAGATCACTTATTATTCAACCTTAACCCAACTCTAACGCTGTAGGATTGCAACATCCAGTTAAATGGGGATTATTTCAACAAATGTAACAATGATTGATAGAAGGCCAATAGCATTCATTCTAATTGTGGTTTGTCTTGGAGTATTAGAATAGGCCTACAGGGAAAGAAAAGTTAGTCTTGATGTAGCCTCATGTAGTCAGGGTATTGGCAAAACCAGCCTTTGGCACAAGCTGAAGAGGCAGCTGACTGGTGCGGTATGAAGAGTTTGAAGTGTTTTCCACTGTTTCTTCCAAGGCATTTGTAATTCCCACATTGCTCACTCTTTTCAGTTAAAGTAAATGTTACCTAGGAACTTTTAACACTCTCATGTGAACTCATTTTCTAAACTAAGTTACCCAAGAACTTATGGGTTGGACAGAGAAACATAATACTTTAGGGGCAAGGAAGAGAGAGAGAGAGAAAGTGTTTAGAAAATCAGGAGAGAGGGATCCGCCAAAGCCAAGACATGGAGGAGAAAATCTCAATGTAGAACTAAGAGGAAGACAGTAAACTGACCACAGCAGACTTTGGAAAAGTTCTAAAAGATAGGTCTCAAAGATGACACAATATTGAATGTTTTCACTGGGCAGCAAAATACAATAGAAAAGAAACCTAACACAAGATATCCCACAAAAATGTAAATTTCCAAAGAAATGACCAAAAAACTTGTTCGGTGGTTTTGAAGACCCCTCAGCCACAAAGCGGATATAGCAGCGTGCAGAGAAAGCAGATGAGGAGAAAATCTGTGAGAAGGTTGTCTTTGGAGGAAGCCAGTGACTGGTGGGGTACAGGCTGCTCCACTACAAGCCTTGTGAGAAGAGCTTCAGCAGGAGCACTCAGAGAGGGTCTTATGTATCTCCAGGAGCAGGACACAAGGTGGCCGGCATTGGACTCCTGTTTGGAAATTCTCAGAAGCAGCGATGGGCTCCCTGGTGGCTTGAGAAGCAGAGAAAGGGAAGTAGCACATTCATTGACATCTGCCTGGAATCCCAACATTTTTCAGGGCAAAAGAATGCCACACAAGAGAAAGAGCTAGCCTAAAGCCACTTTAAATTCTTCCCTAGAAGACTTCCTGGGAACACGGGGTGGGGGACGTGGGGGAACAAGAGCAATTTAGAGAGAAGCAGCTGGAGGAAAATATATTGCCCTTGTCATAGGAAGTAAGTTCAAATATTCTCAATGAGAGACTTTTACAAAGCACAGAAGATAAGGCACCAGGTTGACCTCTTTTCAGTGGGATATAGAAAGTCACTTTCCGGCAGTACCAGCATATAAGACCTTTCCTGTTCTTTTCCCACCTTCAACCAATAGGGATAACCTCGATTAGAAAGATAGAGGAGGAGAAGGAGAATAAATCGTTCTTGGGCTTCTGTTGTAGATGCTTTCTTAGCTGAGTTCTAAAAGCGGATTGATTGCCCAAGCTGGAGTGCAGTGGCGTGATATCGGCTCACTGCAACCTCCGCCTCCTAGGTTCAAGCGATTCTCTTGCCTCAGCATGGCAAGTAGCTGGGATTACAGGGGCGCACCACCACATCCGGCTAATTTTTTGTATTTTTAGTAGAAACAGGGTTTTACCATATCAGCCAGGCTGGTCTCAAACTCCTGACCTCAGGTGATCCACCCGCCTCAGCCTCCCAAAGTGCTGGAATTACAGGCATGAGCCACCGTGCCCAGTCTAGAAGAGTATTTTTATGTGTGCATTTATTATGTGAAATTTCTAAGGAGAACATCCTTCTACTTGCCCCCTTCATAAACCAGATTTCTCATCTGCAGCACATTCCAGCTGGAAGGAGAAGAAAATGTTTAACAACGTGATTACTTCATGATCTATACAGTTTTAAATTAATATTGTGTTATGTGACTTGGAGTGAACATAACACTTTGTAATTACTAATAATGACCAGAAAATTCATGTTACTGTCTACGTTTCAAAAAGAGGCTGCAGCAGTTCCACCAGTAAGTATATTCCAAGGGGACAATGGAAAGCATCTATATTTTCTGATTAAATCCCATGAATTTTCCTTATTCAACATCCCTGTTACAATACTAATAGTAATAGCAATAACAATGCCCCAGAGTAGCTACGATTTATTAAAGACCTATTATATGTCAGGCAGTATTACATGTACTTGGCACATATTATCTCATCTAATCTTCATGACAATCTTACTTAATATTATAGTTTCCATTTTAACGATGAGAAAAATGAGATGCAGAGGGGTAAGCAACTATCCTGGATTGCTCAGCTATAAGTGATCAAACCATTATATGACCACAAAGAGGACTTCAAAGTGATAAACTGTCATTTGACTATATCACATTGTATCAATGCCAGGTTACAGAATTTTATTCAACAAGCACTTAAGGGTGATTATGATAGGTATGAAAGAAAGAGAATGAAAAAAAAAGAGGTGTTTTAAGAAAGAACTTAGAAGTCCTCTGCGCTGTGGCTCTACAGCATACATTTCTGCCACTCTGGCCACCATGACATGGCAACAGACAAGAAATCAGTCACTACTCAACCCCCTTGCCCATCCCCAAAGCTTTATAAACGAGTCATCAAACATGCTTCAGAAGAAGGGTATTAGAACCCACCCTCAGGTATTATTCCTCCCAAAGCATAGCTAGGATACTCCACTTAGAAATTTCACATCATAAATACACACATGACTGATATTCTTCTATTGCTAGTCAATCCACCTTTAGAAACTTAGCTAAGAAAAAGTCTAGGATAGAAAGCCAAGAAGCCATTTCAAGAAATGTGTCCTCCCTTTTCTGTTCTCCTTTTGTTATTATTATTATTATCATTATTCTCTTCAAGGACACTAGAACTGCAGGCTAATGAGAGAAAAATCCACGAGCAAGTCTAACCAGTCATTTCAAGTAAATAATTCAGATACTGAAAGTCTGATCTATGGGCTATTGAGTCATATAACTACCAACAGTTTAGAAATCAAGGCACAAACCTTAAAGCTAGTTAATGGGTCCCTCCTCACTAAGATTAGAAGTCTACACCAAAATATATGAAAATTACAAATAACTTGAGATAGTTTAACTATCACAGTGAATGTAAATTCTTCATAAAATTATTTAAATAAATCTTAACTATTTTAAATATTGCAGATCAAGGAATTGTCAGTCATTACTGGAAAGTACTGCAAATCAAGATTTTAATTGTCTATTATGTATTTTTTCACCTTGCTTACTCACAATGACCCATGCAAAGATCCAAAATGCAACTTCTACATCAGCTAGAGTTTTCCTTGACCAGAGACACTGCTGCCTACATTAAGGTTATTGTAGTTGGTTATATACTTTGGGTTCATTTTGTCCTTTCTTAAAGCCAAAAAGATGTTTCTCTCTTAAAACAAGGCAATCAAATTAAGCAAATATATAGAACTAGGCATTTTTCCTATTCAGTTGTCTAAAAAAGTCTAGTTGACAAACTTTTTTTCAATATGCCTAGATAAAATTTCAGATATTTGAATAAAGCTCCAGGAACATTAAACCCAAGGTGAATTCTGAAACAACTGTGTCACATTGAAACTAAAGCTTCATTGATTAGTATCAGCCAACTACAAGGTATACATTCCACTGAGTGCCTGAGGATGAAATCGCCTCCTGGCTCCCGTTACCTATTGGCAGCAGCATAAAAGCATTGCACCTGGGAATGTTTACTTTACTGGGAATCTGAGTAATCAAAAAAAGATAAAACCACTGAAAAATCTCATTGTTGATCACAAAAGAAGGATAATAATTTTGGCCTCGAGGTTCTGAATGTATGGAGCAAAGTGGAAATGATGCTTCCCTACATCTTCTTAATCCCAGAAGTGCTAGGAAATAAGACACCATGACAGTCTCTTCAATATATGGTGTTGG
>NW_012098721.1:547420-553025 GCF_000951045.1 Mandrillus leucophaeus | reverse complement strand
ACATGTACTTGGCACATATTATCTCATCTAATCTTCATGACAATCTTACTTAATATTATAGTTTCCATTTTAACGATGAGAAAAATGAGATGCAGAGGGGTAAGCAACTATCCTGGATTGCTCAGCTATAAGTGATCAAACCATTATATGACCACAAAGAGGACTTCAAAGTGATAAACTGTCATTTGACTATATCACATTGTATCAATGCCAGGTTACAGAATTTTATTCAACAAGCACTTAAGGGTGATTATGATAGGTATGAAAGAAAGAGAATGAAAAAAAAAGAGGTGTTTTAAGAAAGAACTTAGAAGTCCTCTGCGCTGTGGCTCTACAGCATACATTTCTGCCACTCTGGCCACCATGACATGGCAACAGACAAGAAATCAGTCACTACTCAACCCCCTTGCCCATCCCCAAAGCTTTATAAACGAGTCATCAAACATGCTTCAGAAGAAGGGTATTAGAACCCACCCTCAGGTATTATTCCTCCCAAAGCATAGCTAGGATACTCCACTTAGAAATTTCACATCATAAATACACACATGACTGATATTCTTCTATTGCTAGTCAATCCACCTTTAGAAACTTAGCTAAGAAAAAGTCTAGGATAGAAAGCCAAGAAGCCATTTCAAGAAATGTGTCCTCCCTTTTCTGTTCTCCTTTTGTTATTATTATTATTATCATTATTCTCTTCAAGGACACTAGAACTGCAGGCTAATGAGAGAAAAATCCACGAGCAAGTCTAACCAGTCATTTCAAGTAAATAATTCAGATACTGAAAGTCTGATCTATGGGCTATTGAGTCATATAACTACCAACAGTTTAGAAATCAAGGCACAAACCTTAAAGCTAGTTAATGGGTCCCTCCTCACTAAGATTAGAAGTCTACACCAAAATATATGAAAATTACAAATAACTTGAGATAGTTTAACTATCACAGTGAATGTAAATTCTTCATAAAATTATTTAAATAAATCTTAACTATTTTAAATATTGCAGATCAAGGAATTGTCAGTCATTACTGGAAAGTACTGCAAATCAAGATTTTAATTGTCTATTATGTATTTTTTCACCTTGCTTACTCACAATGACCCATGCAAAGATCCAAAATGCAACTTCTACATCAGCTAGAGTTTTCCTTGACCAGAGACACTGCTGCCTACATTAAGGTTATTGTAGTTGGTTATATACTTTGGGTTCATTTTGTCCTTTCTTAAAGCCAAAAAGATGTTTCTCTCTTAAAACAAGGCAATCAAATTAAGCAAATATATAGAACTAGGCATTTTTCCTATTCAGTTGTCTAAAAAAGTCTAGTTGACAAACTTTTTTTCAATATGCCTAGATAAAATTTCAGATATTTGAATAAAGCTCCAGGAACATTAAACCCAAGGTGAATTCTGAAACAACTGTGTCACATTGAAACTAAAGCTTCATTGATTAGTATCAGCCAACTACAAGGTATACATTCCACTGAGTGCCTGAGGATGAAATCGCCTCCTGGCTCCCGTTACCTATTGGCAGCAGCATAAAAGCATTGCACCTGGGAATGTTTACTTTACTGGGAATCTGAGTAATCAAAAAAAGATAAAACCACTGAAAAATCTCATTGTTGATCACAAAAGAAGGATAATAATTTTGGCCTCGAGGTTCTGAATGTATGGAGCAAAGTGGAAATGATGCTTCCCTACATCTTCTTAATCCCAGAAGTGCTAGGAAATAAGACACCATGACAGTCTCTTCAATATATGGTGTTGGAAAAATTGAATATCCATATGCAGAAGAATGAAACTAGAACACTGTCTTTTGCCATACACAAAAATCAGATCAAGATGAATTAAAGATTTAAGTCTAAGACCTCAAACTACAAAACTACTACAAGAAAATGTTTTGGGAAACTCTCCAGGAAGTTGGAGTGCACAAAGATTTCTTGAGTAATATCCCACAAGCACAGGCAACCAAAACAAAATGGACACATGGGATCACATCAACTAAAAACACTTCTGCACAAAAGGAAACAATCAACAAAGTTAAGAGACAACCCAAAGAATGGAATAAAATATATATAAACTATCTATCTGATAAGGGATTAACAACCAGAATATATAAGGAACTCGGACAACTAACTCTATAGGAAAAAATCTAATAATCTGATTTTAAAATGGGCAAAAGATCAGAATAGACATTCCTCAAAAGAAAACATACAAATGGCAAACAAGTATATGAAAAGGCACTCAAATCATTGATCAACAGAGCAATGCCAATCAAAACTACAATGAGATATCATCTCACGCTAGTTAAACTGGCTTTTATCCAAAAGACAGGCAATAACAAATGCTGGAGAGGATGTGGAGAAAAGAGAATCCCCTGTTGGTGGGAATGTAAAGTAGTAAAACCACTGTGGAGAACACTATGGAGCTTCCTCAAAATACTAAAAATAGAGCTATCATATGATCCAGCAATCCCACACCAAAAGAAAGAAAATCACTACATGAAAGAGACATCTGTACCCCTATGTGTATTACAGAACTATTCACAGTAGTTGAGATTTGGAAACAATGTAAGTGTCCATCAACAGAAATATGATAAAGAAAATGTGGTACATATACACAATGGAGTACTATTCAGCCATAAAAATAAAGAGATTTTTAATGAGATCTTGTCATTTGCAACATGGATGGAACTGGTGGTCGTTATGTTAGGTGAAATAAGCCAGGCATAGAAAGACAAACCTTGCATGTTCTCATTCATTTGTACACGCTAAAAATTAAAACTCATGGAGATAGAGAGTAGAATGATGGTTACCAGAGGTTGGTAAGGATAGTTTGGGGGGGGTGGCAGTAGGGGAAAAGTTAAAATGGTTAATGTATACAAAAAATCGTTCAAAACATTGAATAAGATCTAGTATTTAATAGCACAACATGATGACTATAGTCAATAATAATTTAATCTTGCATGTAAAAAAATTAAAAGAGTAGAACTGGATTGTTTGTAACACAAAGAAAGGATAAATGCTTGACGTGATGGATACCCCATTTACCCTGATGTGACTATTACACATTCCCCGACTGCATTAGAATATCTCATGTACCCCATAAATATATACACCTGCTATGCACCCACAAAAAATAAAAATTAAAAAAAAGAAAAAAAGAAAACCCTATGGTGGATAATAAGAAATAGGAGGGCACCAAAAGACTGCAAGAAGATGTACACAAGCATGACTTGAACATGGAGACTCCGGACCATCTCTAACAGTCTACTCCCTGGAATCAGTAAGTAAACTACAAAAGACATGCTTTGGGGACTCTAGTTAGCAACCAAAGGTAGGGAGGCAAGAATAGTAAGTACACGGATTGCTCTACTCACTGGGGCTATTCACTGATTGATTTCTAAGTTTTTATTAAATATTGCTTTAACATTAAGTCTGAATTTGTTCATGTTCAGTATTTGAATCAGAAGACTTAGTGATTTCTGGCTGTAGTATTGTTGTGTGCCTAGGGAAAGTAACCCTCCTTCCCTGCTTCAACTTTCCTCACCTATACAATGAGGAAAATAATCAGTCCCATCTATCTCAGGTAGACGTAATGAAGAGGATTCCAGGTTAATAATTCAGAAGACTTTCTGGGTGAATAATTCTATATAAATGCAAGCATGAATGGAGAGCCAGTAATAAACCACAGGTTATTTGACACCCAAGTTTAGTATTTGATCCACAACAATACCATTGTGTTTTTAAAAGTAACTGTAAATAGTCTCTCAGAGATTGTTTTTCATCTCATCTGAACCACATCCTGCATGACTTTCTATTTACTATTTTGAATGAAGGAAGTTGTGTGTTTTCCAACACAAAATAGATCAGTGTTGTCAATTGCTTTCTTTTTGCTCTTTAAAATTTTTAGAAAACTTATTCATTGGATGAGTGATCACTTGCTCAGCTACTGAGTGGCATTTTAGATTTCTAAGTAAATAAAGTATCTTCAGGTTTCTGATTATATATGACCGCAGTTGAAATCCAGCCTTGGAGTTTATACTACTTAAATAACAGCCTACCCAACTGACAGTAACAGTGTGCATCTATTAGCTGGACTATACTCTAGTTTGCTCAGTAAACTAGTGTCTGTCGTAATTTAAAAGGAGAAGGGAGAAATGATAAACGACATAAGTCAAAATTTTATTTTGTTTCGCATATTATTATATACTATTTGTATACATATAGGTACAGGAATATTACTTGAAAAATCCATATTTTTATCACATTTTCCTTTTTTGAGTTGTTAATAACTGATATATTTTTAAAACCATAACAATATTATACAACAAAGCTACTTTACTAGAATGAAAGACATAATTCTGCTCAGCTGTTTAGAACATATCAGGCATACAGGTAACGAAAAATATTTAAGTGGCTCTTATCTGATAACATTAAAGAGTAAGGCAGAAAGAATAGGAAACACTGGTAAGAACGCACTGAATCAAAACTTCAACATAGAAGACATAAGTACTGAGAGGTTCCTGAAAACATCCTCAGCAGGCAGACAAACCTTCCACACAAAAATCAATAGAATTGGGCTCCATTTGAACAGAAAAAAATAGTTCTATCAACAAGGCATTGGATAAACAAGTGAGTGCCCAAATATTAATAGCAACCATATCCCTAAATCAATAGTCTTTATAGGTACAATTAGAAGTTAACACTTTCATTGTTCTTTTTTGGTATAATCAAGCACAGATAACAACAAATTATTGATTTTAAAAATCTGTACATAAATAGAAATAAAGACATTACTTTTTTTAAAAAGGAGCAATCATCCAATTCTTAAAGTCAAACCATGGAATTTGTTTTACACCTGCCCAATAAAAGCAAGTCTTTAAGTTCTACAATAAAGTCATGGTAAATTATTCAATAACTTTAGCTAAAACAGCAGGTCATTTCAACCCTCAAATTATGTGAGTGCATCCTGATAAGCACTGAGCACAATTAAATTTTGTTTCAAAATTTTAAATTAATAACAACTCTTTAATAGTAAAAGTAATTTGTAGAGTCTGTCATTTTGGAGTAGACAAAAGCTCATCGAAAGCAACAATCATTTAGACATAAACAGCTTGTTTCAATTGCAGCAGTCATTACTGTAATTGTCTGGTTATCTATGGCTGCTCAACAAATTACCCATAAACTCAGTGGCTTAAAAGAACAGTTTTTTATTATATTTCATGGTTCCATGAGTTGAATGTGCTTAGATAGGCAGTTCTTGCTGGATTTCTTATGTGACTGCAATCATTTGGTCTCTGGGGCTGAAGGCTCACTTAGGCTAGATGTTCAACATGGCTCCTTCACTCATATATCTGCCACCCCAGCTGATATACCTGGAACATCTGAGGAATAGCCAAGCCCAGTATTCTTTTCTCTCCTCATTGCCCTTCCCTTCTCTCTCTCTCTTTCCTCTCTTCCTCTCACCCTCTTTTCATGCAACCTCTCCATATGGCACTGTGAGAATTCTTACAATATGACAGTCTCAAGAGTAGAGGGTTTCTTATGTGGTGGGTGGCTTTCCCCAAAGCACGTGTTCCAATAAAATGTGGAGGATGCAAATCCTCTTATAAT
>NW_012098721.1:541679-546475 GCF_000951045.1 Mandrillus leucophaeus | reverse complement strand
GCGCCCGGCCAAGAACTAGATTTATTTCTAATGAAAGATTTTACATTCTCATAATTAGCAGCTGTGAAAAAAAAGGAAAAGTAAAATGGTTAATTCTAAAAGCACTGATAGGCCAATATTGCTATTGCTTTGCATTGTAACCTTAGATAACGGAAAGTTCTTAAGTTTTGGTTCTATGATTGGTGTCATCACCTAATACGGCTTCTATCATTATGTACAAAAAAATGTATCTTCTCTCACAACAGTGAAAGTCAACAGGTTATATTTAACTGATATTAAATTTTGAAGTATTTAGTATCAGTTTTTTTAATGGTAGCATGCAAAGGCTCTATGGTAGTTCAATGCAGAAGGGTCATCTTTTAAATAAATTATGCTGAGCTAATTGGCTATTCATAAGAAAAAAATGAAAGTTGTTGTTTACCTCACAACATTAAAAAAATGCAATAGATTACAGTCCTAAATGTAGAAGTCAAATCGAGTAGGATTTCTGTCTTCAGTCATGATGGATTAGCTTATACCAGAGCAACACAGCAATGATAAACAACACTAGAAATTTAAAAATATATGAGTTGACACTTACCTATTTTTTAACAAAAAATAGTACAGGACTGTGATCCCTGAGAGAAAGGAAACACGAAGCAAGCCCTGAGATCAATGCAGCTTTCTATCTAAAAGCACTTCTAGAGTATGGCCTGGAGAATTGGAGTCCAAGTCAGAAAAAAAAAAAAAATCCAAAGGAAAGAAAAATAAGAGTTTGGTGTTGCTGAGTGGCAGAATGGCAAAATGTTTCAGAGCAGGATACTAGAAAAAGAGAACAGCACAGAGTAGACACTCCAGAAATCTGCATGGGGTTCTCCGTCAGTCTTTGGCTGATTATTAAGCTGTTAGAGTGAGGCTTTGAAGTGTTCTGGGGAGCTGAGAGCTGAGTGAAGATCCTGGAAGTCTCCCAGTATTAGGATACATAGGCTACAGAAAAGGTATGCCTTAGATTATGCCAAGTCTATTACTAGTGTAGAGACTGCTTTAGAGTTGCCTCAACTGAGCTTAAAAATGGCCATCACAGAAAGGAGAGTAATCTACTAGTAAATTTACTGTTTACCAGAACAAAAAGCAATACTCAAAATAAAAAGAAAGAAAAAAAAAAGAAAAGACAAAACAGCAGCAACAAAAGGCCCAGACTCTAGGCAATGTAGTAATCATTATGTCCGTAGGCAGTAAAAATTACTAGACATGTGAAAAGTTCACAAAGTATAATACTTACCCTGGAAAACAAAAGAATAGTCAATATAAATGAAACTTGAGATGACCCAGATATTAAATTTTCAGATAAAAATTTATGTAGAATAAATATGGTCAAAGACTTAAAAGATAGTCATAATGAATGCACAAACGGAGAATGTCCATTTTAAAATGGAACCTATGGCCAGGTGCCATGGCTAATGCCTATAATCCCAGCATTTTGGAAGGGCGAGGTGAGTGGATCACTTGAGCCTAGGACTTCAAGACCAGCCTGGACAACATAGCGCAACCACCCGGTCTCTAGTAAAATTACAAAAATTAGCTGGGGGTGCTGGCACATGCCTATAGTCCCAGCTACTCAGGACACTGAGGTGGGAGGATCACTTCAACTTGAAAAGCAAAGGTTGCAGTGAGGCGAGATCATGCTATTACACTCCTGCCTGGGCAAAGGAGCAAGACCCTGTCTCAAAAAAAAATAAAAAAAGAAAAAAGGGAACTATAAAAAAGAACCAAATGAAAATGGCAGAACTGAAAATTACAAATACATGAAATAAAATATGCATGGGTGGGCTAGACACTAGATTAGAGACAGAAAAAGAAAAAAATCACTAAACTTTAATATAGATCAATACAATTAAGGAGTGAGAGAGAGATAAAGAGAAACCGGGGAAAAATGCACAAAGCCTCAGAGATCTGTGAGACAATAGAAAATGGTGTAACATAGTATGATTGAAATCCCAGAAGAAGGAGAAAATGAAGAAAAAAACTGTAATGAAGAAAATAGAATAATGGCCATAAATTCCCCAAATGTGGAGAAAAGCATAAATATATATTTATAAGAAGCTCAGCAAATCCTCAGAAAGATAAATACAAAGTAAACCATGTCTAGGTCAAACTGCTGAAAACCAGACATTTCACTGGTTATAAACTCTTGTTCAATCTTTTATTTTTCTCAATACTTTAAAGATGCTGCTTCATTATCTTCTTACTTGCATTGTTTCTGATTAGAAATCTGCTGCCATCTTATATTTATTCCACTGTATGTGATGTCATTTTTTCTCAGGATCTTGTTAAGATCTTTATCACTTGTTTTGAGCAATATGGTTACAATGGGCCTTGGTTGAGTATTCTTTATCCCTCCCGAACTTGGGGTTTGTTGGCTTCTTGGATCTGTGGACAAAGCCTCAGATATGTGACACAACAGAATTAAATTTAGAAAATTTTTATTAAGTTAAATTTTTTATTTTCATTACATTTAGAAAAATTTGGTCATCGTTTCTCTAAATATTTTTGTCCTCGCTTTTGTCCTATCCTTTGGGGACATCAATTACATGTACATTAGGCCACCTGAAGTTTTTGCCCAGATCATTCATGCTCTTTTAAGTTTTGCTTATTTCAAACTCTCTTTCCTCTCTGTTTTTGATTTTGGATAGTTTCCAGTGCTCTGGCTTGAAGTTCATTAATCTTTTATTCTGAAATGTCTAATTTGCAATTTGTCCTATCCAAAGTATTTTATACTTCTTGCATTGTAGTTTTCATCTCTAGAAGTTCAAGATAGGTCTGGTTATATCTTCCATGTCTCAACTTAACTTTCTGAACAAACAGAATACAATTATAATAAGTACTTTTAATGTTCTTATCTGCTAATTCTAATATCTGTATCAGATCCAGGTTAGTTTTTATTGATTATCTCCTCATTGTGGCTTATATTTTCTTATTTCTTTACGTGACTGGTTCTTTTTTATTGGAAAGCAGACATTTTGAATTTTACCTTGTTAGGTTCTGGATATTTTTGTATTCCTGTACATATTCTTGAGCTTTTTTCTGAGACACAAATTATAAATTATTAGAAACAGTTCGATCCTTTCATATCTTGCTTTTAGAATTTGCTAGGCAAGACTGGAGCTCAGTCTGGGTTAATTATTCCCAAGCACCAAGGACCCACTGTGTAATCTACCCAGGGTTTCATGAATCATGAGGTTTTCCATGCTGGCTGGTGGTAACTGACATGCGAGTGAGCATTGGGCACTGTTACCTCCATACTTTGGGGCAGCTCTTTCCTCAGACTCAGCTTGTCTCCGAACACATATATGTTGATCAGTAATCACCTGAGTACTTCAGGACGATGATCTGCAGATCTTCAGAATTCTCTCTGTGCAGATCTCTCCTTTCTGGTACTTTGTCTTGTAAATTATAGCCCCTTTGATTTCCCTGGCCACTCAGCAATGTATCCTTAACTCAGGGAGTCAGTCAATCTTTGCCTGGGTTCCTTCTCCTTGCATTATGGCCTGGAAACTCTCTTAAGGCAAAAAACTAGAGCAATCATAGGAATAATCTCATTTTTCTCATCTCTCATAGATTACTATCCTTCATTCCCTTTTCTTCAGTGACTTGAAATTTGTAGTTCCTTATAATTTGCTCATTTGTTAATGTTTCCAGAAGAAGGGTAATCTAGTTCCTATTACTCCATTTTTAGAGAGTATACTTTATGTAAAGCTAACTAAAATTCTATGTGTAAAATATTAGGGGACAAATTTTTAAATGGAAAATTAATAAATGTAATAGTCAAGATTATTTTAGAAGAATCAGTTCATTTGGGGAAGAAGTTAAAGAAAATATTATAATACAGACTGGGCAGTTTGGAGGCCTGTCAACTTTAATGGAATGCTTTGTTAAAAATACGCCATTCTTCGTCCCAGTTGTGTGCCGCAGAACATTTATACATGGAGACAGATGGTATTGAGGGCCTTAAAAGCCACGGTAGAAAACAGGAGAGCAAAGCCAGATGGCCAAAGAAAAGCCTGAATCCATAAGAAAATGCCTATTGCTCTGAAGGTGTAAATATAGACAGGTTAAGATTGGTAGAAGATTTTTGCTCCAGGACAACCTGTACCCCTCTCACATATTTTGCTTTGAAACAATGCACCTACATACTATGTGCTATTCATTTTTAAATGGTAAAATGGCTATCCTAAGATTCCAAACATGGGCCTGTGAAATATATGTTCTGCTTTATTTTTATACAATTAATATTTCCTTCTTTCTCTTTCACAAAAGAAACAGCACTCTCTCTCCCTGTGCAATGGCAGAAGCAGAGTTCAAGCGATTCTCCTGCCTCAACCTCCCAAGTTGGTAGGATTACAGGTGCCCGCCACCACACCCGATTAATTTTTATATTTTTAATAGAGACTGGGTTTCACCATGTTGGACAGGCTGGTCTTGAACTCCTGACCTCAAGCAATCCATGTGCCTTGGTCTTCCAAAGTGCTGAGATTACAGACGTGAGCCAATGTGCCCAGCCAGAAATAGCACTCTCTTGATTTCATCCTCATCCCCTTGTCCAGGGCATCACCCAACAATTCTTCTCATCTCTTGCATTTCAACTTGCCCCCTACTCCAGTCTTTGTCCTTAGTCTCCAGGTATTTTATTTCCTCACCAACCCTAAATAAATTTCCTGTCAGCCATTTTCTTCTTCAAACTCTAGCCTCATTTCTCTTTTTCTCTTTTGCCACCAAATTTCTGTTCCTGTTCCCTCTTGAATTGAAACCTCTTTTCA
>NW_012098721.1:508673-541629 GCF_000951045.1 Mandrillus leucophaeus | reverse complement strand
CATTCTTTGTCCCAGTTGTGTGCCGCAGAACATTTATACATGGAGACAGATGGTATTGAGGGCCTTAAAAGCCACGGTAGAAAACAGGAGAGCAAAGCCAGATGGCCAAAGAAAAGCCTGAATCCATAAGAAAATGCTTATTGCTCTGAAGGTGTAAATATAGACAGGTTAAGATTGGTAGAAGATTTTTGCTCCAGGACAACCTGTACCCCTCTCACATATTTTGCTTTGAAACAATGCACCTACATACTATGTGCTATTCATTTTTAAATGGTAAAATGGCTATCCTAAGATTCCAAACATGGGCCTGTGAAATATATGTTCTGCTTTATTTTTATACAATTAATATTTCCTTCTTTCTCTTTCACAAAAGAAACAGCACTCTCTCTCCCTGTGCAATGGCAGAAGCAGAGTTCAAGCGATTCTCCTGCCTCAACCTCCCAAGTTGGTAGGATTACAGGTGCCCGCCACCACACCCGATTAATTTTTATATTTTTAATAGAGACTGGGTTTCACCATGTTGGACAGGCTGGTCTTGAACTCCTGACCTCAAGCAATCCATGTGCCTTGGTCTTCCAAAGTGCTGAGATTACAGACGTGAGCCAATGTGCCCAGCCAGAAACAGCACTCTCTTGATTTCATCCTCATCCCCTTGTCCAGGGCATCACCCAACAATTCTTCTCATCTCTTGCATTTCAACTTGCCCCCTACTCCAATCTTTGTCCTTAGTCTCCAGGTATTTTATTTCCTCACCAACCCTAAATAAATTTCCTGTCAGCCATTTTCTTCTTCAAACTCTAGCCTCATTTCTCTTTTTCTCTTTTGCCACCAAATTTCTGTTCCTGTTCCCTCTTGAATTGAAACCTCTTTTCAGACAGTTGTCCTCTGAAAAGGGTTTAACAAATTTAAAAATCTTGTTACAATACTCATTCTTCTCAAACTCTCTAATCTACTTAATATCTTCATGAGATATTAAAGATCTCATGAAATTCTATCTTCTTTGGTTTTTCTCTGCCAAGGGATAAACACAGATCATCAGACTCATGGTTCCAGAGCACTACTCTTAACTGGCTAACAGTGTCATATAGAGACTGAAGCAAATGAGCTATGACTAATTCCAGATCTGCTGGAATTAATCCTCACAGGACAACCTTTACTAAAATGTTATCAAAATCAGATGTGTGGCACATATCTGTCTTCAAAAAATAGATTCCTTGAAAGTAAGAACTAAAATTTTCTCATCATGATCTTAAATATCCAGGTCAGTATCATGCATTCATTAAATGAGTTCTTCTTCCTTAAATATATTAAAGACTGAATAAACTAAAGGACAAAAGCAGTGATAAGTGTTGACAAGTAAATAGGCAAATGGAAAGAAAATGAAAATTGTACAACCACTTAGAGATTGCATAATTAATAAAACTTACAGTTTCAAATTTGAAATTGCAGCAGAAAAAGAAAAGCTACTTTTAAAAAGCTACTGAAAAACCTGGTTAGAAGACATATTTTTAAAATATTTTATTAATAGAAAAATTTAAACAGTCACAAAAGTAGGACAAAGTGAAAAATGAGCCCACTGTCAAACTGTAATGATCAATTCATGGCTACTCTTGGAAAATACGTTTTTAAAACAAGAGAATCAAATTAGAAAAAATTTAAAAAGCAAAAGCATGTAGTTAATACTGTGGCTAAAACAAAAGAAGAATATTTCACAAGCATCAGCTATGTTAAGGGCCCTGTGCTCTTTGCTATTCTTTGAAAATATAGTGTCTGTATCCATCACAGCCAGTGTGATATGCTCTTCTTAAAAAAAGCAACTCCTTTAAGGGGTAGATTTCTGTCTTGATTTAACTTGCTGGCAATTGCACAGGCAGAACTACTTCCCTTGCAAATAAACTCGGCTTCACAACAAACTGACAATGCATCTAAAGGACTTAATTTCATTATCACCTAACTTATCAAGCAGCCTCCAAGATAGCACTGCCCAAATTACAAAGAGAGTAGATGTTATATGTTCCTGAGTTACCACAGGTATCAGCTCAGGCTCCAGTTACAGGATCTGCTCCATCTTGCTGATACAGTAGAAGGATATTGTGGTGTACAATATCCCAAGTGCAGTCTTTGCAGGAGGGATGAGGGCAGATGCATCCTCCTAAGTAAGGCATAGACTTATAGCTACATCAGGATTATACGTGGTGTTGTGTAAGGTTTTATTTGGTTTATGACATTCGTGTCTTCTGGGAGCTAACTCACTTGGCCTCTAGAGTTCAGAGAAGCATTAACCCATTGTAGTTATCAGAAGAATGTCATGAGCTGTCTCGCTGGTGTAGTGACTAGAAGAGGGGAAATAAATCTATTGTGAAGCTCTACTATGTCACTTGACGTTTTTTGCTTTAAGCAAAACAATGAAAGAGAACCACAAGTAGCAGTTACCAACTATTACTGCTTCTTGGTATATTTTAAACTACATGAGAACCTATCTCTGATCTCTTTTTTGTTCTTACAACAATGTAGTTGGGAGTCTAGATAAAATCCACACTCCAAGTTTGAACTTCAGCTTCTTCCATTTTGTTTTGATCCCCTCAACTGCCCCGTTTAATTTCTGCTTTGTAGATGCATAAAGTATTTCTTTGCTGCCCTAATTATCTCAAAATTCAAGGCTTTGAAGTGTTAGTTTTATGGGGTTTTTTAATATCCCACAAAATTTGACTTTGTCTCATCTTCTTATTAAGGAATACTCTGAAGAAAATAATATATGGCTTAATTTCTTAACTCGTCTCTCTAGCAAGCTATTTCTCATGAATTTATCTCTGAGAAAAATTGAAGCAGGAAGTTCAACTTGCTCAGAGCAACTAGCATAATGAGAGGGTATTGTCATAGGCAATGTGTTATTTCAGGGGTCCCCAATCCCTGGGTCCAGTACCAGTCTGTGGCCTGTTGGGAACCAGGCCACACAGCAGGTGAGTGGCTGGTGAGCAACTACCCGCCTGAGCTCCACCTCCTGTCAGATAGATCAGCGGCAGTAATAGATTTCTCAAAGGAGCAGGAACCCTACTCTGAATTGCACATGCGAAGAATCTAGGTTGTGCACTTCTTATGAGAATTCAATACCTGATGATCTGAAGTGGAACAGTTTCAATCCCGAAACCATCCCTCTCTCCTCAGCCCCGTTGCTGTCCATGGAAATATCGTCTTTCACGAAGTTGGTCCCTAGTGCCAAAAAGGTTGGGGACTGCTGTGTTATTTGAAACTCTTCATCTGGTGTAAGAAACACAGAAATGAAGTCTTGTCAGACACATTAAGACTTCTTCTAGTCAGAAGAAAAGGCACTAATTTGGTATACCAGCTGTTGGATAATTGTTGTTGGACAATAAATGATTGAAGAAGAGTCAAAGAGAAGACTCTTGCAATTTTGTAACACATGGATGAAATTTCCGGAGAATCATTTCTATGATGCCATTCCTGCAGCAGGAGCTACCAAATTCACTCCGTTATGTCAGTGACTGTTGTTATTCTGTATGATAATAATTACCTTAGTAGTAGCATCACTAAAATGGGACTATTACTGTCTCCTTAGAAAATGAAGAAAATTCTTCATTTTCTTGAAGAATTTACAACTGTAGACTGTAGCATAAAACACAACTGTTTGATTGTGTATCAGATACCTCCCAGGAGAAGTTTAAAGATTATTCAGCATATTATTTGCCAGTCTAGGTTCGTTTACCTTTCTTATGAGTTCCAAATCAAATTTGAACTAGTTCATTCAGGCCATCCTTCACAGGGATTTTCTAGTGCCACAGTGATTTTTACCCTCCTTCTAAAAGTAACCCTCATTAGTATGACATTAGAAACAGTTAGTTTCCCTAACCAGAGAGAGCTGCCATATCCTTGAAATTCACCGTGGATAGGCATAATGTTGATGATCATTTCCTTTTACTCCTTTTTTTCGCCACAAAACCTGCTCTTTTGGTATTTTCTATATCTGTTAGTGGTATCACCATTTACTCATTTGTCCAATCTAAACATAAAAAAATCTTATAATTGTTCATTCTTCCTCCCTATTTAGAGATTCTGCTATGTCATGCCCATTTCACCTTTTTTAAGATCATCCCCTCTTCTATTCCTGCTGCCTTAGTTCCAGCCATCCTCCTGTCTCACTTTGACCACTAAAGTAGTTAAATAGTTTAAGAAAGGAATAAACTTGCCTTTATTTCTTCCCTCTTTCACACTAATGCCTGAATTAATTTTTTAAGAATTCCTTTCCATAAAATACTCAGTGATTTTTCTATGTTCTACACACAAAGGTATTACTCAAGAAATATTTATCGAGTATCTACTATGTATTACAAATTAAAGAGCTGAGTACACAAAGGTAAAAAAGATCAAATCCTTTGCTCTCAAGAAGCTCACAATCTAGAAGAAAAAACAGCATATCAACATATGTGACAAGTGTTATGATATTAGAGTGATATGCAATGGACAGTGGTAGTATGATACAAAAAAGAGAGAATGATCCATCTCATCTGGAGTTATTGGAGGAAAATGTATGCATGTATGCATTTGACTCTATCCTGAAGTATGTGTAAGTTTTTTCTAGGAAGACGAATGAGAGAAGGCCTTTCAGGCCAAGACAACAACATGTGCATCAGTTGCAATAGCAGAGTAAGCATTGCTTATTTAGAAAACCACAAGTTATTAAACAATGGGTAAGAGAGTATAAATAGTATTAGACCATGCATGTAAAGGAATCTAAATATTTAATCTGAAGGTTATGATAAGCCATTGAAGAAATTTAAACAGGAGTATAATATAGGTCAGGTTTTTGTTTTACAACAAAGAGGCTGGAATGAAAGGGAGAACAACTGGGATGTTATTACAATAGGTAAGACATGACGAAGCTCTGAATTAAAACAACAGCAATTGAATTTGTAATGGCTGGAGTTAGGGCAGAGAGAAAATTAATCCTTACCAAGTAATACAAGGCTCTACAAATTATGGTCAAATTCTAGCATAGTGCTTTGCATGCAGTAAATACTTAATAAACCCAATAAATATCTGTTGACTGAATAAACAAAACTATCTTCTGAATCTATTACTTATCACTGCCTAAGAAACCATCCTGAAACTTGTAGCTTACAACAACGTTTATTACTTCTCTCAGTTCTCTGGGTTAGTTGGGTGCTACTTCTATTGATTTTGCGCGGGTTCAATTACATCCCTGCTTGTCAGCTGGGGCGGTTCCTCCCTGATGATGTGGTTTTGCTCTTTCCATGAGAACCTTCTCTTATGTTCTCTCCTTCCACATGGTCTCTGTCACTTTTTTTTGAGGTGGGGGGGAGGTTACTCTTTGTCCATGAATCTTTCATCCTCAAATAGGATAATCTGAACTCTTTCAGCCTTGATGATTTCAAAGCTCTAAGCAGGCAAGCCCCATGCATGAGCATTTATCAAGCTTCAACTTACATCACATGGTCAAGCTTAGTCAATATGAGAGGAAATTTTACAAAGTGGGTCTACTGGTAGGCGTCATTCTTTGCATACCATCATTAGAGTAACCACACACCTCTCTATTTATTTTACACTACTTCCTTCACAAGAACTTCATGTTTTAACCCATTGGTGTTCTCCTTTGTTCCCAGAAATGTCATGCACTTTCATGCCTTCTTGACTTTAGGTAGGTTTCTCCCCTTATACTTCACAGTGCTCCCTTCTGCACTGGAATATTATCTGCTCACAAATAAAAAGTACCTATTTTCAAAAGTTAACTCAGATGACAACTCCTCTGAGAAGCCTTTCCTGCAAAACACATAGAAGGAAGATCTTTGTCTCCTCTCACTTACTTTGTTCATAAGTTGTAGTAGTAACTTCAATGTGGAGGGTAACCCTGGCATTCTTGGCAGAACCAGTACAGTGATTTATAACTAGAAATGAGTTATATAGAGCCTACTTCCAAAGAACTTATTTCAGGGCAGAAAGAGGAAACGTCTAGAACAAAAGAGGGATAATATATCAGAATTTACTTCTGCGTCCACTTTTGATGGGACCCAGAAGAAGATGGGTCCACCCATCTTCTTAGCCCCCCACAGGATCTACTACCTGTGTCAGAGACCATTTGCCCATGTGGTACTGTTAATCAAAATGGTTCAAAGAGCCCTCTAGATTACTTTACATTTCATGCTTGTATCAAAACATCTCATGTACCCCATAAATAAATATACCTACTATGTACCCATGAAAATTAAAACTTTACAAAACAAAGAGCACTCTAAATTATCACTTTAAACAATGTGACACAACCGTGAATGTTCAGGATACCCTAGTGCATGATGCACATAGCGGTCAGCCCTATAGTCCTTTTAGGGGATGAACTTCTTGTTATATATGTGGATATTTGTACCAAAGGGTCTGACAACAGTTCTAGCAGGTACATGCAGCAACTGGAGGTAAGAATTAGTTGCCAGTTTGCTTACCACGTTGTGACAGAGATAGTAATCTTCATTAAATATTCTATTTGCTCTCCAACACTCCCCAGCCTGTTTGCATCTAGGTAAAGACATGTAACTACTTTTAGCCAAATAAATAAGTGCAAAATAGGCTATGCATGATTCTCCATTCTCTCTCTTCCCTTATTATAATGTCTGAGTGGAGACCGCTAATCTAAATAATACTGCTACAAGGTCTTAGTCTCCATCAATCCTCGTGCAGAGCCCTCTGTCAACCATGATGACACATTGCAGAGCAAGAAATAAACTTTTGTACATTAAGTCACTAAAATTTGGAGGTTAGTTATTACCAACAACACAACTTACCCTAGCATGACTGATATATATTACTCAAACATTGGATTTTGCTTCAGTCATCCTTGAAATAATATTTCAACAGACATTTATTGAGTGGCTATTATGCACCAGGCCCTCTAATAGGTATTTGAAGTCAGCTAATGTTTTTAAAAATGCTGTCTTCTGGAGTTTATATTCTAATCAAGAAAATCATAATTGCTATCAATAATTGTGACAAGCACAAACAACTTTGACAGTTGATATTTTCATAATAGTAAGAACATGACTACATGCACTTTTTTATAAAACACAAAATTAGAATATGCTTATCTTAGCTGGGAACATAATACTTATTTACATTTTATTCAAGTCTTGCTCTAAATTATTTAAAATGAGTAGCCTCTTGAAAGGAGCACCAACAATTTTAGAATTCTGAGAAAAGGTGAATGAAAAAATAAATAGTCACTACCTAGCCAAAGGCTACTGTCATGCCAAATATAGTAATCGGTCTATAGCCAGCCAGAGAAGTCAGTCGTCATCAGCTTTCACTCATTATTTTAAAAGCATGTAGAGAGTAAAGCCAGATTTCTTCCTGTCATTTGCTAAGGCAAGTCACTGAGTTGAGGGTCTCAAATCCAAATGCCTATAGTACAGGAAGGAAGTAGAAAAGGAAAGTAAACCAGGTGTTTGTTTTTAAAGTATCAGCTGCTAAAACAATAACCATTTTTTAATTTTTACTAAATTATGGCTCAAAAATATAATAATTCAAACATGTGTTATAGTGGAGATTATATTTTAAATTGTGCATTAGACATGCACATGAAAAGACAGAAGTTGCTAAGTATTAATTTTCTTTTTTCTAATTCTTGCTCCTTTCTTTCACACCAAAATGACCATACCTGCTTGCATAGTTTACTTGGTACATACAGTACAGAATTTAGCCTTGAATCTTTTAGTAGAGAGTTTGATTTTTATTCAACAAATAGCTATTCACAAACATAAATATATCTCAACATGTATGACATCTTTGTACAGTGTCTTTTACCATTAAGAAAACTGCTGCACAGAGATATTTGTAGAATTTTAATATTTTAGACCTTCTATTTAGTTTTCAGTGACATATTTCTGCAATTCAGAAGATCCTTTGTTTGCATGATTAAAATTAATTGAGAAAACTTAAGTTAATTAAAACTAAGTGTTAGCTTATTTTTATAAACTTTGAAAACAGAGAGTATTTTCTAGAATTCAGTCTCAACTTCAATATCAAAAGGGAATGTAGTTTAAGCCGTAACTTTCACCTGTGGAAACCACTTTCATCAGAATATAAACCAATATTCCTTGTCAGATGGGTTTCCCTAAGATTCAATTTTGCCTAAAAGGGGCACATTAAGTCATTTGTAAACACTTGTGAAGGTCCTTTCATGGCATATAGATACATTTTAACATCAACCCAAAAGCCTGAGATGTATCCATTAGTCTCTGAAGATGAAGCAAGGATTTTCCCAAGATGGCATGAGTCAGTCAATTTCTTTCACTCTTAAAAACACAAAAGTATCTTCAACAGGCACAACTGAAGTAGTACAACTGAGTCACTAGCCTCCGCATAATACAACAGAAGACTTAGTGAATGCCGCTTCTAGCACATAAAGTAAGACATTGAGTTATCTACATTTCAAGTCACAGAAGCATTTTCAGCTTGAGTGTCACTTACCCCAACCAAGGCAAGCTCTGTTTTTTCCCCCCACCATTTAGTACAAAGTAATTCCTGGCAAATTGGAATGTATTCCTTCGAAGTTTCCCCACTGAGATTTTTATCCCAGGAGTTTGATGTTAACATAGACTTCCACAGAGGTTCCAGCTAGAGTCACTCCCTAGTATTTCTTGCCTAATCTTCATTAAGCATTGCAAGACTTGTTTCAACGAGTCTTCTGTTTTCTGATGTTGTGCCTCTCATGGGCTTTATTTCTGAAAGTTATTAAGTTTCATTTATATTCTCATTTATAATACATATAAATGTATCTAACCAGGTGATATTTGTTTTATCTGGGTTTTCATTGGCTGCAATAAAACATGATACAAATATTTTAACTTCTTCCCTCAACTTATCCATTAGCTTCTTAGCAGTTTCTTCAACACCTTGAGCTCATATTTCAAGTTGGAATGAACTTGCCAATTTAAACAATTATTTATGTTTAAGACACACAATTTCTTGTGTCTTTATACTCTTTGATAAACTCCCCATCTATAAAAGAATTTCTGATGGCCAAAGCAGTTTTTGTAGGTAATTCTAGAAAAATTTATAGCAACATTACTCAGATATTTTAAAATTCAAAAACAAACCAAGTAAAAAAACTTTCAGAACCTTTTCTCAAATCATTATGTTTCTCATCAAAAAGGTTTCCATTCATCAATCATATTTCTTATTGTGATTGCTTACATAATAGTGTAAGAGCTGTATTTTTTTTTTTTTAAAAAAAAACACATTTTGCATATGAAACAGATAGGAATAATCTCACTTTTGGAAAGAAATATGCTCTATGCCATATGCTCTCCTCTTAGATTATTATTTGTTTCCTCTCTTTTAATAAGGTATTTGTAAAAGAAATCATCTTTCTTTCTGCAAAAGAACATGACAATACAAATGCAATAATATATGGCAACTGAAATTCAGTCTCTTTATTAGGAGGGCAAAAAGGAAACTACAGTTCACTCTACTGCTGAATTTGAGTCTAATGATGTCAGATCTTCTGATTCTCCAATGAAAGGAAACCCTGAATTTTCCATAAAACCACCCAACTTTTACAAGTTGAGAACTAATTCCTATTATGTTTAAAATATTGTTCAGTCTAAACAAAAGTCAGAACAACATTCAGTCCATGGCTGGCTTATGGTGGGTCATGTTTTTATGTCACATAAATTCAGCCCCTTGTCCAACTTCCCTACATCTCACCTCAGATTGGGCCGCAGAGCCTGATTTCATAAATTCTTAAGTAAATCAGTTATGTGTGGCCATTATCCATCAAAAGTACTGTGTGACATTCAAAGAAATAGTGAAAAAAATGAATTTATCCAATAACTTACCAATGTTCCATTAACATACTATCATTAGCATACACTGAAATATTTCAATGTGTTAAAGGAATTTTAATCAAGAACAACCTGTCAATCATGGCCTATATAACCTGCCTCACAAATTAATAGAATCAAGATCAAAACATTATTCTTGTCCATTAAAATGAATAATTTTTTTCATCACATAGCCAAAAACAGTCTGAAGAGAGCTTGTTTTACAAATCCTACACAATAGTTTTTACAAATCCAGATACATGCACAAAAAATATCAGACTATTTCATTCCATGAGAAACAATGTGCGAGGACTGGCTTTCTGACATTCTTCTCCAAATAGGGAGACAAACTAGAAAATAAATTATTGAATCATAATGAACTCTCTGTATGGTCTTCAAATTCAACTACCATTGAACATGTAAACATTCAGGGCCAATAAGGCCCAGGAGATAAAGCCTTAAGGAAAGGCCAGGTATTCAGCTTGGAGAACCCAAAGGTAGAGAGTAAAAAAATACATTTGATGAAATATTATAACTATATAACATATCAAAAATGTTTTACACACATACACAGTTTGTCTCCAAAAGACAAAGCATATTATGTACTGTACTTTTTTTTTTTAAAAAAAAAAAGGTCTTGAAAGTTACATTTCCTGTTAGCTACCAGGATCCAAGAATATCTTCTCTTAAATTCAGAGAGAGCCTTGTATATCGTTAAACATTTAGTCTCAAGGATGATATTGTGTCATACAAAAAAACTGACCAAATGTGATCATCCCTTTCTTATAAGACAAGACTTTATCCTGGGATGCATTGACAGACATCCTGAATTCCTGAAGTCCCTGAAAGTATGGATAAAATTTTGTGTATATGTAAATTTTTCTAAGAACAGAGCTTACAGTTTCCATGATTTTTTTTTAAATAATTGAAAACATCCAATTGGTTTTAAATCATTATTGTGCTAGGAGCTGTAATGAAAGAAAGAATTTGATCAGTATTTCTGATTAAGAACCTAAGATAACCAAACCTTATTTAAAAAATAGCTTTCAAGTAAGTCATTAATAATTATTTGGCCAGGTCCTCATTAAATGTGCAGTAAAGAATTAGGGCTGTTCAATAAATTCATTAGAAAAAGTAGTGAAGTATTGAAAAAATACATGGATTGCGGAGCCAGAGAGACCTATGTTCTATCCAAGTTCTGCCTCTAATTAACTACATGACAAACAAGGTGCTTACACATTCTGAGCCACTATTTCTCCCTCTGTCAAAGGTAATAATTCCTACCTCAACAATGACTACCTTACAGAGTTTCAGAGAAATTTAAAATTCTAACAGTTCCTGTGCTCAGTAGTGATTCAATAACAGTAAGTTTCCTTTCTCCTTTCTTTCCTATTGAATAAATGCTCCTCATGATTACCTAAAATATCTACTACATTCATTCCTGGTAACCATGAAGGCCAAAGCTAGGTAACTTGTAAAAGTGGCTACAGGATGTAAAAACATCTCAACAGTATCCACCAAAATAAACAAAGGGAACTTAATATTCTTTCAACAATGCTAAAGCCACAGAAGGCCCCATTCATGTGACAACTCTAAAAACTATTAACAAATAGCAATAAATATTTGACCGAACCTAGAGAGTAAACTGTCATTTATAAGCCTAAGGCTGAGTCACAAAAGGGAAATGGAAAACATTTTCAAGGGTAGTATTCCCTACCTGGTGGAAAAGACTGCAGAACAAAATTATGAAGTCAAGAGAGTACTTTTCCTGACCAAAACTGGCTTTGGGATGCAACTGGAGACAGTAAATTGAAGGATTTCAGGACACTCACCAGGGCCCCTTAGATAAAGGGTGTGGCCACAGTGTTGCACCCAGGGTTCCCTTGGTATGGGCAGCACACAAAATAAAGTGGAGTTTTGCCACCTGAAAACATCCACAACTATTCATGAAGTGGGCAAGTGTAAGATGAGACCTGAGGGCAAAAATTAGACTACATTGGCTCCCAATGCCCACCAGAGAAAAAGCTGCCATTAATCTGTATGGAAGCAAGAAAATAAAGATCAATGCCCTTACGTATGCATACTGCCAAATTTCTATTTGAGACTGTACTTTATATTTTCCTACTTCAGAGAAATTAAAATGTTCTTTCTTTCATAAATCTATGATAATAGTAGACAGAAGTTTCTCAATTAACTTATACTGCAAATTTAAAAATTGACAATATTATGTCTTTCCGCAATTTTTAAAAATCTTATTCTCTTTGAAAACACACAGTCTAGAACTACTAATCCACATAGCTACCAAGGGAGAGCATGCCTGCTAACATTTACTATCAATTAATCTAAATTCATCACTTTAATCATTATTAATATGACCAGACAACAGCAGTTTCCCAAAAATGTGGGGGAAAAAAAACAGAAGGCAAAAAAGAAGTTGAGCACACTGGGTGATCAGAATAAATAACTACTAGTGAATATGCTAATTCTGGAAACAGGACAGAACTTTTAAAAAGTTCTAATTAGAATTCTCAATGAGATTTGAAAAATATATACATTGCTTTTTTGAGAGTAAACTGCTAAAAAAATAGAGCTCAAAAGGAGAACAAACACTTTTTAATAATTAGAAAATTGATTGACAGATTAGATAAATTAATAGAAGCAATGATTAAGAGTATTGCTCTGAAAGCCAAGTCTATGAATCAAACCTTGAGAAATTCTGCAAGAAAAGGATTATGATCCTAGAATTATGTATGATATGTCAAACTATCACTCTTGTGTGAAAGTGAACATTTACTCAAGAAATGAATGAATGAATTATAGGTACACAAAACATTACAAACCTATTAAGATTGTGAAAGCTGGTAGCAGATGTTGTTTCTCCCCTATATCGGCCTGACTTCAACTGAAATTTAAAAAAAATAATAATAATTAATGCTATCTTTCCCTGCCAGAGCCCATTCTGACTACAGATGAAGCAGGCCCTACCCCTGGTAGCCTTCAACAAGTTAATTAATAAGAGAAGGTCCATAAATCCACCAGCTCTCTCATTCTTTGGACAGTATAACTCTGAAATGTGTTTTCTACACTGGCTCCCACAACTGTCCCAGAGAGATTAAGCTGCAGTTGCTCAAAACGACAAATGCTTGCTAAGGCATCCTTTACTGGCTTTCCTACTTCTCTTTACCAATTCCCCATGCCCCTATCTACCTACAGTTCCTAGAAATGACTTGCCCTTGAAATCCTGGAAGCCAAGCTGAGACTACACTTCTGCTCCAAACAATTAGTTAAAATGTATAAGAAAAAACTACTATCAATGCAAGAAAGAAAATCACAAGCACAACTGAAAATTTTAGCAGATCTACCTGAGAATTTGATAGAAAAAGGAGACGTAAGTAACAAATGGCAAGTTTGATATAATGACTTGAATATAGGAGAATATTATCAAAGATCTGCTTTTCCCATACAGCAGCAAACCAAGACAACTTCAGAAAAATTCAAAGAACAGATCATTTCTACCTCATTTAAACTATTACAGAGAAGAAGGAAGTTTTCACTGTTAATTTTATGAAGCACCTATAACCTTAATTCTAAAAACTAGTCAAATTTGCATGTCTACCTGTGAGCATGCACCCACTCACAAGCTAACTATAAAGCAATATCATTTGAGAGTGCAATGAAAAACATTCTAATGAAAATACTAGAAAATCAAATCCAGAATTATATCAAGAACATACTACCACATGACCAAGCTGACTTTATTCCAAGAAAACAAGGATTAAACAATTTAGGAAATCTAATACTGTAGTTTGTTATATTGATATGTCAATAAATTAAAACCATACATTTGTTTCTATAGATAGTCATAAAATATATCTATCCCTATATTATGAATAGAGCTTCCTTAATGTGATTCAGACTAACAGAAAAAAAGGAAGCATCATCATTTCTAATGGTGAAAATGAGGCACTTCTATTCAAGTCAAAGAGAAAACAAGAATATTTGCTGTCACTTCCATTACCTGACATTGCTCTGAAGTTTCCAGTCAACACAATGAGTCAAGCAAAAGAAGAGAGGTAAACATAGGAAAGCAAGTAAGCAAATTATCAGGATTTGCAAATGATATAATTATCTATCCAAGAAAGGTGAGAGCACCAAATGAAGAACTTAGCAATAACAAGTGTAGTAGATGACTAAATTACAATATTAATACACAAAATTAGTAAATCCTGTTAGCAATAATGTTTGAATGGAACAGCCCTATTCATAGTCCTATAAAAATAAAAACTATAGTATTCCTAAACATGAACCTAAAAAAAATCTATACCACTATAAAATATCGTGAAAAACACTATAAAAGTTTACTGAAGGGCGTAAAAAGACTTTCTAAATAAAGTTCATGATATGCAGATTCTTAAGATGGGAAGACTCAATTTTGTAAAGATGTCAGATTTTTCCCAACATAATTTATAAATTTAATGCACTGTAGTTCCCTATAGAAATAATGGGGAGAATGGAGCTTATCAAACTGATTATTAATTTCCTAAGGAAGAATATATTTATGAGAATGACCAAGACATTGTAGAGAAAGAAAAATAAGTGAGAATTTGTTCTACTAAACAGCAAGATTTATAAAAAGCTGTAGTAATTAAAACAATATGTCATTGGCATAAAAAAAGACAAATAGATGAAAAAGATAAAATAGAGATCCATAAACATATGAAAACTTTTGTATTATAAATGCGGCACTTCAGATCAGTGGGGGAAAAAGGATAGATACGTATAACAATTTTGAAACAGCTGGCTGAACGTTTGGAATTAAAGTTTTGTGTGTCTCAGATAAAATCTAGGTATATGAATATTTAAATGATTTTTAACATAAAATTATTATAATAAAACAAAGGAGAATAGTATTTTTAATATTGAAGAAGAAAAGCAAAAAGTTATTTCTTAGTTAATAAAAAATACAGAAACTATAAAGTAATGTAACTAGATATTTAAACTTTTATAAGACAAAAACATTATGAATAAAATTTAAAAACAAGTAAACAGAAAAATTTCACAATATATACAATAGACAACATTCATAGTATATAATGAATGAATAATGTCCTATAACAAAACCCTAATATTATATTATTTAGCAATATGATCATAATACATAATACCCTATTAGGAAAATAGGCAGAGATTAAAAACAAGCAATTTACCGAGTAAGAAAAACAAATGACTTTAGGAAAAATTGTTCATTAGTTGTTATAAAAATATCAAGATTCTATTGTTTTTCAACCTGACAAATTTGCAGTTTTAAAAAGTTTGAAAATGTTTTAATATATTTTAAGGTAAAGTGCTAGCAAGGATGCAAGAAAACAGACACATATATTTTTGATGGAAATGTAGTTTGAAAATAACTTTCAGGACAGTCATCTTAATATCTTTCAAAATTACATACTATTTAATTGAGCAGTTTATTTCTGAAAATATACTACAAAAATAATCGGACAAAGGTATATGCACAAAGATGTTTATTGAGACATAATAGCAAAGAACATTAACAGGGATGTTGTTTGTGGAAAAACATGAAATGAGTTCTCAAAAAGATCAAGCACCCTTTTGTTTTAACATAGTAAGCAGTCTACAAAATGCCTTTAAGTCGAAGAAGCATCTTACATTCATTTTGTATCACTGTGATTATACACACATAAAAATATATGAATAATTTTAAAGGATGGAAGTAAGTACTCTAAAAAATTAACAGTAAAATAACTTGATGAAGTGGAATTACAGGGGGATTTTAAATTTTTTTGTTTTTAATTTTTACCATAATTTGTATTACAAAAAAAAAATCCATTTTGAAACAAAAATGAATAAGAAATTCCAAATTTTATATATTTTTTCTTTTTCTTTTTTTTGAGACAGAGGCTTGCTCTGTCACCCAAGCTGGAGTGCAATGGTGCAATCTGGGCTCAAGGCAGCCTCTGCCTCCCGAGTACAAGCAATTCTTGTGCCTCAGCCCCCTGAGTAGCTGAGACTACAGGTGACCACCACCACACCCATCTAATTTTTGTGTTTTCTTGGTAGAGATGAGGTTTTGCCATGTTGGCCAGGCTAGTCTAGAAATCCTGGTCTCAAGTGATCTGCCCCCTCAGCCTCCCGAAGTGCTGGGGTTACAGGCTTAAGCCACCATACTGAGTCTAAAATTGTAATTTTTTTAAAAAAACCATCTGACTGGCATCTTTATTCTTAACTGTCCTTCCAGTGAAATAGCTTGTCTGAATAAATGTTTACATTATCCATAAGCAGTGTAAAATAGGGAATTTTTTTTTTTAGAACTTGTGAATACAGTTGTGACTTAAAAGAAAGCGCATATCTGATACTGATCCAGAATATAGCTGAGTTTTAACAGTTTTGAGAAACAATATCTACTAACAAAACATCTATAATTCCAAGATATCTGAAATTCTTAGCAAAGAGACTATGCATACGATAGAAAAAATAATCAAGGTTATTATTTTTTTTCATTTTTAAAGGTTAATGTTTAGTAAAAGTCAGCAGATGATACAATAAATGACAATAGTTTATAGATAAGAGAATGACTGATTTTAATATTAGGCATTTCAACCAGTTTGGACATAGCAACTCATTGTCCCACTTACATTTCCTAGCTACCCAAGGAGGTCATTTACAAGATCAAAGGATCTGAGTTTCATTAGATTGATCAAAGATGCCGTGTATGTACGTTCTTTCACAGACACCCATTAGCTTGAATGAAAAGAACACGCTTATGCCAAATAAATATATTTTCTTTGTTAGTCTGATAGAACTAACATGAAAGTACTACAATATTTTTACTTGTACTAAAATTTTACTGACACCACAAAAAGACATGCAGAATATTTTTTCATACACAAAGGAGTACTTCCAACACAGTGCATATTAGCCTAGATACAATGTAATTCTATGAAATCAAATCAGCCAGCCAACCAAATGAACTTTTAAAATAAATATTCTAAGTCTAGAGGTGTAAAAGCTTTTTATGTTTCAAACATATATTTACCCCCTCAAACGCAACAGTTTGTAAAAACAGCACTCTCTGCTGTGTAAATAATGTGTATAGTCTTTGAAAGTTCATAGTTATATAATTATCCTTTAAAGCAATCTCAGGTTTTGTCATCGTAGGCTAACAAAGGAGTTTGTATGAAAAATATAAGAAATGTTCATTTAAAACTGTTTATTTATAACAAGTTCTCCAAGAGCAGAAATACTGAGTGGAATATTTTTATCTGGAAGATACAGGACTCTACGTTTGAATTCATTTTGAATTATAAACAATTAAGTTGTACAAACAAATTCTTTGTTGATGGTTTTCCTTTATTTAGTAAATTAATTTGTGGATGTAACCCAGTCACAATATAATTTTCATCAGCAATATTTTTTGCACCTAAGCCTACCAAATAGCCAAAGTGCCCATCAATTATTCCAATTAAATAATGAAAAAAGCAGCCAATTTGATTTTTATAAAATAGGTTAAACATTTATTTGATTTTAAAAGCAAAAGCAAGTGGGTGATTGAGTACATTTCCACTGTCAAATTCTCTGACATTGGTTAACTCTCTCTAATTGTTTCAGGATAAAGTTGTTACTTAGGGTGGGTGTATTGAAAGGTATTGTGGAAGAGTAGATGCACACAATAAACGTGAGGTTAGTCAATTATGACAAAACAAATAGCCGAAGAAGAAAGAGAACACCAAGAGAGCACATGCACCTTTTCATTTAAGTCATTCAACGATGGAGATAAGTCTTACTATTCTGTACTACAAAGGAGGAAACCAGCATATGAAAAATGGAATAATTTTTCCAAACTCACAAACGTGATAAATGTTAGATTCAATTTTAAAACCACGACCCCAAACCTCTTCATGCTGCCTCCACAAGACTCAAGCCAGTAGGTAATGTAGATGTTTTTGACAATATGAATTTATATTATGTTTATATTTATTTGACTGTTACATATGAATAATTGTATTTACAAACTAGTACAAGTAGATGGAGCCCAAGTTTCCTTGGTTAACAAGCAACAGGGTTCAGACTGGAATTGAAAATACGAAACCATTAGCGTACCTCTTCCATGCACTTGGCTAATCTTTTTAATTCTGTACAGTGATGGAAAAATAACAAAATATTAAGAGAATGAAACGCTCTTTCCAGGGTCAGGTAGTTTATTCAAATTCAGAGTACCCTGGGGAGAATTGCTTTGCCTATCCCAGACTCAGTTTCCTAAACAGGAAAGGATGCTAGATAATGAATATTTTATTGCTATCTCTGTTTTTGCTAAGGAGATAATAAAAGGAAAATTGAATTAATTTAGACATTCAGAAGAAATTATGACATTTTAAATAAAATATCTTCCTCTCAAGAGTTAAAAAATAAATAATAAATAAACATAGCTATTATGTTGCTCCAAAGTTACCATAACTTGATAGAATAAAAGGAAAGAAGGTACAATGACTGGCTAAACCTACCTGATACTTTCCTGGGATTTAACAGCTGTTCTGGGATTCTGAACAGTTGCTTCTTTCCCCCTAATATCAATACTGCGGTGGCATAAAAGACTTACTGCATCTTCTTACAGGGAAAAATTTTTCCATCATCCTGATTACTCTAGTACATTGGTTTGTTTTGAACTCCTTGAATAAAGCATGGTATTCTATAGTATTCTGGCTTCCTATTGGTTGTGCTACCTGCTTAGTTTTTATTAAACAATGCAATCTCGACTTTTTTCTATCAATAAGAAATCACAGACTGGAGAAACTTACTTGCTAATTTACACTACTCATGATGAGGACCATTAAAAATTATCACATTTTGTGGATTAGAAGGTAAATAAACATGATAAAATTAAAGATACTGCCCAATTAAATATACATTTTCTCAACAATTGCTTGGTAGGAATTATTTACATAAACATCCTTTGATCTAAACTGTACCAAGATCGTCAAATATCAACAAGTGTTAGTATGTAACACTTTCAATCATTAAATCTTTTCTAAGCAATGGGATGAGACACTCCAATTTTTCTGAGAAAAAAAAAAAATCCAAGTCTGCACATTTATTTTCTCCAGCAGAGCAAAAACAAGAGAAAGAGGCTTAAATTCTATTGATAAGGAAAAACTCATTTTAAATGGCTATTAAATGCTGGAATAAGGATAGCGAAAGGTCAAAAAAAAAAAAAACAACAACAAAGATGGGTTTTAAGTAGAGAATAGACTTTCTGTTTCCTGGAAGGATTCAGTTACCATTCAAAGACATCAATTCCTACAAATCTAAGAAGGCTTAGTCCACATTAACACATTAAAAGATGGGCCTTACCTATCTCTTCAATTTACAGGCAAGGAAAAGACACAGCAGGATAAAATGACTGCTCAACACCATACCATGAATTTGGGAATCACTAAAATTGGAATTTCAGGAGTCAGACCTATATTTTTCCACCTTGGAAAACGTACTTTTCACTATCACCGTTGTCTAACTAAATAAATAAATGGTGCTTGTGGTTTGGGGAACATGGGTAGCAGAACTGATGAAAACTCAAATCACAATGCTGTACCACTCCAAAAAATATTGGAGCTATGGTTTTGTTTTCACCCTTTTCTCTTTACACAAATTTTATATCACTCTAAGACTCTTTCCTCTTCAGAGGCCTGATTATACAGTCACTGGCACAGTTTGCTTGGATTTGTGAGTTTGTACTAAAGAAAAAGGACTTTGAGCTCCAAATGTAAAGATAATATGAAAGAAGCACAAGTTTCCAATTTGTACAACATCAAGTTTTGAAAGTACTATGACTTTTAGTAAGACCAAGGAGTTAATTTTGTCTCCAATTTGATAAATAGGTTTCTCAAAGAGTTAGCAATCATATTCACCTAATATAAATTTGAATTCCCGCTATTATTTGGAATAAAGATAACTGAAGTTGCTATCAACGGATTCACCCAAAAAGGACTTTTTTTTTTTTTTTTTTTTTGAGACAGTCTCGCTCTGTCGCCCAGGCTGGAGTGCAGTGGCTCAATCTCCACTCACTGCCCGCTCCGCCTCCCGGATTCACGTCATTCTCCTGCCTCAGTCTCCCAAGTAGCTGGGACTACAGGCGCACGCCGCCATGCCTGGCTAATTTTTTGTATTTTTAGTAGAGAAGGAGTTTCACCGCCAGGATGGTCTCGATCTCCTGACCTTGTGATCTGCCCGCCTTGGCCTCCCAAATTGCTGGGACTACAGCCGTGAGCCACCGCGCTCGGCCAGGACTTTTTAAGTTAAGTGTTAAAGTAAGTTTAGCCTCCTTTCCTATGTTAAGTCCAGCCTGAAGGTTTCACACAGTGAACTGTAACCTAATTGGATGTGTAAAACATCTGTAATTTATTCTGGTAACATGTAGCTCAGTACCAACCTATCACAGCAGTCATACTTCAACCACTGACAGGCAGCCAACTGTTCAAATACTATTTGAATATGGCAAATGCGAAGCTGTAACCAATCCAGCTGCTTCCGTGCCTCACTTCTGTTTTCTGGACATCACTTTCCTTTTCCTGTCCCTAAGTCCTTCTCAACTATGCAACAGCACTAGAGTTGCTCTGAACCCATCTAGTTCAGCAGGCTGCCCGATTCAAGAATCATCCTTTGTTCATTTAAATTCTGTTAAACTTAATTTGTCTTAAGTTTTTCTTTTAACACAAGTAAAGTTCACAGCAATAAAAATGGGAAAACATATAATGGAGAAATAAAATCTAAAAACATGCACTTATTTTATGGCAAACTTTAGAAAGAGAAACTTGAAGGTATTTTAAGGTGCAAGAGGACAATAATAATCACGGTAGTAATAATAATAATAGCAAGGTAAGAAAATAGTGCCTTCACTTAAAAAGGAAGACGTTAACAGGAAGTAAACTGGCTAAAAAGTTTATATATACATCAATTCATATATGTATACACACATATGTATGCATGTAGATATATGGGTATACATATATATGTAGACTATATATATACACATACATACATTTTTGTACATAAATACCCATGGTATGTGTATGCATACAGACTAAATAGGTAAATCAATCCTCTTCATTCTAATTCTCATCACATGTCAATCCTTTCTCACTACATCCTGAATTTTACATTTTTAAGACTGTTAGCTAACAAAGTTCCTAACTACGCTATGACTTTTAGTTGCTTAATCTTTGCCAGCATAAAACAAAAATCATATAAGGATCACAATTTGAACATAAAAGAATATTGAAAAATCTAATCTTCTGGCCGTTAACAAACAAAAAGCCCTGCAGCGATATTGCTCAGTAAATCCTTAAATGTAAATAAATAAATAAATAAAAATCCACTGCTTTGCCACTTCTATCATTTTGCAATTCATGATAACTGCAAAGGGAAATAATTTTTTCTTCACTGTTTATATTTTACATCCACCAATGTTAATGAAAATGACACTTGGGAACAAATGCCAAACTGGTCTTTAGGGTTACGGAGCCGCCAATGTGACTAGCTGAAAATATGCATAGCTGATGACATGGCAAATAAGTCTCACTGGGGTAATTCCACAGCTCAATAACAACAAATTTGCATTAGCAAATTCTAATTACGCTGACTAATTTCCTTATCATCCCCTATGGCAATACAGACCTTTTTCAAGTTCACAGAAATCAAGAGATGAACTAGTTAACCTTTTAAGGGTGTGCACCTTAGTTTTTGGGGTTTTTTCCATATAACAGTTTATTGAGATGCCCATCATATAATGTATTTGCTTTTGAATCATGTTATATTATTTCCATAATAAAGAGCATTTGGAATTACACAATCCAGAATCTCCAGTATTTAAGAATGCTACTACCTATGGATCGCCCTAGTTCCAACATGTGGCTAAAATGAATATATTCTCAAAGGATAATATGACCTCTCAGATACAGACAAGGGCATAATGGAATATTGTTTTACATACATATAGGCAAAAATTTATATTTCATTAATTGAGATCCAAATGTTCATAAATCACTCCAAATACTTTGTTATAAATTCACACACACACTTATTTTACATAAAGGCCAATGCTTTCTTTTTTCCTGTCCAGGATACAGAAAAATTATGTGCACTAAATATTAGAAACATTTTTATAACTGATCATGAAGTTTTTAGCAGGCCAAACACAATATAAACATCGTGAAAACACAGCCCAGCCTCCTGGACTCTTACAAGCTACTTCACACTCCTTTACAACTTCACATCCTCCCTCTGCTATTCTTAACCTTACTGTGTAGATAAGAAAACACTGCATAATGGAAGGATGATGGAATGCATCTTCAACTTGTGATGCCTCAATGTCACAACTCTCTTCACTAGGGAAGACTTTCTGAAGCTGCTGGTTTCCAAATATCACAGATAGAGTTGAAGGAGACTTTTAAATGTTAATGCAATTCCTTTTCTGATTTTTTAATTTCATGTACAACAGCTAATGATACAGAATATCCCACCTACTAAGATTCCATTTCTGGACAGTTCTGACTTTCACTCTTTTTCTCAAATTTTGAAATTAAAATCTCTAAATGTTTATCCATTGGCCTTCAAGATAACTTTTTAATAAAAGGTAAAAAGACATACAGATTTTTTAGAACATTTTAAGTGCTAAAGAAGCCAACAACCCAGAAAGCCTGTAACAGGTAAAAAAAAAAAAAAAACAAGAACAGCCAACTTTTTGTAGCCAAAGGATCAAAAACAATGGCAGCCTAACAAAACAGAAGACTTACTACAACCAAAGAGAGAAAACTATGGCACACCCCAGGCCTGCCAGCAAAAGCTAAGTGAGGAACATAGACTTCCACTCTCACCCAGCTATAACAAGATTCCCCTCTCGCTGCGGGGTGGGAGGTTAATCAGAGAAGTTGGAGTTGGGGAGCAGGACTTCCATCCCACCTGACAGCAACTCCCACCCCCATGATGTCAGTGGAAGCCACATGTGGGCAGTTAACAGCCTCCCTTTCCCTCCCAACCAGAGTGGTGTCAATGCAGCCCGCGAGGAGCTTTGATTCCCACCCATAGCCACCAAAGTGAGACACGCTACCCCTACTCTAGGGTCTCAGTGGAGGCTTAGGGGAAACTTGCACTTCTACCTTCCAGAGATAGTAATGAGGCTGCAGCCATGTTTGCCCACAGGTACAGCATCAGAAAAGACCTACTACATCATAAGATTTAAATAAAATCCACAGTGTCACTACATCATGCCAAAAATATGCAGGATACAATAAAAAATCTCCCATCATACCAAGAATCAGGAAAATCACAACTTGAATGAGAAAAGACTATCAACAACACCAACACAAAGATGACACAGAGGGTAAAGTTATCTAGCAAAGATTTTTAAAGCAGCCATCACAAAAATGCAAAGAAATAGGTCTTAGCAAAGAAATAGGAAGTATAAAATATAAAGTATGAAATAGAACCAAGTGAAATCTCATAAGACAAAAAAAAATTTTTTAAATCTCAGCAACAGCCATAATATCAGAATGGAGAGAACAGAGGAAAGTATTGGTGAACTTGAAAATAGAATAATTAAGATGACCCAAATTAAGGAATGGAGAGAAAATAGACTGAAAAAATGTTAAACAGGGTTTCAAATGGTACTATAACAAAAGATTTAACATTCATGCCATTGAAGTCCCAGAAGCAGAGGAGAAAAAAGGTAGGCCTAGAAAAATAATGAACGAAACAATATTATAGTCGAAAACTTCTCAAATTTGGCAAAAGATATAAACCTACATATTTAAAAAGTTAAACAGGATCACAAACAAGATAAACTCAAAGTAATTTACGCTAACACATATCATACTTAAGCTTTTAACAACCAAAAGACAAAACAGTTAAGAACAGCCAGACACGATATCTTATCTATAGTGGAAAAATAATTAGAATGACATCTGCAATGTTAAAAATAAGGGAACTCTAAGTCTGAAACCAGCAAAGTATGATCTTGCAGCTTAGTTGAATGAAAAATATTTAGATAAGGAGCAAAGAACTAAAATTAAGTGACTGATAGTGTAAAGAAATTGTAGGGTTAGGGAGATTATGAGGATGGCTAATGGCTGAGGTGGGAAAGGCTGGAAAAGTCATAGAGGATATATACCTGGTTCTGCAAATATTAGCTGTAACATGAGCTTCTGTTTCCTAAACTCTAAAAGAGTCGTGCTAGAACATTTCAAAGATCTCTTCTATAGTAATACTAAGATTCTAAGTTCCACTCACACAAGACTGAAAGTATCCCATAGTAAAATGAGCTGCAGATTGTGTGAGTATAGAAGCATGCATTGGAGTTGAGGAGGTAAGGTTCAGTTGCAACCTACAAAAGGAAAGGTTATAAAAAGTTAGTGGTGGGTTACAATAACTAGTACATCTGCTTGTCTTTTTATCTATATCTCCATCCCAATATCAGATCTATGTTGATCTAGTCTCCAGTAGTGAGTTCTGGGATGAATAGAACCAGTTCAAACTGGCTCTCAAAAGCCACTTGTTAAATATTCAGAAAAAAATTTTGCAAGCCAGTTGTTCAACGATTGGTAGCATACAGCCATGGTGGGAGTATTTACACCACAGAAATGGGCAAGTACTACAAAATAGATCATTTTATTCCAAGAGCAGTTTACTAGTATACCACTGAACAGCAATTCTTCTTCCACAGGCTATAGATTTATTCATATTTTGTCCCCTGCCTACCTCTCCAAACTCATATCTCACTATCAACCTCTCTCCATTCCCCCACATTAAATTCTCTCAGCAATACTTAAAAGATGCAGGCCCAGAAGCACGTTATGCTCCCTCTAGGCTCTTTGCTTTTGTACCTGTTGTTCTCTTTACCACCACCACCATCATCACTACATCCACCATCAGCACTAACCCCAAAACCTACCTTAGACTCTACTTTTGCCTAGATAATTCCTAATTGTGCTTAGATACCATCACATCCAGGAACCTCTTCCCGCCACAGTTGACTGGATTAGGTACCCTCTGTGTTCTGCCATAGTACTCTATATTATCTTTCTATAACACATATCGCATTGTGTTAAAATTCCTTGTTTACTTCTCTGTGTTTCCAGCTAAAGAAAAAAATCCTTGAAAACAAGGAGCACCTGATTTAGTATCACATCCCCAACTTATACATAGTGGAGGGCACATAATGATTGTTGCAAAACTGTTGCTGAATAAAAACTTTATTAACAAATTCCAGACCAGTATTTGCTTTTCAGTTTCATTATTGCCCATGAGAAACATTTCCAATTATGTAAGTGGAATGGGTTAGAAAATATGATTTGTTTTTGGAAAGTCAGTTGAAATTCAACTTCATTAACGTAAATATACTTCACAAAGTGAAAAATGGCTCTACAAATGCTTGCATATCTACATATATATTTATTGCATGTTTATCTACTCATAGATAACACTCTGCTTATCTTCAAATAATTTTTAAACAATGCTTATCATCATTAGCATTATAATTATTGGTGCTTTAGTTAATTTGCATTTCCATGACACCAAACACCACGATGCTGAGTGCTGTGCATGTAAGAACATTCTAATTGCTTTCCATCTAACTAACAAGTTATTTGTTTAGTGCTCATCAAGGCTCTCCCTGGGCACATACGTGATAAAAAGAAAAAACAATGAAAAACAACATTTTCCTAGAGGAATTAAATCTTTCAATCTGATTCAGCTCTGAGTATACCAAAACTTCATTATTCCCAGAAACAAAATAGAGAAGAATCCAACTTTCCAATGCTCCCTAATGGCCAGGGAACATTCTTAATGTTTTGTTTCCTGAAAACGCACACACAAAGATCTTGGAATAAAATTTTTTTGTGTCAGATGGATTTTCTTTGTTTCTCTTTTTTAAATTTGTTATTGATTAGCATATTTTATCCTCATTTTTGTTGGGACCTTAAAATACTCCTTTTTTCATCTCCCTTGAAGACATTTTTCCCTGGATATTTATTGATTTTGTGCCATGGCTAATTGAAAGGGGTTTTGGTAACCTAAGAGTCACTGAGACTGCACTTAGCTTTAGCAATCACAAAGTACCTCAAAAATGTACTTATCTCTTATGATCAACAGACCTCACTTTGCTTCATGCTGGCATTGTTTGCAATGTTGAAGTCAAAAGGTCATTCAAAATGGCACCTGTGGTTAATGAATTATGACCCATGAATGGAAATTAACAATAACCATCCAATAATCACGCACCAGTAAAATCACCCTGGAATTTTTCTAACATAAAGGGCATGGGAATGGTTACCGTAGTCAATTATAATGTATCAGGATTAGATGCATCTTAAGATAAGACTCTTAAGTCTAAACTGAGCACTTTAATATGTTAACCTTAATAGATGCTTATTATAACTGCATGAATCACCAACTACATGAACTGGCTAGCATCCCACCAAGCACTTTACATATGGTTCTTTTTTAATTCTTAGAACAAAATGAGGTAGAAACTACCATTTTTCAGATTTTAGAGCTACTCTTGACCAAGGTCACACAATTTGCAAGTAGCAAAATCAAGATTTTAAGTAGGTTTTCCTAACTGCAAAGCCTGTGCTTTTCCTATTACCCTGTAGTGCTTAATCGGGGATAAAAATTATCTTTTAATGCAAAATAGGATAACATTAAAAAATGCTGAATTGTTTAAACTCCCCAAACTCTCAAAAAAAGATGTAAGTCCACTATTAATATTGTTACAAATTTTACCCATGTATGCTGTTCTATCTCCCTTTCTACATATTCAACTTCAACCCACATCCTCTCTGACACTAGGTAAACCAGAAATAAATGCATTTGGAATCTACTATTTTTCTTTCCCTAAACAAAACAAAAAAAGATGACATTTTGGGCTGGATGACTAAAAAATTTATTTTAAAGAAAATTGAAAGTCAAAAAATATGTAAAATATTTTTTATATTCTGATATCCTCGCTTTCTCATGTACAAGAACAGTTAGTTGGCATACCAGCCTTCTTCATGCCCACATTTACAGACTGTCATCCCTAGTAAAAAAATTTGTAATCATGAAAACAGATGAATTGTCTGTTACCATAAGTGACAGTAAGACGTCAGCATTTTTTTTCTTTTATTGACACAGCTATAAACTCCTTTCTCTTATAGGGTTCGTGGGAAAATGTAAAAAGAAGGCAGAGTTAAATGTCCACTAACATGTAAACCAAAAGTACATTCAAAAACTACAACAGCATAAACAGGCTCATTAAATTTTTTTACACAGGAGAATCTGATTGGATGCAGCGACTGGGAAGCTTGACTTAAAACTTGACTGAATAGCAAGCACACTAAGAATTAGGTACTGGGGGTTGTAAGAGCCCCAGAAACTTGATTATAGTTACTGAAGAAATTTAAAAGTAAAAACAAAGTTTCCTCTCTTACAAAATTCTAACGATGGGTTTTCTGGTTTTGCATGTAAGGAGCTTGGAAATGACCACTCCATCCAAACAACACGTAAACAGTTAAATAGATTGAACAAACAACTCTTTTTGGATACGTAAGAGCAGTAAGGTCACTAGATTAAACTGCTGATTCCAAAACTGGAGAAACAGGCAGGCTAAAACAGGGAGTCACAAGTTTCTGGAGCAGAGAATCAAAAGTAGAAACTGTGGAAAGGCAGGAAAACCTGAACTGTAATTGACAAGTTGCTGGAGACTCAGTGCAGACAAGTCTGAGAGTTAAAAACTCCAGAGAGACACCATCAATGGGAACCCCCTACAACACACACGCACACAATATTGTCAGATTCACCTCTAAGAGCTCCCAGATTTCTAAGTAAATATCTGAGAAAAATCCCTTCTTGCTTTTGGCAGGAGTGGGGGAAATCGAACCATTCTGAAATATGCCAGAGCACTCTGTTCTTCTTAGCCAGAGCACTCTGTTCTTCTTGACAAAGCCTGCCCTCAGGGGAAACTAGTTAACCAGACACTAACTTGCTGGGGTATTATCAGAGCCCAGTTGACCTGGGGAAAAACAAATCTCTAACTCCAACCCACTCTAGCCTTCTATGTGAAGGAAGAGAAACACCCAACTTCTCCAGCCCACTCTAACCATCCTATCCAACCTAAGGGAGGAGGAAAAAACCTGAGTAACATTTGTGAAGTTCATAGGCCGGAAGCACAGGCTCACTAAAAGACTGAGACATATTCATGGAATTATAGAATGCTTCCCCTCACCACACACCTTGCCACCACATTATTAAAGGCCTATTTATAGCAGTTTTTTCTACCCACTACATCATGTCCAGCTATCAAAAAAAAAATTATAGGGCACACCAAAAGGTAAAAAACACAATTCAAAGAGACAGAGCAAGTTACCAAAGCCAGACATGACTGGGATATTGGAATTATCAGACCAGTAAACTAAAACAACATAAATGAATATGTATAAGTTCTAATGGATAGACGGCTTGCAAAAACTGATGGACAACGTAAGCAGAGAAATAGAACTAAGAAACAAAAAGAAATGCTATAGATCAAAAACACTGTGACAGAATTAAAGTATGCCTTTGGCAGGCTTATCAAATAGACATGACTGAGGAAAGAATCTCTGAGTTTGAGGATATATTAACAGAAACTTTTAAAATTGAAAAGCAAAGAGAAAAAAAGTGAAAAAAAAAATAGACTATCCCAGGACTATGGGATGATCATAAAAGATGTAATGTACTCATAATGGGAATAGAGAAGAAGAAGAAAACAGAGAAAAGAACATAAGAAATATTTGAAACAATAATGTTTGAGAATTTCCTCCAAATTAATGTCAGACATCAAACCACAGATTCAGGAAGATCAGAGAACACTAGGCAGGCTAAATGCCAAAAAACAAGCAAACAAACCAAAAACAAACTACACCTAGGTATATCATTTTCAAATTACAGAAAATCAAAGATAAAGAAAAAAACCCTGAAAGAAGCCACAGGAAAAAAGCACCTTACCTGTAAAAGGAACAAAAACAAAACTTGTATTCAGCTTTTCCTCAGACATCATGCAAGCATGGAAAAATTTGAATGAAATATTTAAAGTGTTGAGAGAAAAAACACCAACCTAGAAATTTTTTTGTCCTTTAAAATTATCCTTTAAAAGTAAAGGAGAAAAGACTTTCTCTGACAACCAAAAATGAGGAAATTTGTTGCCAATACCTCTGCCTTGCAAAAAATGTTAAGTTCTTCAGAGGGAAGGAAAATGATACAAGTCAGAAACTCAGATCTACATATAGAATAGAAGAGCATTGAAGAAGGAATAAGTAATGTAAAATAAATGTTATTTTCTTAATCTAACAAATGTTTGTTCAAAATAACAATGGCAACATGTGTTCAATTATATATGCTTTATAATATATATACTTATGCATGCTAATATATGTGAACTGAATGACTACAATGAATCTGGGGATCAAATGGAGGAATTAGGATTATTTTGTTACTATAAAGTACTCACACTATCTATAAAGCACTATGGTGTTATTTGAAAGTGGATGTGGATTAGTTGTCAATGTATATTGAAACTGGATGTGGATTAGTTGTCAATATATATTGAAAACTCTAGGGCAACCACTAAAAAAAAAGTTTAAAAAGAAGTATAACTAATATGCTAAGGAAGGAGAGAAAAATGAAGTCATATAAAATTCTCAAAATTATAGAAGGCAGAAAAAGAATGGAAGGCAAAGAAGGAACAAATAACGAGGGCAACAAATAGAAAACAATAACAAATATGGTAGATATTAATCCAGCTATACCAATAATCACTTTAACATCAATGGTTTAAGAGACAGATGTTGTCAGAGTGGATTAAAAAAAAAAGACCCAATTCTATGTTGTCTGGAAGAAACCCACTTTGAATATAAAGACACATATAGATTAAAAGTAAGTGGATGAAGAAAAATATATCATGTAACACTAATCAAAAGAAATCAGGAATAGCTGTATTAAGACAGAACAAACTTCAAAGCAAGGACAATTATCATGGATAAAGAGCAGTACACAATGATCAAGGGGTCATTCTGCAAGCAATCTTAAATATGTATGTGCCAAACAACATAGCATCAAACTACATGAGGCAAAAAATGATGAAAATGCAAGGAAAGGAAAACTAAATGAATCTACTATTATAGTTGGAAACTTCAACATTCTTCTATTTGAAGTGGACAGATTCAGCAGACAAAAAATTATTAAGGACATAGTGGAACTCAACACCATCATCAATTAATTGATGTAATCAACATTTATAGATGACTTCATTTAACAGTAGCAAAATACACATTCCTCTGAAGCTCACATGGAACATTCACCAAGATAAAGCACATTCTGCACCATGAAACATATCTTAACAAATGTAAAGGAACAGAAATCATGAAATGTCCGCTCTCAGATCACAGTAAAATTAAATTAGAAATCAATAACAGAAAGATAACAGGAAAATAAAAAAGTGTGGAAATTAACATACTCCTCTTTTATTAAGTATTTATTTATTTATGAGACAGGATCTCATCAGTGGCCCAGGCCAAACTGGTGCAAACATGGCTCATTGCAGCCTTGACCTCCTGGGCTCAAGCAATTCTCTCACCTCAGCCTCCCAAGTAGTTGGAACAACTGGTGCACACCACCATGCCCAGCTAATTTTTTTTGCGTTTTTTGTACAGACAGGGTTTTACCATGTTGCTTAAGCTGGTCCTGAACTCCTGAGTTCAAGCAATCCTTCTGCCTTGGCCTACCAAATTGCTGGGATTACAGGTGTGTGCTATTATGCCTGAGCTACTGTACTTTTTAATAACACATAGGTCACAGATGAAATCTCAAGAAAAATCTAAAATATTTGGAACTAAATAAAAATGAAAACACAACAAAATTTTTAAGATGCAATGAAAGTAGTGCTTAGAGGGAAATTTATAGCATTCAATGCATATAGTAAAAAGCAAGAAAGATATAAAATAAATAATCTAAGTTTTCACCCTATGAAATTAGGAAAAGAGCAAATTAGATCTAAAGTGGAAGAAAATAAACAATAAGAATGAGAGCAGGAATCAATGAACTGAAAAGAGGAAATCCATAAAGAAGCTCAACGAAACAAAAAGCTATCTTTGAAAAGATCAATATGACTCTTGTCAGGTTAACTAAGAAACAAAAATAGAGAACACAAATTACTAATATCAGAAATAAAAGAGGGGACATGACAACAGATCCTGTGGACAGTAAAAGGATAATAAGGGAATACTTTTTTTCTTTTTTTTTTTTTTCTGAGTCACACTCTGTCGCCCAGGCTGGAGTGCAGTGGCGCGATCTTGGCTCACTGCAACCTCCACCTCCCTGGTTGACGACATTCTCCTGCCTCAGCCTCCTGAGTAGCTGGGACTACAGGCACCCGCCACCTCACCTGGCTAATTTTTTGTATTTTTAGTGGAGACTGGGTTTCACTGTGTTATCCAGGATGGTCTCCATCTGCTGACCTTATGAGCCGCCCGCCTCGGCCTCCCAAAGTGCTGGGATTACAGGCGTGAGCCACCGCACCCGGCCGATAATAAGGGAATTCTATGAACAACTGTATGTTCATAAATTTGTAATCTAGATTGAGCCAATGAACCAATTCCTTAAAAGACACAATTTGACAAAACTCATGCAAGAAAAAGACAATCTGAATTGACTTCTATTAAAGAAATTGAACCAATAATTAATAACCTTCCAAAGCAAAAAGCACCAAGCCCAGAAGAGTTCACTGGTGAGTTCTGTGGAACATTAAGGAAAAAAAAAAAAAATTGTATGAATTCTCTACAATCTCTTTCAGAGGATTGAAGCAAAAAGAGTATTTCTTAACTCCTTTTATGAGACCAGCATTACCCTAACACCAAAACCAGACAACAACATTGTAAGAGAAGAAAACTACAGACCAATATATCTGGTGAACATGGATGCAAAAATTCTCAATAAAATACCAGCAAACTGAATTTAAGAACACATCAAGCCAGGCGTGGTGGCTCACGCCTGTAATCCCAGCACTTTGGGAGGCCGAGGTGGGCGGATCACGAGGTCAGGAGATGGAGACCATCCTGGCAAACACAGTGAAACCTCGTCTCTACTAAAAATACAAAAAATCAGCTGGGCCTGGGGGCCTGCGCCTGTGGTCCCAGGTACTCAGGAAGCTGAGGCAGGAGGATGGCATGAACCCTGGAGGCGGAGCTTGCAGTGAGTGGAAATGGCGTCACTGCACTCCAGCCTGGGCAACGGAGCAAAGATTCCACTTCAAAAAACAAAAAAGAACACATCAAAAAGATAATACTCCACAACTAAGGTGCAAGTTTGGTTGAACATACACAAATGAATCAAAGTGATACACTGCATTAACAGAATGAAACATAAAAAACACATGATCATCTTTATAGATAATAGAAAAACATTTGACAAAGTTGAACACCCATTTGTAACAAAAACTCTAAACAAAATATATGTAGAAGGGAACTTCTGCAACACAATAAATGCTATTTATGAAAAGGCCAGAGATGTCATAATCAATGAGGAAAAACTTAAAAGCTTTTCCTCCAATATCTGGTAAAAGGCAAGGATGCCTACTATCACCACTTCTAGTCAACACAGTAATGAACTGTAAGAGCAATCAGTGTCAAAAGATAAAGGCATCCAAATCAGAAAGGAAGAAGTAAAATTACCCATTTGCAGATGATCTTATATGTAGAAAATGCTAAAGACTCTATAAAAAAAAAAATCTATAGAAACTAATAAACAAATTCAGTAAAGTTGCAAAATTCAAAATCAGTATACAAAAATTAGTTGCTTTTCTTTACACCAATAATGATCTAATCAAAAAAGAAATCCAGAAAACAATTCCACTTAAAATACATTAAAAATAAAATGTTTTGAAATAAATTAAATCAAAGCAGTGAAATATCTGTACACTGAAAGCTATAAAACCTTGATAAAAGAAATTAAGGAAGGCACAAGTAAATGGAAACATATCCCAGGTTTATGGATTGGAAGAATGAATATTGTTAAAATATCCACACAACTCAAAGCAA
>NW_012098721.1:504343-508623 GCF_000951045.1 Mandrillus leucophaeus | reverse complement strand
TACAGGCACCCGCCACCTCACCTGGCTAATTTTTTGTATTTTTAGTGGAGACTGGGTTTCACTGTGTTATCCAGGATGGTCTCCATCTGCTGACCTTATGAGCCGCCCGCCTCGGCCTCCCAAAGTGCTGGGATTACAGGCGTGAGCCACCGCACCCGGCCGATAATAAGGGAATTCTATGAACAACTGTATGTTCATAAATTTGTAATCTAGATTGAGCCAATGAACCAATTCCTTGAAAGACACAATTTGACAAAACTCATGCAAGAAAAAGACAATCTGAATTGACTTCTATTAAAGAAATTGAACCAATAATTAATAACCTTCCAAAGCAAAAAGCACCAAGCCCAGAAGAGTTCACTGGTGAGTTCTGTGGAACATTAAGGAAAAAAAAAAAAAATTGTATGAATTCTCTACAATCTCTTTCAGAGGATTGAAGCAAAAAGAGTATTTCTTAACTCCTTTTATGAGACCAGCATTACCCTAACACCAAAACCAGACAACAACATTGTAAGAGAAGAAAACTACAGACCAATATATCTGGTGAACATGGATGCAAAAATTCTCAATAAAATACCAGCAAACTGAATTTAAGAACACATCAAGCCAGGCGTGGTGGCTCACGCCTGTAATCCCAGCACTTTGGGAGGCCGAGGTGGGCGGATCACGAGGTCAGGAGATGGAGACCATCCTGGCAAACACAGTGAAACCTCGTCTCTACTAAAAATACAAAAAATTAGCTGGGCCTGGGGGCCTGCGCCTGTGGTCCCAGGTACTCAGGAAGCTGAGGCAGGAGGATGGCATGAACCCTGGAGGCGGAGCTTGCAGTGAGTGGAAATGGCGTCACTGCACTCCAGCCTGGGCAACGGAGCAAAGATTCCACCTCAAAAAACAAAAAAGAACATATCAAAAAGATAATACTCCACAACTAAGGTGCAAGTTTGGTTGAACATACACAAATGAATCAAAGTGATACACTACATTAACAGAATGAAACATAAAAAACACATGATCATCTTTATAGATAATAGAAAAACATTTGACAAAGTTGAACACCCATTTGTAACAAAAACTCTAAACAAAATATATGTAGAAGGGAACTTCTGCAACACAATAAATGCTATTTATGAAAAGGCCAGAGATGTCATAATCAATGAGGAAAAACTTAAAAGCTTTTCCTCCAATATCTGGTAAAAGGCAAGGATGCCTACTATCACCACTTCTAGTCAACACAGTAATGAACTGTAAGAGCAATCAGTGTCAAAAGATAAAGGCATCCAAATCAGAAAGGAAGAAGTAAAATTACCCATTTGCAGATGATCTTATATGTAGAAAATGCTAAAGACTCTATAAAAAAAAAAAATCTATAGAAACTAATAAATTCAGTAAAGTTGCAAAATTCAAAATCAGTATACAAAAATTAGTTGCTTTTCTTTACACCAATAATGATCTAATCAAAAAAGAAATCCAGAAAACAATTCCACTTAAAATACATTAAAAATAAAATGTTTTGAAATAAATTAAATCAAAGCAGTGAAATATCTGTACACTGAAAACTATAAAACCTTGATAAAAGAAATTAAGGAAGGCACAAGTAAATGGAAACATATCCCAGGTTTATGGATTGGAAGAATGAATATTGTTAAAATATCCACACAACTCAAAGCAATATACAAATAAAACATAATCTCTATCAAAATTCCAATAGTATTTTTTCACAAAAATAGAAAAAGAATTCTAAAATTAATATGAACTATAAAATACCTTTTTAGTCAAAATAATCTTGAGAAAGAACTAAGAATCATCACATTTTCTCATTTCAAATTGTATGACAAAGCTTTAAGTAATCAAAACAATATAGAAACAGACACTTAGATCAATGAAACAGAAAAGAGAGCTAAAAAAACCCAACCATATGGGTTGATGTATGCAGTGAATCACAAGGCATATGTTTACCAAGGTAACACAAATCTGCACATCCTGCACATCTACCCCAAAACCTAAAAGTTGAAAGATAAATATATTTTTTACTGGGCAAAAGATCTGAATGGACATTTCTCTAAAGAAGGTCAAGAGGTATATAAAAAAGTCATCAACATCACTAATCATCAGGGAAATGCAAATCAAAACCACAATGAGATATCATCTCTTACCTGTTAGAATGGCAATTATCAAAAAAAAAAAAAAAAAGAATGGTGATTATGAAAAAGTCAAATGATAAGTATTGATAAGGATGTGAACAAAAGGACACCTTTGTAAACTGGATGGTGGGAATGTGAATTAGCACAGACATTATGGAAAACAGTATGGAAGTTTTTCAAAAAACTAAAAATAGAACTACCCCCATGATCCAGCAATCCCTGTTCTGGGTGTATATCCAAAGAAATTAAAACTGGGATCTCAAAGAGACCGCTGCACTCCCATGTTCATTGCAGCATTATTCACAGTAGCCAAGATATGGAAACAACCTAAGTGTCCTTCAATGGATGAATGAAAAAAGAAAATGTGAATATTTTTCAGACATAAAAAAGAATGAAATCCCATCATGTGCAGCAACATGGATGAAACTGGAAGATATTATGCTAAGTGAAATAAATCAGGCACAGAAAGACAAAAACAAAAAACAAAAAAAAACAACCCAACCATATATGTTTAGCTAATTTTCAACAAGGACACCACACATAAGCAATGGGGAAAGGATAATCTTTCTAAGAATGATGTTGGTTACATTGAATAGCCACATGCAAAAGAATGAATTTGAACCTTTATCTTATACCATACACAAAAATTAACTCAAAATGAATTAAAAACTTAAACAGAAGACCTAAAACTGTAAAATTTCCAAAAGAAAGCACAGGAATAAAGCTTCCAGACATTGGTCTCAGCAATGATTTTTTAGGTATCACAAAAAACCTTAAGGCCACGAAAGCAAAAAATAAGTAAGTGGGACTATGTCAAACTGAAAATCTTCTGCTCATCAATGAAAAAAACTGACCAAATGAAGAGGCAACCTACATATTTGAAGAAAATATTTACAAACCACACATCCAGTAAAAGAATAATATCCAGGATAATATAAGGACTACATATGACTCAACAACAAAAAATAAATAAATAATTCAATTAAAAAATAGACAACCTGAATAGACAGAAGAAATACAAATGGCCCAGAGGGATATGAGAAGATTTCCATCACCACTAATCATGAAGAAAATGCAAATAAAAACCACACTGAAATACCACCTCATACCTATCAGAATGAATATTATCAAACAGACAAGAGATAAGTGTTAGAAAGGGTGTGAATATATAACCAAAAGAAATGAAATTTTCTGTAGAGGTATTTGCACTTGCACGTTTATTGGAGTATTATTCACAATAGCCAGGATATGGAAACAACCTAAGTGTCCACTGATGGGTGAATGGACAAATTGTTGAATATAATAAAATATAATATAATGTATACACACACAATGGAATATTATTCAGACTAAAAAAAAAAAAAAGAAGATCCTGCCCTTTGCAACAACGTGAGTGAAACTGAAAGACATTATGTTAAGGGACATAAGTCAGACACAGAAAGAAAACTACTGCATGATCTCACTTATATGTGGAATCTAAAAATGTTGAATACATAGAATAGAGTATAATGGTGGTTACAGGTGGAAGGGGATGGGGAGATGTTGGTCAAAGGGTCCAAAGTTACAGTTATGTTGGATAAACAAGTCTAGAAATCTAATGTAAACTATGATTACTGTAATTAATAAATACTGTATTGTGTAATAAAATTTACCAAAAGAGTAAATTTCAGGTGTTCTTACCACACATATATACACACAACAAGGTAATTATGTGAGAAAAATGATATGTTAATTTGTTTCACTGTAGTAATCATTTTAGTATGTATAGGCATATCTTGTTTTATTGCATTTATTGCATGCCTCAGATCCTGCACTTTTTACTAATTAAACGTTTGTGACAACTTTGCTCCAAGCAAGTCTATTGGCACCATTTTTCTAATAGCATGTGCTAGCTTTGTGTCTCTGTGTCACATTTTGGTAACTCTTGCTGTGTTTCAAACTTTATTATTATTATGTCCGTTATGGTGATCCGTGATCTTTACTGTTATTAGCATAATTGTTCGGGGGCACCATAAACCACAGCATATGAGATGGTAAACTTCACACTTGATCTTAGCCAAAAGGCCAAGAAGCGATTGAGATGGCAAACTTCATTAATAAATGTGTGACTTCTGACTGCTCTACCAACCAGCTATTTCT
>NW_012098721.1:452163-502963 GCF_000951045.1 Mandrillus leucophaeus | reverse complement strand
AAAAAACAAAAAAAAACAACCCAACCATATATGTTTAGCTAATTTTCAACAAGGACACCACACATAAGCAATGGGGAAAGGATAATCTTTCTAAGAATGATGTTGGTTACATTGAATAGCCACATGCAAAAGAATGAATTTGAACCTTTATCTTATACCATACACAAAAATTAACTCAAAATGAATTAAAAACTTAAACAGAAGACCTAAAACTGTAAAATTTCCAAAAGAAAGCACAGGAATAAAGCTTCCAGACATTGGTCTCAGCAATGATTTTTTAGGTATCACAAAAAACCTTAAGGCCACGAAAGCAAAAAATAAGTAAGTGGGACTATGTCAAACTGAAAATCTTCTGCTCATCAATGAAAAAAACTGACCAAATGAAGAGGCAACCTACATATTTGAAGAAAATATTTACAAACCACACATCCAGTAAAAGAATAATATCCAGGATAATATAAGGACTACATATGACTCAACAACAAAAAATAAATAAATAATTCAATTAAAAAATAGACAACCTGAATAGACAGAAGAAATACAAATGGCCCAGAGGGATATGAGAAGATTTCCATCACCACTAATCATGAAGAAAATGCAAATAAAAACCACACTGAAATACCACCTCATACCTATCAGAATGAATATTATCAAACAGACAAGAGATAAGTGTTAGAAAGGGTGTGAATATATAACCAAAAGAAATGAAATTTTCTGTAGAGGTATTTGCACTTGCACGTTTATTGGAGTATTATTCACAATAGCCAGGATATGGAAACAACCTAAGTGTCCACTGATGGGTGAATGGACAAATTGTTGAATATAATAAAATATAATATAATGTATACACACACAATGGAATATTATTCAGACTAAAAAAAAAAAAAAGAAGATCCTGCCCTTTGCAACAACGTGAGTGAAACTGAAAGACATTATGTTAAGGGACATAAGTCAGACACAGAAAGAAAACTACTGCATGATCTCACTTATATGTGGAATCTAAAAATGTTGAATACATAGAATAGAGTATAATGGTGGTTACAGGTGGAAGGGGATGGGGAGATGTTGGTCAAAGGGTCCAAAGTTACAGTTATGTTGGATAAACAAGTCTAGAAATCTAATGTAAACTATGATTACTGTAATTAATAAATACTGTATTGTGTAATAAAATTTACCAAAAGAGTAAATTTCAGGTGTTCTTACCACACATATATACACACAACAAGGTAATTATGTGAGAAAAATGATATGTTAATTTGTTTCACTGTAGTAATCATTTTAGTATGTATAGGCATATCTTGTTTTATTGCATTTATTGCATGCCTCAGATCCTGCACTTTTTACTAATTAAACGTTTGTGACAACTTTGCTCCAAGCAAGTCTATTGGCACCATTTTTCTAATAGCATGTGCTAGCTTTGTGTCTCTGTGTCACATTTTGGTAACTCTTGCTGTGTTTCAAACTTTATTATTATTATGTCCGTTATGGTGATCCGTGATCTTTACTGTTATTAGCATAATTGTTCGGGGGCACCATAAACCACAGCATATGAGATGGTAAACTTCACACTTGATCTTAGCCAAAAGGCCAAGAAGCGATTGAGATGGCAAACTTCATTAATAAATGTGTGACTTCTGACTGCTCTACCAACCAGCTATTTCTTCATCTCTCTACCTCTCCTCATACTTTCGTATTCACTGAGACGCAAGAATATTGAAATCAGGCCAATTAAAATACCCCTATAATGGCCTCTAAGTGTTCAAGTGAAAGAAAAAGTTGCACATCTCTCACTTCAAAACATAATCTAAAAATCGGTGAGCCTAGTGAGGAAGGCACTTCAAAAGCTAAGACAGGATGAAAGCCAGGCCACTTGCGCCAGGTAGTCAAGTAGTGAATACACAGGAAAAGCCTTTGAAGAAAACTGAAAGAGGTACTCCCATGGAAAACACAAACAATGAGAAATCTAAATAGCCTTGTTGCTGATATGGGAAAAATTTTGGTGGTCAGGATAAAAAGATCAAACCAACCACAACATTTCCTCAAGCCAAGGCCTAATACAGAGGAAAGCCTTCACTCTCTTCATTTCTACGAAGGCTGATAGAGGTGAGGAAGCTGCAGAAGAAATGACTGAGGATAACAGAGGTTGGTTCATAAGGTTTAAGGAAAGAAGCTATCACCATAACATAAAAGTATAAGGTGAAGTAGCAAGTGCTGAGATACAAGCTGCAGAATGTCATCCAGAAGATCTGACTAAAATAATTGATAAAGGTGGCTACACTAAACAACAGAATTTTTTTTTTTTTTTTTTTTGAGACAGAGTCTTGCTCTTTTGCCCAGGCTGGAGTGCAGTGGCATGATCTTAGCTCACTGCAACCTCCACCTACCTGGTTCAAGCAATTTCCCCTGCCTCAGCCTCCCGAGTAGCTGGGATTACAGGTACACACCACCACACCCTGCTAATTTTTTTTTTTTTTTATTTTTAGTAGAGATGGGGTTTCACCATGTTGGCCAGACTGGTCACGAACTCCTGACCTCAGGCAATCCTCCCACCTCAGCCTCCCAAAGTGCTGGGATTACAGGCGTGAGGCACCATGACCAGCCAACAACAGATTTTTTAAATGTAGACAAAACAGCCTAGTATTGGGAGAAAATTCCATCTAGGACTTTCATAGCTAGAGAAGTCAATGACTGGCTTCAAATCTTTAAAGAACAGTCTGAATCTCTTGTTGAGGGCTAATGCATCTGGTGGCTTTAAACTGAAGTTTACATCTTTTATGATTTCAAAAATCCTAGAGCCCTCAAGAATTGCCCTAAATCTACTCTGCCTATGCTCAATAAATGAAAAACAAAGCTGGATGACAGCACATCTGTTTACACATGGTTTACTGAATATTTTAAGCCCACTGTTGAGACCAACTCCTTTGAAAAAAAATGATTCCTTTCAAAATTCCTGCTCATTGGCAATGCATCTGGTCGCTCAAGAGCTCTGATGGAGATGTACCTGGAGATTAATTTTGTTTTCATATCTGCTAACACAACAACAATTCTGTAGCCCATGGATGAAGGAGTAATTTCTAATTTCAAGTCTTATTATTTAAGAAATACATTTCATGATACTATAACTACCAAAGACAGTAATTCGTCTGATGAATCTGGGCAAATTGAAATTTTCTGGAAAGAATTCACCATTCTAAATGCCATTAAAAACATTTGTGTTTCATGGTAGAAGGTCAAAATATCCACATTAACAGGATTTTGAAAGAATTTGATTCCCACCTCTGTGGATGACTTTGAGGGATTCAAGACTAGTGCAGGAAGTAACTGCAGACATAATGACAATAACAAAAGAACTAGAATTAGAAGTGGAGCCCAGCCAGATGCAGTGGCTCACACCTATAATCCCAGCACTTTGGGAGGCCTAGGCAGGAGGATTGCTTGAGGGCAGGAGTTCAAGACCAGCTTGAGGAACATAGTGACACCCTATCTCTACAAAAATCAAAAAATTAGGCATGCATAATGGCACATGCCTATGGTACCAGCTGCTGAGGCAGAAGGATTGTTTGAGCCCAGGAGGCTGAGGCTGCAGTGAGCTGTATTCATGTCACTGCACTCCAGTCTGGGTGACAGAGTAAGATCCTGTCTCAAAAAAAAAAAAAAAGAAGTAGAACCTGAAGATGTGACTGAATCGCTGCAATCTCATGATTAAACTGTAATAGACGTGGAGTTGCTTCTTATGGGTGAGCAAAGAAAGTAGTTTCTTGAGATCAGTCTACTCCTGATAACGATGCTGTGAACATTGTTGAAATGACACCAAAGAATTTAGAAGATTACATCAACTTAGTTGACAAGTTGCAGGGTTTGAGAGGATTGCCTTCGATTTTGATAGAAGTTCTACTGTGCATAAGATGCTATCAAATAGCATCTCGTGCTATAGAGAAATCTTTTATGAAAGAAATGGTCAATAAATATAGCAAACTTAATTGTTGTCTTATTTTAAGAAATTGCCACAGTCATCCTAAACTTCAGCAACCACCACCCTGATCAGTCAGCAGTCATCAATATCAAGGCAAAACCCCTCCACTGGCAAAAAGGTGATGACTCACTAAAGGCTCAGGTGATCATTGGCATTTTTAACAATAAAATATTTTTAAATTAAGGCATGCACACGGTTTTTTTTTTGGTACATAGTGCTATTGTGTACAAGAGACTACAGTATATTGGAAATATAATTTTGTATGTATTGGAAAAACAAAAACTTTGCATGACTTTATTGTGAGATTGGCTGTATTGCTGTAGTCTGGAACTGAACTCGTATCTCTGATGTATACCTGCATATACATATCAAAACATACTATTTACCATATATAAAATAAATGTGCTTATAAAAATAATCTTAGAGAGATAGAAATTATTTTTAAAAAGGAAAGGATGAAATAGAAATTTGGGGTTGAAAATTACAATAACTAAAACGAAAAATTCACTCAAGAGGCTCAACAGCAAATATGAGATGACAGAAGGGAGAATCAATGACTTGACAATAGAACTGTAGTTATAATCCAGTCTGAATAGCAGAGAAAAAAAGATTGAAGAAAAGTCAACAGAACTTCAAAGGCCTTTGAAGCAACATGAACCATACTAACCATGTGTAATTAGAGTCCAAGGTAGAGAGCAGAGAAAAAAATGGGAAAAAAAATTTAATAATGACCAAAAATTCCAAAGTTTAATGAAAAATATTAATCTGCATATTCAAGAAGCTCAATGAACTTTAAGCAGGATAAAGTTTCTACACCCAGATGTGTCATAGTTAAACTGATGAAAGAGAAAGACAAAGAAAAAATCTTGAAAGTAGTAAGAGTAAAATTACTCATCATATGCAGTTAGAAAGAAGAAAAGAAAAGAAAAAAAAAAGGCAAAACAATCAATTGCTAACTTCTCACCAAAAACAATAGAGGCCAGAAGGCAATGGAATGACATATTCAAAGGGTTAAAATTAAAATGTAGTCAATCAGGGATTTCATATGCAGCAAAACTCTTCTGAAAATTAACATGAAATTAAGACATTCCCACACAAACAAAGCCCAGCAGAATTCATTGCTAGCAGACCTGTCATACAAAAAAAAATTAAAAGATGTTCATCAGACTAAAAGGAAGTGAAACCGGATGAAAATTTGAATCAAAATATGGAAATATAAAGAGTGATAGATGGTAAATATATATATAAATATAAAATATATTTTCTCATTTTCACTTCTTTAAAAGAATAAGAATGTATAATATAGTAATTTTGACACTTCTTGAGTGTATAAAATATATACATTATATATGATATAATTAAATAATATAATGTATAATTATATAACACAGACATATACACACATATAAAAGTGAAGAGAAAGAAAAGACAGTGAAAGCAAAACTCAGGAGAACTATTCTAGAGTACATTGAGGGGTTTAAATGTATATTTAACACCTACAACAATGACTAGAAAGATGACTCAAAAGTAGTAAAAAATTAAAAGAGTTACTAAAATAGTTTGCTAAAAATATTTATTTTGTCTTACTGGACAAAAGTAAGAAAGAGAGGAAGAGATAAACTAAAGAGACATGGGACAAATAAAAAATAAAGAACAAAATGATAGCTGTAAATACAACCATATCAATAATTACATTAAATATAAATGAACTAAATATCTCATTCAAAAAAGCAGATGTTGTTAAACAAGAAGGAAAAACCCCAACAGCACGCTATCCAGAAGATAGACTCCTTAGATTCAAAAACTACAAATAGGTTCAAAGAAAATGGATGGAAACACACATGAAATGTTAAAAGTAACCATAAGAGAGCTAGAGTGGGTATGTAAATGTTGAACAAATAGATATTAAAACAAGAACTATTACAAGAGACAGAGTGATCATTTCTAATGATAAAAGCATCAATGCATCAGGAATGTATAAAACCATTATAAATGTATAAACAGTTAAAAACAGATTGAATACATGAAGCAAAAACTGACACAATTGAAAGGAGAAATAACTGAAAACAATAATTGAATATTTTAATAACTCACTCTCAATAATTGAGAGACCATCTTGAAAGAAATGCAGCTAAGTACATTGAAGATAAGAATAACTGTATCTACCTACTTGACTAACTTTACAATCCTAAAACAGACCACCCAAAGACTGCAGAATATACATTTTTTTTCAAATGCAGAAGAAACATTATTCACAACCAACTATAGAATGGGCCATTAAATTAGTCTCAATAAATGTAAAATGTCTGAAATCATAGAATATACATACTATGTCCTCAAAAAAATTAAATTAAATATCACAAAATAAATAAATTAGGTTACACGGATAATAATTTTAAATAAAACAATACACTTCTAAGAATGCATGGGATAGAAAGGCATCTCAAAGAAGATTTTTTAAATATTTTGAACTTAATGAAAACAAAAGCATAATATATAAGAATGCATGTAATGCAGCTAAAGCAACGCTTAGAGGGAAATTTATAGCTTTAACACATATCAGGAAACATAAAAAATCTCAAACCAAAAACCTAAACTTATGCCATAAGAACCAGAAAAAGGTCAAACTAAACTCAAAGCAAGCAGAAGGTGGAAAATAATAAAGATTAAATTAGAAATGAATAAACTAGAAACTGAAAAACCAAAAGAGAAAAAATAATAAATTGCAAGGTTGGTCCTTTGAGAATATCAACAAAATTGACAAACTCTTAGCCAGACTAACCTGGAAAAAAGTAGGAAAGTTCAGGGATAAAAAGAGAACATTACTTACATCCCTACCTAAATTTAAAGCACTATAATAGACTATTATGAGCATTTTTATGCCAGCATATTAGACAACTTAGATAAAGTGCACAAATTCCCAGAAAGATGCAAATTACAAGAAACATATTCAAGAAGAAATAAAAAATCTGAATTGGCCTGTAACAAGTAACAAAATTCAACAAGTAATTTAAAATCTTCCCAGAAAGGAATGCCCAGTCCTAAGTAGCTTTACCAGTGAATTCTATCAAACATTTCAATAAGAAATAATTCACATACTCTTTCAGGAAACAGAGGAGATAACACGTTCCAATTTATCCTATGAAGTTAGTATTATCCTGATACTTCCATCAGACAAAGATGTAATAAGAAAACTAGACACCAGTATCCCTTATGAATACAGATGCAAAAAAATTAACAACAAATCAAATAAATATTAAATATTAAAATTTAATAAAATATTGACAACCTGAACTCAACAATATATTAAAAGATCAAACCATATGACCAAGTGAATTTGATCCCAGGAATGCAAGATGGTTTAACATTAAAAAATCAAGTAATGTAATACACTGTATTAACAGAATAAAGGACAACAAACCACATATATGATCTGTGTATCTGTGTGTCACTTCAAGTGACACACAGTGTTTGATAATTTCAAAAACTCTTAAACTGGGAAAAGAACCTACCTAAACTAATAAAGGACAGCTATGAAAAAAAACGACAGTTAATATCACACTTAACGGGAACACCAAATGTTTGTGATGGCTGTGGCCTGCAGCAAGGAGGCATGGCTCGGCTGCACACACCATGGTGTCGGCGGCAGCCCCGCCCCTTCTGAGTTGGAGCGGGAGCTCTTCCGGTGCCACTGCCAGCTGCCCAAACCCAGCTGCAGACCCAGGCCTCCTGCTCCATAGAGTAAGCAGAAGCCCCTTCCTCCTGGATGGGACTACAGCTGCCCAAACTGCAGCCCTGGATGGGAGCCTCCCTGTGCTCTTGGGGAGAGCCTGTAGCAGGCCGAATCTGCCTTCCCAGGTGCTGCCGCGGCCACGCTCTTTGGCTCAGGACCTGGGCGTCTCTGCAGCCTGCAGCCTGCACCGTCAGGGGCTGCAGGAAGGACCCTAGCCCGCGGCCATTTCTTCAGGTTCGGGGGTGTCCGCTCCCACTGCCTGGCCTCTCTCTCCTTCTGATGCCGGCTCCGATCTCTAAGTGGGGTTGGGGCCGAGACCCGGGGCCTTGAATGGCAGTGGGAGGCAGAAAGAGTCCTGGGTGGAAGGGGGCAGGTCCCCAGTAAGGCCCCACCTTCAGGACACTGAGGGCCTGAAGGCTGAGGGCCAGGCGACCAGTCCGGCACCGGAGCAGGAACTCATGGTGCCTCTTCTGGGCCCGCCCATGGCCACCCATGGGCCAATCCCCACGCACTTCCTCCCCTATGAGGTCTAGAGGAGCCCTGGGCTCAGCCAGAGCAGTGCGGAGGATGGCCAGAGAACCAAGAGAGTAGACAGAGTTGGTGGGACTGGATGACCAGCTGCAGTGAGACCTACCTTCTGTGCTGATAGCTGGAGACAATGGGACGACCAACTGCAGACAAGAGCACCCTCTCCGCTCTCCGCTGAGAGCTGCAGAGACGACCTGCAGGCAGAGAGGCGCTACCCTCTCCTCTGAGAGCTTCACAGACCCGGAGAGATGCCCGCGGAGAGGAGCCACCTCTCTAGGACCTCCTCTCTGCTGAGCGAGGAGTACCCTCTGGGATGAGCTACAGAAATCACCTGCCGGCAGACAGGATCTACCCTCTCTACTGAGAGCTTCAGAGACCTCTAGAGACACCTGTGGAGAGAAGCCATCCTCTCCAGGGCCTTCTCTCTGCTGAGAGCTGCGGAGACAACCTCTCCAGGGCCGCCTTAGCTGAGAGAGGAGTGCCTTCTCTGCCAAGAGCTGCAGGGACGACTTGCTGGCAGAGAGGAGCTACCCTGTCGACTGAGAGCTTCGGAGACCTGCAGAGATGCCTGCGGAGAGGAGCCACCCTCTCCAGAACCTCCTCTCTGCTGAGAGATGAACACTCGACGGGACGACCTGTTCACAGAGAGGAGCTACCCACTCCTCAGAGCTGTTCAAACACTAAGTAAAACTCTTATTCTTCACTCCTCACTTGTCCTCACACCTCATTCTTCCTGGGTGCAGGACAAGGACTTGGGCAAAGGCGCAGTGGCCACAGAGGTTTCTGGCCAGAAAAATTGACACCCCAGAGATCCCGGAACATTTTCTTCCTAAGAACAAGAACAAGGCAGAGATGTCCCCTCCCACCTCTTCTATTCAAATTGTCCTGGAGGAGCCTGAGGAAAACTAGTGGCAGGAAATGGAGGATAAGGAAAAGAAGAGGAAGGGGAATAAGAAGAAGAAGGAAGAGGAGGAGGAAGAGGAAAAAAAGGGAGAGGAGGAAAAAAAGAAAAGAAATTCTGGTTTAAAATGAAGAAGTCAAAATGTCTTTATTGCAGGTGAAATGATCCAATATGTAGAAAATCCTAAGGAAGCCACACACACAAAAAAAATTACTAAGAATTCGAATGAGTTTTGCAATGTCACAGAATATGAAGTCAACATAAAAATCAGTTGTACTTCTACCATACTGCCAGTCTAAATGTGAAATTTAAAAATAATTTTATTTAAAATAGTATCAAATTAATTCAATATTCAGAAATAAATTTAACAAAACAATGCAAGATTTATAGACTAAAAACTGCAAAATATTTCTGAGAGAAATTAAAGGTCTAAGTAAATGAAAAGATATTTCATAATCACATATAGATTAAATATTTTTAAGATGGAAATTCTCTAACAAATTGATCTACAGATTCAACACAAACTCTGTCGAATTATAGCAGGCTTTTGTGTGGAATTGCCAACGTGACCCAAAATTTTAAGGAAATGGAAAGGACCTAACAATGTCAAAGCAATTTTTGAAAAAGAAGAAGAAGAATGGAAAATGTACACTACTCAAGGTCAAAATATACAATAAAGTTAATCAGGACCGTGTAGTATCATTATAAGGATAGGCATTAACATCAATAGGACAGGAATGAGTGTCCAGAAATAAATCCTTGTATTTATAATCAATTAATTTTCAACAAATATATCAAGACAAATAAGTATAAAGAGAACAATCTTTTCAACAAATGATGGTAGGAAATTTTGAGATCCATATGCAAAAGAGTAATCTTAGACCCTTACGTCACATCATACACAAAGATTAACTCAAAATGGATTGTAGACCTAAAATTAAGAACTAGAATGTAAAAACTAAAAAATAATTTAGAAAAACAAATTTATGGCATGGAATTAAAGATCTCTTAGATGCAGCACTGAAATATAAGCCATAAAAAGAAAAAAGATAAATTTTATTAAAACAAAACTTTTGCACTTTAAAAGACACCACTGTTAACAAAATTAAAAGACTAGTAACAGACTGGGGTGAAATATTTGCACATCATATATTTGGTGGAATACTTACATATATTATAAATAAAGAGCTCCTAATAGTCACAAGAAGAAAAACAACCCGATTTACAAAAGAACCAAGACTTGAATAGACATTTCACCAAAGTAGGCATATGATTGACTAATAAGAACATGAGAAGTGCTCAAAATCATTAATCATAAGAGAAATGTTAATTAGAGCCATAATGAGATACCACTACACATTGACTGCAATGGCTCTACTCAAAAACACAGAAAATAACTGCTGGTGAGAATGTGGAGAAACTAACATTTCCAAGAATTGCTAGTGGGATTGTAAATCATAAAGCCACAGTGGCAAAAAGTTTGAAAAATTTTTTGAAAGTTAAATCTAAATTCTTGTGGTTTAACAATTCTATTTCTAATAATTATAACATTTGCCCACAGTTTTGTATGTGAATGTTCCTAGCTGCATTATTTATAATAATGCATAACAGGAAACAATCCAAATGTCTGCTAACTGATAAATGAATAAACAAAATGTTCTGTATCTATAAAATGGAATACTATTGTATAGATACAGCACATAAATAGTAATAAAAATGTAAGGGATATATGATAGAATACTGCACAGCCATAGAAAGGAATGTATTAACAGCATTTGCAGTGACTTGGATGAGATTGGAGACTATTATTCTAAGTGAAGTAACTCAGAATGGAAAACCAAACATCGTATGTTCTCACTGATATGTGGGAGCTAAGCTATGAGGACGTAAAGACTTAAGAATGATAAAATGGACTTTGGGGGAAGCGTGGGGGGTGGTGAGGGATAGAAAACTACAAATATGGTGCATTGTATACTGCTTGGGTGATGGATGCACCAAAGACTCACAAATCACCACTAAAGAACTTACTCATGTAACCAAATACCACCTGTACCACAATAACTTATGGAAAATTTTTTTTTAAAGTAAGGAAATGTTGATACATGTTACATTGTAGATAACCCTTAACACCATTAGAAGCTAAATGCAAAAGACTACACAATGGATGATTCCATTTATATAGAATGTCCAGAAAAGTAAAATTTATAGAAACAGAAGTGAATCAGTGGATGCCTGGGGCTGGAGGAGTGTGAGTAGAGATTCACAAGCAGCAGGCCTAATATAAATGCAGGAGGTGAAGGAAAAGTTCTAAACTATATTTTGGTGGTGGTTTCCCACTCTTCAAACTTATTAAAAATCAAAGAATTATACACTTAAAATGGGTGAACTTTCAATAAATCTATTAAAACTACTAAGTATTTAAGCAATATTTCTCAATGATGTTAGCACATTTGGACCACGTGGATGATTTTAAAATTTGTCTGTGTCCCATTCTTTGATATTTTGATTTAATATTCTTACAATCTGGCATTGAGTTTTTTTAAGCTGAGTGATTCTAATACGCAGCCATATTGGAGAACCACTGCAATAAAGTCTTGTCCTTCCTTGAAGTCATTAATATATGGTATGCTAATCTTACTATTCTAACTCTCCATCAATTTATTCAAATCTTGTTAAACATTCATTATGTACTAGGCACAATATTTGACACAAAGGAGACAACAAATTAGGAACACCTCAATTTCTGTCTTTATGGACTCATGGACAAGAGAGAAGCACAGTCCAAAAGGCATATCAATACAATACATTTTATAATAAAAGTAAGTACAGGGTTAGTGGAAGTACAAATAAAGGAATGATCAGTTTTGAGCAACAAAAGAAAAGGTCAAGAAAAGCTTAAGATGTAGTGATTCTTAATCCTGGAAGATTAGAGGGAGAGGAAATGGCAGACAAAAATATTCAAAGAACTGAATATTTGGAGAAAAGCAAGTAATTCAGCACAGCTTTAAAAAAATTGAGGTGGGAGAGAATATTGAGAAACCTAATGTCAGAGGGCAAAGTGAAATTAGAGGGCATTTCATATGCCATACCATGGGAAACCACTGAATGAAAGGACATGGTCATGTATGTCTTTTAGAAAGAGCACACTCACCAGATGTGTTGGCATGTGCTGGTAGTCACAGCTACTTGGGAGTCTGAGACAGAGAATCATTTCAGCTCAGGAGTTCTGGGCGATAGTGTGCTATGCTAACTGGGTGTCTGCACTAAATTCAGTATCAGTATGGTTACCTCCCGGAGCAGGGGACCAACTGGTTGTCTAAGGAAGCGTTTAAAGTTGGGCCTTTGAAACCACTTTATAAATAACTGTCCAATAGTTGAGAGACCAGGCAGGCAAGACAGAGAATAGCAAACTACTCAAAGATACTCTGCAGACAGAAGTATTACCCTTGATGAGAGGCCAAGAGAGAACAAGCTGGCACAGTCTATACCTGCACAAGGCTGCTGATGGATAATACTCCAACAGAAAAATGCTGAAGGAGGAAGGAAAGGAAATTTCCAAAAAAAGAGCATAACATAAGCAAAGACATTCTCAAAATATATAGGGTTTTTTAAATTTTATTTTTTGTGACTAGAGAGTTGGATATTATAGAACAGTGTTGCAAATAAGGCAGAAAATATATTGCAGAGTTCTTTGGAGTCTAGGCTTATGGACTTAAAATCTATTCTTCATGCAAATGGTACCCACTGAAATTTTTGAAGGAGATTAACAAGTTTGCTCAAGTTTAAAATACAATTGATTTAAGATGCATGATTATCATTGATCAATTTGCCAATTATAGAGCATTAGCTATAAGATGCATCACATATCAGAGATAAAATGTAAAAAGTGGAGTTTAAAATAGATGAAAATCGGTATCAATGGCAGAAGCCTGATGACTTTAGATAACCATATAAAAATTTTATAAAATATCATTTTTGTATCCTTTTTTCTTTATATATCAGGAGATTCTCTTTGAAAAGTGGAAATATAATTAATGTAAATTAAAATATTTGTAACAGTATTTGCTGGCTTTTGTAATTCAGGTGGTTAGATGAATTTAATGAGGCCAAGGACTTCAAAATTATCCCAAATGTGCCAGTTAATAACCAGGAAAATCATTTTTGCTCAAGGCAACAGTCTACATTCCTTTCTAGAAATCAATTTTGCAAATGCATACTACTTATCACAAAACTACCAGAGTAGGCACAGTCACAAAATTATAGAATTAAAGAGGTGGAAGAGATCACAAAATTTATAAAGTCAAAACACCCTCAGTGCGCATATCCCCTCCAAGACACTCCCAGTAGAAGCTGGCCATTCAGCTTCTACTCTACATTCTTCCCTGCAAACTGTAATCCCGTGAGGTCCGAGACTCTGTCTTGCTTACTATGGTAGCATCCTGAATAACATACTGTAGTCATTAAATATTTCTGAGTGACTGAATGAGTGTTCTTATGGGGGAATTGTACCATTCATGCAGTATCCATTCCTGTAGAAGAGCTCAAATTTGAGAAGTATTTTTAAAGGGCAGCAAAAGTCACCTCTGGTGTCTCTGAGAAAATCTGCCCCCTCTTCTTATGTTAGCCTTGCAAATACTTGCAGGCAGCAGCTCCAAGCCACACTTTCCTGTTCAGTCCACAGTTTGACACATATCACTGTTTCCAAGACTTTCTACTGTGCCCTATATGAGCTACATTTGGTCAGTTCAAAAACAAAAACAAAACAAAAAAAACTTCTGATGCCCAGAATGAAATAATTATTTACCTAGCCAGCCCAGGGGACAGAATTCTCTGACTAAATGTATGCAAATCCCTCGCTTTGGGGGAAAAGTTCTTCAAATGGCAGTATCATGCTGATGAGGGATCTTTCAGAGAACACTAATAGGTAAAACTGCGAACTCCCCTAGCAGGCTTCATTCATCTATTAAGGACACTTCAGTGAGGGACTAGGACGCCAAGAGAGAGTGATGCATTATACTCCTCATGCAATTAAACCCATAGTAAAATATTTTGGGGAGTTTTCTTTCCTGAATGGAGGCTAAGAAAGCATTCATTAAACCTGGGAAGTTCTGAGTCTTCCAGTTTGCATAGTGAATTGGAATTGTGGTAGCCTGAATATGAATGGAGATGTGGTAATTCAGTAACATGAAATGGGAAATGCAGTTTAATTACCCCAGAGATTTTTTTTGGAACATAAATTGCTTCTACTTTTGTGACAATATTGGATTATGAACCCATTCACCTTAATGTTGTGTAATGAAGCCTATAAAGCAAGTCATAAAAATGCTTTGTTTGCAATGCTGTTTTTAGAAACTCCAATCTTATGGAAAAATCTTCTCATTATTGAAAGCATTTGTAGTTCCCCCAGAATCCTAGAAATTAAAAGATTCCTGAGTGCAAGGTCCTTACTACCTAGTTAATGAATGAGGGAAGAAGTATTCCTCAAGTTACCTCAAATCTGTAGATCTGGATCGTACAGTTCTTTACTAGTACCATAAAGTATAATTTAATCTAGAAATGGCCCAAAATATACATCTGAAAATAGATATTGATTTGAAGTGATAGTCTAGGACCAATAACAATTTTAAGGAAAAACAGTTTTTATGAAATTATGTTTCTGCCATTAGAAAAAATTTCTGAAGAATAACAAGTTCACCTTAGAAAACCAAAAGGTAAATTTAAAAAAATTAATATTGAATGAAAATTAAAGGAAGAATAACAATCTTTTTTTACTTATTACATTAGCATAAAGTTTAAAAAGCAATAGCATTCATAGTTAATGAGGATAAGTCATCCTCAGACTTTGGACATTTGAGTATAAATTGCTACAAATTGGAGCAAATAATTTGGAAATGTGTATTAAAATCTAAAATATGCATTCTATTAACTAAAAATACTACTTTTGGGACTCTGCCCTGTTGTAATCAGAAACATGTATAGCTAATATAAATGTATAAAGGTGTTTATTGCAGCATTGTGTGTCACAGTGTACTACTATAAATAAATCTGCATATCTATAATTATAGTTAATAAAATATTAAACTGTAAAAAGTATACATTAGATGTTGATGTTAATACTGGAGAGTGCCCTTGAATTAATTATAAAAAGTTGAAGGATAATACACAAAACATAGTCCCTTTTCTGTAAAACCAAATAACAACAACAAAAAAAACCCTTTAGATATGGACTTGTATATTTCCATAAGCATGGATCTTTTAATGTTGATTACTTCATGGTAGGGGCAGCACTAAGCGATGCTTTAGATCTCCATAATCTACATTAGTTCCCTCAAAAGTCACTTCATATAAACATAAAAAGAACACACACAAAAAAAGTGTGCTTGCTGTTTAGACATAGTTCCAAGGAAGTCTCCCATTTATTTCTCACTCTCTCTCAAGTCACAACACCTATACATTCCTAAATGGAAATTTGGAAGTTGCCATAGCTTCAGGAAAGTGAATAAGAAAAAAGATTACTTTCATATAAATATTTTTAACTTTTATAAATTGTCTTGTAATAATTTTGGAAGTTAAGATAAAATTCTAAAAACCGAACAGATTATGGTGAAAATGTTTAGGAATTTATACCACAGTGTGTGGTCTCTTTTTAGGAAAAAAAATTAATTTTAATTATTTTTTAAAATAGTAGAAATGTTGCTCTTTTTTCATCAATTTGTTCAGTCCATATTCCTACATACTTTTTCTAGCATTTTTCTTTGTCTGAGAACTGTATCCAAAGTGTAGGCATTGTTAGCTCTGTCAAGACTCACAATGATCAGAGTGCTTCTTCAAGTCATTCCTTAGTCACTGCGTTCTCACCCTCTCTTCAAAGTTTATTCTCTAGTACTGGTCTCGAAGTTCACACACTATATTTTTCACACAGCAACCCTGGTCACTAATATAATGACCAATAGGACCATCAGTGAGAATCAGATGAGGTGTCAGAAGTAAAAATAATGTATGAACTGGAAAGTACTATGAAAGTGAGGATTTCATTGAGAAGATTATTGAAATAGGCTAGCTACAAATTGATGGGTCTCTGAAAAGGATACTTATAAAAAAAACTCCACAAATATAGTACTGGATACAGCCATAATCTCAAAAAAATAAATCTGAGGGGTCCCAAACTCAATTACACAAGGTTAAGAATATAGAGCTTAGTAAAATTTTTTTTTTTTTTTTTTTTTTTGGAGACAGAGTCTTGCTCTGTCACCAGGCTGGAGTTCTGTGGTGTGATCTTGGCTCGCTGCAACCTCCGCCTCCCGGGTTCAAGTCATTCTCCTGCCTCAGCCTCCCGAGTAGCTGGGGTTACAGGCGCCCACCACCATGCCCGGCTAATTTTTGTATTTTTAGTAGAGATGAGTTTCACCATGTTGGCCAGGATGGTCTGGGTCTCCTGAACTCGTGATCCACCTGCCTCGGCCTCCCGGAGTGCTGGGATTACAGTCGTGAGCCATCGCGCCTGGCCGGTAAATTCATTTTAATTCACTTTAAGCTTATATGGGCTATGTGTAGATTTTCTCTTGTTCCTTCATTTTGTTTTAGTTCAATTGTAATTAGACATTTGGAATACATTTCTAGTGGACTTCAAAGTCCAAAAGACTCAAAGTCAAATACTCCAGAAGTATTTATGTAAATAAGAAATAATCTAAATATATCATTAATTATATTAAAATACATAACACATATACATATGTATATATAATACAGAACATATATACATATGTGTATACACACACATATATTACACATATATATACACATAACATAGCATACATTTAGTTAGATAGTTTTTTCCAGCTCTGATGGTGACTTCCAATTTCTGAAAAATTCTCCAGTAGGGGTTGCTCAGCATAGAAAGAAGGAGATGTATGTGTGTTAAGGCCACTCAATGGGGCTGTGGTTGTTGCACTAACGTACTTGCTTATGAACCTGGGTAAGATCCTTCCTTTCTCTTTGTTTTAGTTTACTCACTCTTTCTAAACTGAAAGGCAGTAAACTCTAGTAAGATGACTTCCTTCTCTAAGATTTTAAGGTTTTATAATTTAACTATGTTACTTTCCAATTATAATTCTACTTCATGCTGAAAAGAAAATCATAATCTCGCTTTTCCATACTGGCAAGGTTAGTACATAGAAACCATCTTAAGAAACATTGATATGATGGCACAAAATAGAGTGATTATTGATAGCACTGAACTCGTTGTATACATTAATCAAATTATTCTAATGTGTGCTAAGTTTTCATGTGCTTTTTTTCTTTTTTTCAAACAAATACTGAAAAGTCTTGGAGAAATCACACATAAATATAATAATCATTTATGTGATTCTACCCGTCATCACCTTTCCCCTTCTATCTGAACATTAAAACCTCTCTAGGTAACAAGAGTTTTACTATAATATTCAGGAATACGATTCTTCCTGGACTAGGAGGATGTAGGGGGAAATGAGCCTCTGTTTTCAGCATCCAATCTCCGAGAAAAGGATCTCCCACCACCTGCTGCTTCCAACAAGCCCAAACTCCCGCTCCACTAGCTTTCCTGGGAACCGAGCAGAAAACTGGAAGGGAGGGGAAGAAGGTTGGTGAGAGCAAGAGGCGGGGAGTGAGGAATGGGAGGCTGGAGGAGGCGTGGCCCGGCTTTGGGCCGTCGGGATAAATACTGAGAACTGGGTGCGGGGTGTAGGGAGAGAAGTCTGGAGGAACGCTGAGCTGAGCAGCACCGAGGACAGCGCCCGGCAGCGCCCGCGCCCAGGTCTCCCTCCGCAGCACTGACTCGCGCACACGCTGAGCTTTTGCTTACCCCCTTCTCGCGCGGACACAGACACACACGCATTTCACACACCCAGACACACACCCCGCTGTACAATGGCAGAATTCCACCTGCAATCGTCCCTCATCACAGCCTCACAGTTTTTCGAGATCTGGCTTCATTTCGATGCTGACGGTGATTATCTTCTCTTTTTAACTGTTTCAAGACCCGTTTCCATGCCCCTTCCCATTCTTTGCCCTTTTCTGAGCCTCCTGATCCCATTATCCCTCCTTTCTATTCTTTACTTCTTCCCCCTTCTGCCTAATCTTATCTTCTTATCTCCCGACTGGCTGCCAAACCGTCAACCTGAAAGTTTATATTGTTTCCACCGTAATCCCCAAACCTTAAACTTTTGTCTTTCCAGGAACGGTAATGGTAGAAGGAGAGAGAGAGAGCAGGGATTGGGGGACACTGCTCCCCCAAAGTTTCTGTGGCTGCGCTCAGCACCCCAACCATCCTCCTTTGTCCTCCTCAGTGGATCTAAAGTTTGATACCCCAGGAGGGGAGCGCTGCCGCGTCTGTACGCTTTGCTGGTTAATCAATGTCCAGGCAAGAGAGAGCCTCTCGGGTCGCCAGAAAGATAACTGTCTTGGAAAGTGAACGGGGAAGACACTCGGAATGAGATATCTGACACCAGGGTGCCTCTTTGTCTTTGCAGGAAGTGGTTACCTGGAAGGAAAGGAGCTGCAGAACTTGATCCAGGAGCTCCAGCAGGCGCGAAAGAAGGCTGGATTGGTAGGTTCAAGTTTGCGAAAACAGAAAAAAAAGACTTCCAACCCCCAAATTAAAACATTCTTGTGTTTTCACAAAAAGTCAGCAGGGTAAAGCTCTTTCTGGGTAATGTAAACGTTTATTGACTGCGAAAGGCAAGAAAGAACACTTTTCCAATTCGCATACAGAGAAAGGGGAAAGGGGAAAGAGACAGACTGAGAAAGAGAGACACAGAGGAGGGAGGTGAGAGAGAGAGAGAGCGAGGAAGAGGGGGAAGGGAGGGACAGAGAAGGGAGGGAAGAAGGGAGAAGGGAAGACAGAGAGAGAGAGATAGATTTTCTAAAGGGAAAAACCTTGCTATCTGAAATCGCAGTTTTAAATATATATATATATATTCTATACTAGTCCTTGCTTTAATAGGTCTTAAAAGGAAACTGTGAGTGCATGAGATTCTTTAGCGGATCACCACTTCTACTACTGAGTTTGATTAGGTAATTTTTAACTTCTGTTTTATTGTGTGAGAAATAAGGGGGTGGAAATGCTTTTCTGCCCCTTGGTGGTCAAGAAACAGATCTGCAGATTATGGATCTCTTACTCTATCACCAATTATTATTGTTGTGATGTTGACGTCGTTGGGGAGATGAGAAAACATCTTGTCCTCACTAAGGGAAAGTTGCCCAACTTGCAACCTAACAATGAGCAGGAATTTAGCAAGAAAAGGTCTTCATTTCTGTTGAAAGCAAGAAACCCAAAAGGTAGAGAAGTAAAAAGTAAAACAATTTTAAGAATTTCATGTATTGTAAAAAAAGCAAAGTGATACTCTGATGGGCAGCAATTGATGGTGCTTTGAAAATGGCTATGTTTGTTATTTAAGCCATTAGTTAATTAAACAAATGACAATTCTTATTAATTATAAATGACTCCCTTTGGGCATAGATTAACCTGTTAAGAAAGTATGTTGTCAGCACAAATATAAAATATAATCAGCTTTTAAACATAGATGAGATGGTTGTCCAGAGGAAAATGGGTTAAAAATTGTACTACTCTATTGAGGTTTATGTAACACTGTCTTTCAGAAGGCCGTGTTGAATTGGAATGGGTTACACGTTAATGGTCTTTGGCCTTCTTGACTATGTTTAGAAAGAGATTTTACACTACCAATGATGTATATATTATATAGCAGATCACCACCTCTAATATTGAGTGATATATATAAAATTTAATAATGGAACTATCTTTTTGCCCTATCTAAATTGAAAATTGTGTAATATACATCTCTGTATAGCATATTCAAAAGAATCCCAGAGGGTTCTAAATGTGTTATAATGCATTACAAAACTATCAGTTACAAAAATCATTGACCAAATTGATTTTAAACCAGATTGTGCTCTAGGGATTGTTTTACCCAGATTTAACATTATATAATCTAAAAGTATAATAGAATGGAATAAAATAGCATAAAAATGTTTTATATACTCTTCACCCTCCCCAGATCTTATATATTGCCATGTAAATAAATTTATGCAATACTGTCATTATAGCTCTATGTATCTTTGGCTAATCTAATAAAAGCAATTATCTGTCTCATTTAAAAATACATATTTTAAAATCCGGTTGGAAAAGTCTTACTTTCCATAAAATTTAGAATTAAAATCTTGGAAGATGCTTCTGGCAGCTAAATAATTATATTTTAATTTGTCCAGAAGTAATTTTAATATTGAAATCTATTTTCAGCTTGGAAATTTAAATATTCACGAAATTTAAAAATGTATTTTTCTTCCTCTGATTTTAATATTTGTACCTTTTTGTAAGCAATATCTTCATGTTGGAGATTTAGAATTTAATTATTTTTCTCTGTTTTCGAATAGTCAAAGCTCCAATTATTAGACTATAATGTAATGATACTAAACAAGCATAGTTATAGGATTATATCAAGTTGCTTAATACCTTGATTCTTGGCCATTTTTCTGGAATGTAAATACAATCTGGATTTTTCTGAATTGAGTATTTTTCTTGATTTGGGTAGTTAAAATCTAAATCAAGATCTGGATTCAGAGATTCATATAATAGATACATGTTTCACTATACTACCAACTTCATTGCATTAAACTTACTTGTATATATTTCTTCTCTTTCTTTAGAACACAAAAATTGCCCTTATAAACTAAGCTTTTTGCATTTCTAGCCATAGGATAACAAATTTCATTGCATTAATGGAAACATTGTTTGGCTTTTCATGTTAATAACATGAAATTTCAAAATTTTCACTACGTGAATATAACATTAATGAAATAACAGTGCAATATATTTTCAAAAACTATCCTTTTACACTAAACATAGTGTTTGGTCTTTGTATTTGGACTCATTTTTATACATTTTTAATTGGTGGTGATGATGAGTATATCTTTTGCACTGTTTAAAAAATAGATTTTGACGTACTTGTCAGAAACTTCACAAAGTAAATGTCAAGTCTGCTAGTTAAAGTAGTGGTATTACACTATTTTAAAATTTAAGGACAGATGCTTTGGTTTTTGTTTATGTTAAGGTATATGTAAAAATTAAAAAAAACTGTAGGACCTGATATTCCCACTATTGCCGTGGTTGGACACTTTCATTTTCTTACAATTGTTTCTATAACAAAATTAAATAAATACAAATTGTAATTTATCCATTGTAAGTTTTATAAAGACTAAAATATAATTATATTGCTTTGTTATTACTTATTATCTTAGTTCTACTAAAGATGTCTACACTGGTTCCAAACAGATTTTGTAAATACTAGTAAAAATGATATTTAGTCTCAATATAGCCCTTAAATTATATTAACCTATCTATCCCCAGAGAAAACTTGTGTGGTAGATAATACCACCATCTTGTTAGCTACGATGAAAACTGAGACCTTAATTTGCTTTCCCAAGGACGTAGAATAGAACATTAGTAAGGGCTGACCTATTTTAAATAGGCTTCAGCTAATGCAACAGGGCTATTTTAAATGGGCTATGTTGGAGACCCAAGGGTAAAAATTAAACCTCCTGAATACCAGTTCTATGTTCAGATCACTAGTTTATAGTTCATAGCTCTCTAATATGTTTAATTTTAAAATTTATTTAATTGATGAATGCCTCTTTTATGCTTAAAACAATCTTTGCTTACAAAGTGAGTTACTCTTTAACATTCATAATTTTTGCTTATTCAAACTGAAAACATACATTACTTTCCATAGATAAAACATTATGTTAGAATGAGAAAAATGTTGTAAGACAAGATAGTGTATCAATATAAGGAAATCTTTAGTGAAGTAAGCAATGTTTAAAGTATATTGACAGTGATGATTATGTTAAAATTCACTAAAAGTTATGAATGGAATGATTCTGACTACACTTTCAAAGGATAGCATATTCTCAAAATTAATAATAAGATAAATCATATTGAGAAATAATCAACATGATTATAACTCTTTCATTTGGAACTAATAAATACTGTGTATCAGTTATGCCTTTAATTTTTATGAGAATAATTAATCATTATGCATATTTCTATATGGTTCTAATTTTGGTTTTTCTTTGCAGTAAGTTATTAACACCGTCACAAGCATAACTGGGTATTTTTTTTACAAACCTCTTACCTGCTTTTATGTAATTTTAGGAGTTATCACCTGAAATGAAGACTTTTGTGGATCAGTATGGGCAAAGAGATGATGGGAAAATAGGAATTGTAGAGGTAAGGAATTTATGCATTTTTCTGACTTAATTTTAATAAATGAGTTTCAATTCTGAAATTGTATTCAAGTACGATATAGCAAGACCCATTCAGAGAGGTTTATTTTACCTAAGTAATACATTATCTTCTGTTCAGAAGTACAAAGTTAAAAAATGTTCACAAATGAAAAACATCTAAGAGTATTCCTAACCCAGGGCCCAAATTGCATATATTACAAAATTGAGACCCTGGAGAAATAAAATGGTTTGCCTCTGGTCATACAGCTGTCTGCTGGCACAGGTGCAGTTAGAGGAACAAGTCCCTGACTTCTAGATGAGAATCAATCACATTCCATTACCCAGCCTCACTTCAATGCAGTATCTAAGCATATGGTCCATCAGTATTTCTTACCACTTAACAGTGTAGACTTGACTTTTAAAATATAAAATAAAATGTTTGTAGTCCCTGTGAAATATTTACAGTCCTTGTTTTTCATGGCAAAAAGCTGCATCCTGTTTGACAATTGGCCTTAGTAAAAACGGAAGAATTTAACTAGAGTGAGTGAATATTTTATGATCTGTTATAGGTACAGATTTCGTGTGAGTCTCTGAAAGTTAAAACTGTGGGTGTCAAATTTTATCCTTTCACACTGACTTTTCCTATTAAGGGCAACTTATTTTTGTCTGTGAATCAAGGAAGCAAAACCGATTATGCATCAATTCTTCTGCATTCTCAGATTTGTGAAAGAGCTGTCTACGTTTCCAGCCTGTGGTGTCTTAGCCTCTTTCTTTATCTCAGCAGCCTATTAGAGAAATTGGGTGGAAGCCTTTGTCCTGAAAAATTAATAAGCTCGTAATTTAAATTATGCCAACTCATAACATAATTATGTTATTTATATAGTGTTTCTCAGTGTATTAGATTGTGAAGTATTCTGGCTCTCAACAACATTTAGTAATAATTTACCTTTGATTCAGAGAAATAACCTGGTTTTCAAATAATTGATCTTATAGGACACTTGTGATGCCAATATGAAATACATTTATTTTTAAACAGCTGGTACAAATAGAGTTAAGAGAGGACACACTATTATTATCTTTGTAATTAAAATTTTTCCCTGGAGTACATACTTTCCCCTTTACCTATGTGTAACTCATTACTATATAAATAGATAATAGTAATGGGACTTACAGATTGACATATAGGCCAACTAATCAAGATATGAAACCATCAAGGATAAGAAAATAACTTTTAAATTAAACATAAATGAGATGAGGTACTCTAATTATTCAAAACTAGTTTGGAAATATGACATCAGCGAAATTACGAATTGGCTCTTTTAGAGTTTGACATACTTTATAATCCTAGTAAAGGAAAGCCTGTCACCTTACATTTAACATACTTCACCTTGAAGGACTCCAATGGACTCAGCTATTTATTCAATTTCATTTCTTCAGTGATACTAGATTGTGCAGTAAAAAGCATTGGTCTGATTCACATGGATTTTACATTTTTAAAAGGATAAAATGGATGAGGATGTTTTGAATCCAAGTTTTACTTTATGTGATACAGTCTAATCATTGTGACTTATTATTTAAGCTTTATTTTGAATGAGAGGTTAGAGGCCGTTTAGCAGATGCATTGTCCTAGAGGTTTAATGAAGGAAATTTCCTCAGAAGTTTTAGATAAGAAACTGTTACAGGAAATAAAAGGCTTTCTGTGTAAGGAAAGATATAGAAGTATACATAACAGAAGAGGATGGAGAAGGCAATGAAGTCTGAAATAAAGAAGTGAGAAGCTTTTATAGCAATAAAAATAAAAGAATTCACATTTGTATAAAATAAAGTTGACAAAGTGTTTTCCAATATGTTATCTCATTTGATCCTCATAACAAGAAAATTAAGTAAATTTAAATACAAAATGAAGATCTATTTTATAGTTGTGGAATGTGAAGCTTCAATAGAATTTGCCTAAGGTCACAGAAAAAGTAAGAAATAAATGGTAGAACAGTCAGAACCCAGACATGTTCCCCCAAACTATCTGCCTTTTTTTAAATAATAAATAATCTGTACATTTTCTGCATTAAAAGGAAAGGTTTTCAAGCTTCAGTTGGTTGATTACTTATGGCAAGTTTCTAAGTTTAGCCGGGTTGGATAGGGATGCAGAAAGTGTTCTGCAGAGAAGTTATTTGGGCAAAGCCCTCGAAACATGATTTCAGCAGAACTTTTGATCAGCTGAAGAAGAAATAATTTAAAGGGAGACAAATGAGATATATATAAACTGATTGGAAGGTTTTAGTGTTCCAGGACATGGAACTTTTTGCTAGATGGGACTCTTGGGAAGAACTAGTCAACATTCCTCATTTTAAAGATGAAGAAACTGAAGCCCGAAAAGGTCGAATAATGTATCCAAGGTCCCACTTGCAGGGAGTGACAAAGTCTATATACAAACTTAGATCTCACTCTGATTTTAGAACTCTTTTCATTAACCTCAGTTATCAGCCAAGACATAGGAGTAAGGGATCTGGAAGAGGGCATTAGGTTGAGAGAAGAGAATTGGAGAATGGGAGGAAAAATAGGAGATTGCTTCAATAGTTCACATGCATGTTGGCTCACTCTGTGATGGTTAAGAGTGAAGAAAAGAGAAATTCTGAAAATATTTGGGAAATAGAAATTAAAAGTTACAGGTTACATGTAGGAAATGGGGAGAGGGAGAGTAGGAAATGTCTGAACTTATATTTTGCTCTCTAGTGTAACCAGAAAGCTGTATTAAATGAAGTTCATCCTTTCTTTTTCCTATTTGACATACATCACTTGCTTAGAAATCCTATAAATAATATAGAACATAAAAATTCTAGCCAGCTATAAAGGAATGCAAAATTCTATGTTTTCTATAATTTATGATAACCTACCTACTGACATCAAGCACACATTAACTTTGGTGTTCAAAGGGAAAGGAAGATGGATTTACTTATATGTTATGCTCACTTAATAGTTACACTCACAAACTCATCAAAATCTAATCAAAGTAAACCAAATTATACTCATGCAGTGGTCTGCTTCCCTGATGGAACAGGTCAAATTGGTTTGTCCCTGAAAGATGTCATTCAAAAGATTAGAATATGTAATGGTTAACTTTCAAAGTTCTGACCTGATAAAGTTAACTGACACTTTCTAACAACACGCATTTGCTACCTAGAAACAAATATGTTTCTTTCTTAACTTTCTAATTTCTTGCCTTAAAATAGATTTAAAAATTCACACAAATACAGTTTAGAAATAAAGAGATTGTTAACACAAACTCAAGACAGGAGCATCGAAATTCTGAGATAATTTAACAAAAAATGTGACGGTCAAAAAAATGTTCCAAATTTATTCAGACTAATAACTCTACTGCAAAGAAAGCTGATTAAAATAATTTTTAAAAAAAGGAAGACTGAATGATTTAGCAGATAATAGAGCTTTCTTCTCTGTTGTTCACATGAAATATAGGTATTTCTCTTAAGTGGATGTCAAATCTACAAGTTTTTCACCTCATCCTTTTGGCAATGTGTCAGAACCCACCATCCTCTCCATTCTTACTGTTTCTATCCGTCCAGGTCAGTGCATCCACTGAAAAATGCACCTAAAAGCTATTTTAATCCTAAAACTATAACAACCCTCCCAGGGAAGCAAGGTGTTCTCCAGCCTTTCCCTCTTTTCATCTGCAGTGGGATTTGAGCCTGTGAGTTTAGCCATAGTGAATATACTTTTTCATGGAAGACTACTTTTCCACCACAGAATTTTGGGAAATGACTGACAATGAAATCTGATTTTAAAATTCCCTCTGCATATATTTTTCTAACTGATTTATTAGGAATACTTTTTTGATTGAGGATTTTAATGGAGGGTGATGAAGGTAAGGGACAGAGTCTCAAAGCCAAGAAAGTCAGACTCTGCCTTCAAATCTGGCTCCAACTACAATCTATGTGAGAGCAGGCCATTTACCCTCTTTGAGCCTCTGTTTCCTTGGCAGTGAACAGGAATGACAATGTATTAACTTCATAAGGTTGTTATGATCATCAGTATCAAATAATACATGTTGAACAAATAGATCGACCCTGGCACACTATAAAAACTCAACAAATGTATTTGCAGTTATTGTTACATATAAAAATAACTTACTACAAAATCGACCCCATCTTCTGAATGCCAAGCCTTTCCCCCCACTTATTATATCATTTGTCAAATTCAAATTATTAAACCGAAAGAGCTTTACATTTTTGATAAAGTTATTTACCTTTCAAATTTCCTGGACTCACTTCTCACTGGCTAGGGAAAACATTTTTCTAGTTCTCAAGTGAAAAAAGAATTGAATGCTTGTCTAATACATGTTCAAGAATGTTAACATACCATGATTGTCTTTAAAAGTTAGGAATTCTGCCTCATATGCACTGTGATATAATTTATATCACTAATGAAGTTGCCTTTCATGTACACTCTCCTCACAACTGGTACTTAGCTTTATTGTTGTTTTTATCTCCCGCTTTGAAATTGTCAGGGGAAAAGTTCTTTGAAAGTATCTGCCTCCCTATACAGTTCTCACTAGTGGTGACTGTGGTCACCAGCACAGTGCCTAGTATTTAGTAGCCAAATGAACCACAGCAAGAGATTTCAACTTACTCCAAAACATCAGGCAAAGGCTCTGTATTATGCTAGAAATAAAAGAGAGAGATAAAGACCCCTGTTAGGGGTAGAGTTCCCTGGGAAGCAGATCTGAGTGGAAGAGTAGCAATGAGCAGGTTTATTAGGAAGTGCTCTTGGGATCAATATCCCTGGGATGGAAGTGAAGAGAATAGATCTGGGCAGAGGGAGAAGCTGGGCTGTGTCACAGTCTCAACGGGGACATCAGCTGACCCTACAGTGAGTTCTGAAGCTGGGATGTCTCTAGTTTTGAGTGAGATGGTTGGGCCTTTATATCCCCATGTTAATCAGTCACAGGATGCCACCTCCTTGGGGACACAGCTCTCTTCAGCCCAGGTATTCTTTCAATGGGGCCTCACAGGTGAGGCTGCAGCAACACGCCCAGCACTTGAAGGGAGTTCTGGGTAGCATATCACAATGTCCACCCCAACCCCTATTCACAGCTCAGTAATAAATTATTGCAATTATCTCCAAAGAAACTTTGCCTACATTTATTTACAGCCTATCCTGACGCTAGACAAATAGTTAATTGCCTTTCTGTATTGCTTCAATAAAATATTTACTACAATTTGTGCAGTTGCTGGCCAAAGAAACAGTAAATAAGACACAGACCCCATCATCAAGGAGCATGTAGACTAGTAGGGGAGACAAGCAAGTAGAAAGTTGTTGGGTTTTTTTTTCCTACTCTTGATGACAGGCAACCAGTTCTCAGAAATGAAGCTCTGAGGGATTCTACTTATTTCCATAGCTACCTGCCTTCCACTCAACCCCTTGATATTCTTCACTCTCTTCTCCAACTCATAAAAAAAGTTTTGGGAGTTCATAAAAGAGCAGGCAGGCAGCCCAAAGATTACGGAATCACCAATACTACTGGAATAAGTAGTATTGGGTACTTCTATAAACAACAGTGACTTAGCATATCTGAGAATAAAGCAACTCTGCTTAACACCTCCGATATGAAAGACCTTTGGCACCTTGTAGACATGGTCATAAAGGCTACAACTGGAGAATTACTGTGCCCAGCTCTGAAACTTGAATATTGATTCATACACATTGACAGAAAAACTGAGAGGCAACACAGGACCACCACATTGTGAAACGTGTCTTAAGAAAGATTTCTTTACACTCACCATAGCCACGTCCTATATATACATAATAATCTTTTATATGCTTAAGACTCCTTTCTAACATCTATAAAATAGGATGGTATCATGTTGAGTGTAACAACAGTTCAGTGAAATTAAAACAGATTGAATATGTTGCACATAGACATAATCTGCATTTTTTAATAATTTAAGAATAAGACCAAAGCAGTATGGGCAAGAAATACACATTTATAGTAGACATGAAGACCATTTTTACTATCTCTGTATCTGACATTTAGGAGACCTCTGAACTTTATGTGAGTTACATGAACTTTTATGTTGAAACAAAGATGGCAATTTCCCTAATTTTACATTTAGTGATTGCTTACTAGCTCATTCGTTTGTTTTTTTTGTTTTTATGTATTCAGTGGATTTGGAGATGTAAAATATTTAAAGAAAAATTATTCATTTTTGTTCAAAGCAACACACATTAATTATACAAATCCAAATAAAATAGAGAATTATGATGAAAATAAGCAAAAAAATATTCTAAATCCTTTTAAGTAGGTGTTTTTAATAAAGTAAAATTACCAACCAATCCACAAGCATTTATTTCAGGCATATAACACACTAGATACCATGCTGGACATTCAGGGGATGCAGAAAAGTATTATTCCCTGCCCTCTTGAAATTAATGGTCTAGAGGAAGGTCACGCAAAAACTGTAAGAAGTATGTAACAAGTTGCATACCAATAAATAAAGGATGAGTTGGTGTTAGCTATCTCCTTTTTCCTAAATGAACACTTATATTCATGAAAAACCATAATAAAATGTGGCTAGACCTTCTATATCATGCAGAACTCTCCAAAATGTATACATAACATCCATTTCCATTGTTCAATCTTCCCTTTAAATGTCTGCCTCTGACATATTTTCTTCCTCTTTGATGTGTTTTATTGTCTTCCGTCTTTGTTCCCTCTTCTTTCTTGGGTTACTTTATCTTCTCTTCCTATCTTCTTTAAAATCCTCAAGAAGACATTCTTCAGAATCCCTCCAGCGAAGTATTATTATAGAAGAGGCCAGGCTCAACAAAAGACTGGAGGGGCGTGGGTGCTTTTCCCTCCTCCAGAGTCCCTCTACATCCCGAGCCCACCCACTGCCATTCTCCCTCCCTTCTCTTCCCCATTAGCTCTGGGGGGAGACCTACATTCTAGGTCTAACTTACCAGATATCTGGATACTTTAATAATGAAAATCATTTATATCTACTTTCCACTAGAAGCCCACTTACAGATGAGGAAAAAAAGGGATTTTTATAAGGAAAATGGCGTCCTAGATTTCAATTAGTAGAAACAGCCTATCATATTCAAACTGTCTTATTGTCACGTGTAAAAATCACCAACAAATTCATTATTTGCAGTCCAAGAGCAAAGAAGTAACCAAACCATTCTATTACTGTCTTCAATAAGCATGTTGTTGACTTAATCTATTAATAATCACCAAATTAAAGTGATTTTCAGTCTGCCAATCATCAAGTCAAGTCATTCAACTTCTTTGGGCCTTAGCATCCTCAATTGAAAAGTTTGGTCTTTGAATAGAATTAAATTACATTATTTCTGAGATATAGAATTTTCTGATTCAAGTATTCAAAGGAATTGAAAGAACGCAAAGGTCACAGAAGTATGTCCTGCACTTAATGAGGGACCTGGATAACACACACACACACACACACACACACTGCAATGATGCAAATGTGTTTGTGTACCAAAAGCTAATTACATTTTTTTAAAAGTACTGGCAGATTATAAACCCCGATTTTTACTTTTTAGATATATTATCATCTATCCACACTAGTGACCTTCCTTTAAAAATAAATAAGAAGGCTGAGCGTGGTGGGTCACGCCTGTAATCCCAGCACTTTGGGAGGCCGAGGCAGGTGGATCACGAGGTCAGGAGTTCGAGACCATCCTGTGAATGGTGAAACCCCGTCTCTACTAAAAATACAAAAAATTAGCCGGGTGTGGTGGCGGGTGCCTGTAGTCCCAGCTACTCAGGAGGCTGAGGTGGGAGAATGGTGTGAACTCAGGAGGCAGAACTTGCAGTGAGCCGAGATCACACCCCTGCACTCCAGCCTGGGCAACAGAGTGAGACTCTGTCTCAAAATAGATAAATAAATAAATAAATAAGAAAATGTTTTATGACTAGGTCATATTAAACATGTTGATATGAGATCTGACCCTTTCCCTTAGTCTCACCCACACGTGTAGTGCCTATAAACCAAGTGGTTTTAATTTGAAATATTATTTCAAAAATCTAAAAATAAGATAAGCTAAAGGGCATACACAGCCACAAGAAAAATGAGATTCCTTGCATATAAAGTAGAATAGTGCATTTTATATTAAATTTTTAATTTTTAAATGAACCTAAAAGGATGAATTTTTTTAAAAAGTTATTATAGTCTTTTCTATAATTTGGTAGACTTTGACTTTAAGGCTAATCTAGACTACAGGCTCTTGGCCTAAAATCCATGGATGAGGGTCCAGGCCTGTGATCTAGGGAATTCATCAAATCTTGGAAATCAGGTGAAATATAGTGTGTGTAGATTCTTTCTTTAATGGTGAAAATGCAGTGCTTCCAACAGAAGGCGTTTTGAACCCAATATATTCAAGAAACACTGGCTTCTATTTCAAGTCCTTGTTTTAGTGATGAGGGTACTGAAGTTCAGAAATGGCTCGGGGTTGCTGGGGACCACAGCTAATTAGCTACTGTGCCAGAAATAGATCTCACATCTGCAGTGGTGCCATCAATCCAGCTCTTCCTTCTCCGCACGCAATAGATTAGTCATAAAATGGGATATGGAATCCTTTTTTCTTCCAAAAAAAAAAAGAGAGGAGGATTGAAGTTATGAAATGAGATCTAAGGGAAAATGTCATAGAGGCATGCCGTGGAGATCAGAAAATAAACCCCAGCCCTGGATTCAAGCAATGGATGTCCTTTCAGTAGAAAGCAACAATTTTAGAACTGGCTTTTCCTATTCCTGTTTAATACCCTCACCATTCCTGGTGAATTTCTTTTCCACTGCCTTAAAATTGTCTTTGGTTTATCTTCTCTTGTATCTCACAGTAGGCTTTCTCCTCGGGCTTGGGAATGCATTTTACCCCTTCACTCCCCTCCCCAACATTTATGTTTCTCATGGTTTCTTTCACTTCACATGAAATTTATGGCCCCCACACGTGCCTTTCTGTGTACCCTGAGAGGAGAGAGCCCTAATCTGTGGCATAGAACACATGAAGGGTTCAAGCCAACAGGATGAATCTGCCTGAATGTCCAGCAGACAAGAAGTGGCCGCGCTAGTTCTACCTGAGCACAGGTTTGCTGCAGCCATCTCACTGGCCCAAGAACCAAGCACACAAGGGCACAGGAGCATTGGAGAATCGATGGCACTCCATAGGAAAGTACCAGAAAGGGAAAGCCGACTCTAATGTTTTCCTCTCCTACTTTTCTAGCCTGTGAGGGAACAGGTTGAAGAGAAACTAAGCAGCAGGTAATGGCAGAGACTTGTTTTTGAGCAACTTACAACATGTTTCTCTCTTTTTACATCTTTTCCAGTTGGCTCACATATTACCCACAGAAGAGAATTTCCTGCTGCTCTTCCGATGCCAGCAGCTGAAGTCCTGTGAAGAATTCATGAAGGTATAAGAAAGCCGCCCCTTTAAGAAAGCTGCTTAAAGTAGGAAATTGTTCCTTTTATTAACAATGTGTTTGTTTTCCTTACCCAAAATTACTTGCAGACATGGAGAAAATATGATACTGACCACAGTGGCTTCATAGAAACTGAGGAGCTTAAGGTAAGCAAATAAAAACTTGTGCTAAGGTTTTCCTTTCAAATGCAATTAGGAACTAAGAGTTTCCTAGCTTTTTAAAAAACCTCCCACAAAAGAAACTAATGTTGAACAGTGTCACATTTTCACCTACTCTTCGACATTGTTAATGAAGTACCAGATCAAAAAAGCAACTTCAATTGCTTCTTGAAATTCTGTAAAGTAATGCAAGAAATTAACATTTTCTATGGCATACACAAATATAAGACAGACAGACAGATAGAATTATAGATAAGCCGAAAAATCCATTCATTGTATTGAAATTTGTAGTTTTAGTTCTCAAAATAAACACATATAAATAAATTTCCTTACAAAAGAAAGAAGAAAAAGTTACTGAATAGCTACTGTATGCTAACTACTTACACATAATGTCTTATTTAATCATAATGCATAAGTTGTATGAGATTGTATTACCCCAGTGAGGAAGAGTTGAGAGAAGTTAAGTGATATACTGAAGGCCACACAGAAATCAGACAGAGCCTTGATGTGCAAATCCAGGCTTGTCTGCCTCCAAGGCCTGTAAACATTCTATACAACCTACTGTCTCTCAACAATGATAAAAAATAAAAATTCTTCTATAATTAAACTTTTGAAAAACTGCAACTTAGAAAATGAATTTATCACTTCAGATATCACAGAGGAGGATATAAAGGAAAAGACAGAGATCTGAAATCAAGTCTTACCTCATTAATTACTACATCTTTCCAATTTTCTTTAATCTTTAAAATGAGGGTAATAAATCCTTCCTCTCATGCTTATTGTGAAGCTCCAGTAAGATTCTGCACATGAAAGCTTTTGTGACATGCAACGTATAATAAATTGTATTATTCATGAACTCAATTTACTAGCCTTTCAGGAATATGGAAGTATTCTTCTCATTTCCTCAAACCGACTCCAAAACATCTCCATCTTAAAGACCCTACTTTTTCTATTTTTAGAACACAGAGTGACTAAAATATAAGTGAGTTAATATTTGCTATGTGCCAGGCAGAGTACAAGGTGCTTGGAATGTATTTTAAATTTTAATCCTCACAGAAAAATATGCAAGGCAGGTATTATCACTCCTAATATAAAAACAGTGAGATTGGAATGCAGAGAGATTTGATGATTTTTCAAGATTACACAGCTGCCTAGGAACAGAACCTAGATTTGGACCTAGAATATCTGGTAATGTTAAGAATGATTCCCTCCCACCCCCCACAGCACTACATGCTTTCAGACTTCATTTATTAAGAGCTGCTTTTTCGCTATGTGGGGAAATATGAATATCAAACAGTTCTAGTCATAGTTCAACATGGTTTGAGTAGCATACAATTTTAAAGATGAAACTGGGACATTTGGGCCATGGCAAAATGGCTAAACCATATTCAGTTGTATCCTCTTGAAAATGTAAACGTTTTTAATGTGAAGTCACTAAAAACAATGTATTTTACAAACTTGCAGCTCAACAACCCACAAGGTGACAGTTAAGCTACTGTGTTTTTATTTTATTAGACCAAAAATATTCTTTTAAAGATCCTTTTTAGTTCATAATGAAAACCTTAGCTCATTTCCAATACTGACCTCTAAATATTCTAAAAGTCTCCTTCTTTGTTCTAAATTTTATTCTCTGAAAGAGATTCTAAATAGAAGTCCTCTTCCCTGGGGAATTTTGAAGATAAGTTGGCATTCTTTCTTAATGGATCTTTCAAGAAAGCTAATTTTAAGATCCGTAATGGAGTAAAACATCACTTGCTCTCAGACACGACTTTGAATCTCTGCGTCCCAAGGTTTCTCCCAGGCTATTTTTGTGACCACCATTTTAGTCTCTGATGAGGCTTTTTAACCCAATTAATCTCTGACAAAAGCCCCATAAGGCTCAAAAATAAATTCAACCCCAACAGATAACTTTGAATTTTCCATGCTTCACTTTGGATTTGAAGTGGAATATTTGATGTAAAAAAATTTGTCAAACTAAGAAAAGAGTCTCTTTCCTTTAAAAAGGTGACATCAAATCAGCCCAGAACTGGAACATTTAGGAGGGAGATAAGTCATTGCTGAATCGAAGAAATCTAATCCTTCAATAATATCTGGGCACAGTATCTGCCTAGTTTTACCTAATTGCGTTAATTCATTTTCTGAGAAAATAAAGGAGTTACGAATGAATAGCACTAAACAAAATGAATGACTATTATATGCTTAAGTGCTTACACTGTCACTTATATTTCAAATCTTTGTAAAGCTTTTATTTGATTTACGTTTCTGTTAAAAAAAATAAATTCACTCCTAAGCTCCAGCTGTCAAGATAATAATCATCTTTTTTTCATCTTCCCACATTAATCTCTATTTTAATATGATTCATATATCTTTCAAAGATTCAATGACATCATCTGTGGCCAATTTTGTTAATTTAAATAGTCAGTGGAAGCATTTTAACTAAAGCGCTTTGGACTGCATCAAGCCAAAAACTATCCAACTGGCCCTCTGGAGAAACAAGCATCATGCTGGCTATAAACCGATGTGTAAATACAGCCTGGGGGGCAGAAAATGGATTTGAAATTAGAAATAGATCTCTATCAAGTTTACTGATATTTTTTCACACATATTCCAAAGGTATAAAGGCCCTTGTGTTTCTTGCAGAACAATCCCATGAGTACTTGTGAAGATATCAGCAAGAAGAAATACATCCATTGGGCTGGCTGGTTTTAAAAGGGTTTATTCAGATAAACTGAAATCATAAAATCATGGTAATGCACAGACAATGACCAATCAAGTCTCAGTAAAAAGCAGGTATTTTCCTGTCAAAGGTAGATTCGTTGCTGGAATGCCAGGAGGACCACCTGGTTTAGTCTTTCTTCTATTATAAGTCCCTCTACTCACCTGCTTCTACCCTCAAAAAGAGACTTTCTTGGCATTCCTGGTATGTCCTGTTCCAAGGCATTCTGAAATGAAAGTAGATGATATATTATTAATGAAATTAATCTGAGTGTTCTTTGTTTTAACAGAACTTTCTAAAGGACCTACTAGAAAAAGCAAACAAGACTGTTGATGACACAAAATTAGCCGAGTATACAGACCTAATGGTAAGACTGATCTTGAAAAGATTGTACCCAAGAGCTCATGAAGTAGTATGATGTTCTTGCTAACTCCCAAGGCTACACAGGATGAAATAAATAAACGGTGGTGTGGGCATCATATGCATATAGGTGTCATTTCATTTGAAAAGTGAAATACTTAGGGATGCTTACATCTTGTCATTTTGAGTTCTGCAGGCATTGGCTTTAAGACTCAACATATGAGCATTTTCTTCATTGTAGAGCTATGTAATTTTTATCTATCAAAAGATGACTTGTTTTTCTTCCAAAGCCAGTGTAATTATATCACTAAATTATATAACTTACACATATATAAGGTACACTATATTTATAAATTATATCACCAAAAACTCACTTATTATAGAGGTCCTGAATCCATTTTTATCATACTTTGGGAAATCACACTTTGTTAGGAGTTTAAAGGACTGTCTAGCTACTTTATTAATTAAGCAACTTAAAATGGGTCTCCTTCTTTCTTTTGATTTTTGTTGTTTTGGGGTTTTGTATTGGTGCTTTGAATAAGGAAATCTAAATATGCCCTGAGGCTAATGCTATGCTAAACAGTGATAACTAAGATCAATTATAGAATGTTGATAATAGAGCCAAGAAAACTGCTTTACACAAAGGCACCTACTGTTTGAGAGAGAGAAAAAAAAAAGCAAATAAATAAGGTTCCAGATAAAATAAACCAAAGTCTATGAAGTTAGTTTGTTTCTATTGGACGAAGTTTGCTCATTTTGACTCATCACAGAATTTGGATTACCAGGAGATACACATATTTATACATGCTTTCAGTACTGTGAATTCTTACTCCATGGGTTTAAATCAATAAACCATAAACATAGCTCTATACTATAAAAGCTACTGTTATATTAGATGGAAGAAGGAGTTAGACTTTTTAATTACTCTGAGAAACAATCTAATAAAGGGTTTGATTATACTTGATGTAACTGAGGTTTGCTTTCAGCATCTCAGCTTACTTTTATCTGAGTTGGAGTGGGGAACTACTAGAACTTTACTATTGCCTTATTCACCAACTAGTGTTATTTATTATAAAGTGGAGCTAAGCTTTAGTTTCCAAACAACCTAATGGTCATCTTTAATTCCTCATTACATCTCCACTTACAATAGCATTAGCAAACAAATGGAGGAGAGTATCTTGCTATGTGTCACAATCAGCAGGTCTAAGCTCTGAATAACTTTTGGGTAATGGACAATAACCTACATTTATCAATTTTCTATTTTGTTCCAATCTTAAGGGATACCTATTTAAAGAAAGGCTCCTTTCCAGGTACAATATTGAAGCAGCCTTTCAAAATCCACTCAGATGGGAGTTTTCCTCTGTTGGATTGGCCTGACATATCTGATTAAATGTCATAAACCAGTTCAAATCCAGGAAGCAAATTAATCAAGAGCTAATTAAAATTTAAATATATATGTTGGGAAATATTTCCCCATGGGCACAAAACTAAGTGATTGAGCTGTCCAGCATCTTGATAGTGTGACAATATCAGAATTTATGGTCAATGGATTATAAAATGTTTTGTCAGCATGGGACCCTGAAAAAATCTGCCTCCTACAAAAGATTCTTAGAACATCTCAAACCATAGAATGCCCTTCCTTTCCTCCTTAAAAAGATGTCACTAAATCTGTATCCATTATAGCACTGGACACATTCTGTTCTTTTAAAACAAAAATAATGCTAATTTTTCACATATTTAATGTTCATTTAGTATACACATTTTATATATTTAATGTAATTCATATATACTACTTTGGTATAACATATTATAGCAATAGTTGCTACTGTCTAAAAAGATGAAAGCTTCCCAAATATGGGTATGAGTGTTTACATCTGGATGTGTCTTTGTGAATGATGTATACATAAGTGCAATGGAGAGTTGGAGAGCTTTATGGAGTTTCTAATGCCCAATAGAAAATAAAACAATTCAAAATTATTCAAAAATTATATTCTCTAAGGATTTATTTGTTATCTGTTTTCTGCTTCTGTTTGTGCTATTCTATGCTCTAAAAGGGTGAAATAAATATTTATTTTCTTATTGGAGACACTCCAGAAGTGCAAAAACTGTCAGACACCATCCCTCCCACATCTTGATACACATATAAACGTATTTGCAATAAAAAAGTGACAGTATTCTAGAAACATAGCTAAAACCACTATTTCTCTTTTTGACTATTCTATATTATTCTGATAAACCCTAGCAATTGACACATTACAGAATTGGAAATTTGCATTGAAAGTTTTAAAAACGTTAGTTTTTAAAATTTTACTATATATATACAAGTAGTTGATAACTCAAACAGCTTTATTTTGAAGTTCATCTCCTTCATGCAATAAATTATTCCTCAAATAGCTAGAATAATGGCATTCTGTCTTTCAGCTGAAACTATTTGATTCAAATAATGATGGGAAGCTGGAATTAACTGAGATGGCCAGGTGAGTTTAGGAACCATGAAAAATGTTACAAGTGGATCCTTTTCAAAAAATGTAATATATTAATACAATGTTTTCCTCTCAAAAGGTTACTACCAGTGCAGGAGAATTTTCTTCTTAAATTCCAGGTACTTAACTTTTTACTACCTTAAATAATTTTTCCTTGAAAAGCTAGACTGTGGGAGACTTGTCAAGGGAAACATACGGAAACATAGTAATAACATTTTAACATTTATTCTCTTCTCTGTCTTTAGGGAATCAAAATGTGTGGGAAAGAGTTCAATAAGGCTTTTGAGCTGTATGATCAGGTAAAAGTTTGTTACTTTTTTCCTTTCTTTTTTATTGCAGTAAGACCTCTTAATATATAAGATCTATCCTCTTAACAAATTTTTAAGTATAAAATACAGTACTGTAAACTATAGAGACAATTTTGACAGCAGATCTTTAGAATTTATTAATCTTAAGACTTTATGCCCATTGATTAGTAACTCCTCATTTCTCCTCCCCCCAGCCCTGGCAATAACATTCTATTTTATGAGTGTGAATATTTTAGATACCTCATACAAGTGGCATCATGCAGTATTTGTCTTGGGCTGAGTTGATCATATGCAGTTCTATTTTTAATTTTTTGAGGACTCTCCACACTGTTTTTCATAGTGGATGCACCATTTTTGCATTCCCACCAATGTACACAAGAGTTCCAATTTTTCTTCATTCTCACTAACACTTGTCTTTTATATTTTTGATAATGGCCATTCTAACAGGTGTGAGGAGATATCTTATTGTTAGTTTAATTTTTATTTCTCTTGATTAGTGATGTTAAGCATTTTTTCATTTACCTGTTGGCCATTTATATATCTTCTTTGGGTAAGTGTCTACTCAAGTCATTAACCCATTTTTTAAATTGGATTATTCATTTTTTGCTATTGAGTTATAGGCGTTCTTTATAAATTTTGGAAATTAACCCTTTTTGGGATGTGGTTTACAAATATTTCTGTATTCTGTAGGCTGCTTTTGCACTCTGTTGATTGTTTCCTTTGCTGTGCAGCTTTTTAGTTTGATGTAGTCTCGCTTGTCTATTTTTGCTTGTGTTGTCTTTGCTTATGGTTTCATATCCACGATATCATTGCTAAGAACAATGTCATAAAGGTTTTATACCTTATGTTTGTTTGCTTCTAGGAGTTTTACAGTTTTAGATCTTATATTTTTTAATCTATCTCAAATTTATTTTTTTATATAGTGTAAGCTAAGGGTCCAATTTCATTCTTACACATGGGGCTGTATAGTTTACCTAACACCATTTGTTGAAAAAAGCTATCCTTGTCCCATTTTGTGTTTTTGGCACCCTTATCAAAGATCAGTTGACCATAACATGTGAAACTGAGAGCTCATTAGTCTATGTTTCTATTTTTGTTTCAGTGCTATACTGTTTTAATCACTGTAGCTTTGAAACATATTTTGAAATCAAGAAGTGTGATGTCTCCAGGTTGGTTCTTATTTCTCAAGATGGTTTTTGGCTATTTGGGATCTTTTCTGGTTTCACATGAATTTTAGGGTTTTTTATTTCTTTTCTTTCTTTATTTCTTTTTTTGAGATGGAGTCTTGCTCTCACCCAGGCTGGAGTGCAGTGGTGCAATCTTGGCTCACTGCAAGCTCCACCTCCTGGGTTCACGCCATTCTCCTGCCTCAGCCTCCCGAGTAGCTGGGACCACAGGCACCCGCCACCACGCCGAGCTAATTTTTGTATTTTTAGTAGAGACGGGGTTTCACTGTGTGGGCCAGGATGGTCTTGATCTCCTGACCTCGTGATCCACCCGCCTCAGCCTCCCAAAGTGCTGGGATTACACGTGTGAGCCACCGCGCCTGGCCAGGGTTTTTTATTTCTGTAAAAATTGCCATTGGGATTTTGGAAGTGATTGCACTGAATCTGTAGATGTGTTTGAGTAGCATAGACATTTTAACAATATTAAGCCTTCCAATCCATAAACACAGGATGTCCTTCCATTTGTTTGTGTCTCTGTTAACTTCTTTCATCAGTGTTTTGTGATTTTTAGTGTACGTTTTTCATCTCAGTTAACTTTATTCCTAAGTATTTTATTTTTTTGGTGCTATCGTAAATGGGGTTTTCTAATTTTCATTTCAGATGGTTTATCATCATAACTAATTTTTCATTGTTAATTTTGCATCCTACAACTTTATGGAATTTGTTTATTAATTCCAACAGTTTTTGTGAGGTCTTTAGGGTTTTCTCTCTATAAAAATAATATCTGCAAACAGGGGTGATTTAACTTATTTCTTTCCGATTTGGATGCCTTAAAATTGTCTTATCTATAATTTGATTCTTGAGAAGAATTTGAAAAAATGATTATGAAAACTACACAACCAACTCATTCTTTTCATAGGAAAGGTATTATGGTATGCCCAAACTACACAAACCCCTGATTCGAATCCCACACTATGATTTACCTGCTTTGAGACTTTGAACAAGATACCAAACTCATGTGAGCCTCAATTTTTTCATTTGTAAACAAGAGATAATAATAACACCACTTTGCAGGATTGAATGAGGATTAAGCTAGGTGAAAATATCCAGCAAGATAAAGGTTATTTGTGATGTCACTAGGTCACATCCTTTGCTTCTAATTTGTTTACTCCTGGACTGTGGGCTCTAATAGAACTCTGCCACCACCTGGTGTGACATGGAGCCACATACCTTCCCCAGCCCTCAGTTTCCTCACTTGTCCTAGAAGAAGATATGATATTGTTAACATTAAGTGAATTACATGTGAAAGTACTTTGAAAAGTTCAAGATCTTTTACAAATGTAAGGTGTTGAATGAGAGGTAACTAATACCTTGCATATTTTACAACTTTGGAGCAGCTAAACACTTGGGTGGTCTGACCTAACAGATTATCTGCCAAATATGCAGTTGGGAGACTTTCTAAGGATTCCTATTATTTCCATTTTACTTCATTTCCCACTACTGTCGATGGAGTTGGTTGTATAATATTTTATTTCTCCTCCCCCAGGACGGCAATGGATACATAGATGAAAATGAACTGGATGCTTTACTGAAGGATCTGTGCGAGAAGAATAAACAGGTAACTTACTTACCATGGCACTTACTCCTTTAAGCAGACTCTATGGATCCATCCAAAACCAACCGCACATAATCTACTTTAAAAATTTATAGAGGAGCAGAAATAGAATTCAATTCTTAACTCAATTTGGTTCTGGCCTAAATCAGGGTAACTGTAATAAATAGATTTTTAAAACAACCTTGTGATTATTCACATTTGTATAAGAATTTAATCCAGCTCTTTTGTTAATGGATTGATGTAACAAGTAGTTTCATCTCGAATTTTATCATTTGACAGTGGTTAATTAACTTCCATATTTAACTGGATTACAACGCCATTTATGTTTATCCAGGAGCTGGATATTAATAATATTACAACATACAAGAAGAACATAATGGCTTTGTCGGATGGAGGGAAGCTGTACCGAACGGATCTTGCTCTTATTCTCTGTGCTGGGGATAACTAGAGTTGGTGGTCGCAACCACTTGCTAGTGATACACTGTATCTAAAAAATAACTGTGCACTATAAGGGAGTAGGCTGTATTTTCTTTTATATCTGTAAATTTAACTGCATATAGATAATTATCCAGGATGTGTGGCTCATTCTTTTCAGCTTGTTTCTATACTGTTTGTAATATACAGTTTTTGTAACCATATGATTGAAAAGAAGAAAGTCTATGCTTATTAGGCCCGTCAGTACACCCAATTTTAAAAAATAACATATTCTTGCTTTCATAAATATATTTGAACAAGATTTCCCTAAAAATTCCACCAGGATTAATTTCTAAAATTCTAGTCTCTGATGTGCAAATGCACATTTGTCACTGAATAATGGAATTATGTATTACAAGCCAAACATTCTTATTTTAGACAATCATAGAACTGTCCCACAAAATATTTCTAAGCTTATTTCCAACTATTAGGAAGAATGTGCTTTTGCATCTAAAATACTCACCAAAATATAAATAAATAGTTAATTGTGGCTTTATGACGTTAACAGTCTCATTACAGATTTAGTTTACCAATCAACAGCATGTCTACTGCTTGGATCCATACAAAACTATCAGTTCAAGTTGATACGGTGACAAGGGAAGGGAGCACCAGATGACACATAAATCTGTCTGATTCTATGCCTGTATTTCCAACAAGCCTACTGTCAGAGAATATGACCTAAATCCATTTTCTAAACTGTTTTCACGTGTTGCAGATAATAATTATTCTAGTCCACTGCTGTTTCATGTCATATTCTGTGTAATCTCTGATTAAATCTAATATACTGCGTATCCTGGTGTCTAGTTTGCATACTTCCTGGATTTTCTTTCTATGTAGAACTGTTCATTTCCACCAAGGGTATCTGCTGCCTCTGAAAATATTTTTTTCTAGCTATAACAACTCTATTTTTTACTACATAATTAAATTTTAATGTAAAATTCATAGCATCTTGATTATTGAATGTCATATCATCAATACTTTTGTGTATTCTGTGGATTCTATATTTCATATTGAGATCAGCATTCAAAATAGTTCTATTTCTATCTGCAAATAGTTTCAAATGAGTTTAAAAAATAACATCTGAAAAGAAATGCTAACAATCATTTATCTTATCTAGCAAGAAGATTCTAAAACATTCTTTAACACACATCTAAGTCACAGTTTCACATATTTGTAGCTAGAATATCCTATACTGGTTATAGTTGACATGTACAGTTGGTGATTTTAGATTTCTTTGATTGTGAAACAGGGAGCTATGAAAGATGTGTCCATGTGAAATTTAGTTACTGCCTAGGAGTTAATGATCGTTCTGGGTCAGCTTGAATGTCCCTGTTCTATAAATACAACACTTATTTTCTGAATTCATAAAAATAACAAAAAAAATGTGAACTATAATGTTTCCCTCAAGAACAAACAGAAACGAGATCTGCCAAAAACTAAAATTCATCAAATGATGTTGAGTAGGAGATTGGCTTTGCCTTTAGCGTGTAAATGGAAGCACTGCCATTAGACTGAGTTTAACTACTAAGAATAAAGAAAGAAGAAAATAACTTTAATCTCTTGTATTTGTTTTTTTCTTCAAAATGTCAGCTGACATGCAATCCATGATGGATCCAGGTGGAAATGTAGGATGAAATTATTATGGTCTAAGGAATCTAAATAAACATAAATGTGACTCAGTGAACTACTGGATACTTCGTTGAATTGAGGGGTGTCTCTAACATTAAAATTTACAAAGAAATCTCAAAATTTCCAAATATTTGAAGTTTTCTGCCCAACTGACATAGTCAAATCTTTAAAATTTTTTTTTTTTTTTTTTTTTTTTAGGCGTTGTTTTCACTCTGTCGCCCAGGCTGGAGTGCAATGGCATGATCTCGGCTCACTGCAACCTCTGCCTCCTGGGTTCAAGTGATTCTTCTGCCTCAGCCTTCTGAGTAGCTGGGACTGCAGGTGCCCGCCACGACACCCGGCTAATTTTTGTATTTTTAGTAGAGATGGGGTTTAACCATCTTGGCCAGGCTGATCTCGAACTCCTGACCTCATGATCTACCCGCCGTCACCTCCCAAAGAGCTGGGATTATAGACATAAGTCACTGTGCCCAGCCCATAGTCAAATATTTCTTCTTGAAATATCTCCAAAGCAATAACAGGAACATACAGAATTTTCCTATATTTCATTCATAGAAAAATAACTATTCACTACCAAGTATGCACCAAAACTCTACCAGATTTGGCATTCTTACAGTAACGGCATGAGCAAAGAAAGAAAAACAACAACAAATTATGATAGGGAAATTTCTGAAGAGACTTCCTAGAGGGCTGTCAGCAATAACTGTCATGAATCTAGAAGCAGGACTAGCACAGTAGGCTTTAATTCCTGAGCACTATCACACAAAGAAATTCCTACACCTCAGCTACATCAGTCGCACTTACCTATAAATGACAGGTCTGCTTCCTCGAGCACAGAACAGGATGAAGAATGAAAAAAAATGAATCTAGATAGGCAAATATAAAATTACAGGCATAATGCCTACCTCATACCACAAACAAAATTCATTCCAAGTTTATTATCAATATAAATATGAAACATATGTAAACACAGGAGAATAACTTCAATACTTCATGAAATACTTCTTCACATCTAACTATGAAGAAACAAATTGAAAAATTGGGCTCTATTAAAATTAAGAATTTCTGTTCAGAAAGACTATACACTTCAACAAAAAACTATTAAAGAGAGTGAAAAATCAAATTTCAGAGTGGGAGAAGATATTTGCAACACATACTTGACAAAGGCACATACCCAAAATATATTAACATTACTTCTAGAAACCAACATTTAAAAATATAACCCAATAGAAAAATGTGTAAGAAAGCTGAACAAATTTTTCACTAGAGGATACCCAAATGATATCCAATAACATATACAAGGAATCAATTTTATTAGTAATCAGAATAAATGCAAATTGGCCAGGTGCAGTGGCTCCCGCCTGTAATCCCAGCATTTTGGGAGGCTGAGGCAGGAGGATCATTTGAACCCAGGAGTTTGAGACCAGCCTGGCAACATGGCAAAACTGTCTCTACAAAAAGCGAGCTAGGTATGGTAGCGTGCACCTGTAGTCTCAGCTACTAGGGAACTCGGGTGGGAGAATCACCTGAGCCCAGGAAGTCAAAGCTGTAGTGAGCCGAGATTGTGTCACTGCACTCCAGCCTAAGCAACAGGAGACCCTCTCTCACTTAAAAAAAAAAAAAAAAAAAAAAAAGCAAATTAAACACACGAGATGCCACCGCACACTTACAGAATGGCTCAAAGTAAAGAGAATTTGAATGCTCACTACTGGTTAGGATGCCGCACGGTGGAAGTTCCCAAACAGCTTGGTGGGAGGTTAAATTGTGAATAGTCTTGGAAGCCATTTGACAGTATCTACTCAATTTGAACACAAGCATACCCTAAAACCCAGCAATTTCACTTCTAGGTATTACCAGTCTAACAGATAAAGGTGTATATATTTTCGCCAAAAGAATAGAATGTTCACGGCAGCTTTGTATTTGGCATAGCCTCAAACTAGAAATAATTCAAATGTCCACTAACACCAGAACTAACAAATAAATTGTGGTATATTCATATATACCTTATATTCTATGGAATATAACAATGAGCATGCATAAGCAATTACTACACAGAAAGCCAAAAAACAGAAGAATACATACTGTGTGATTCTATTTATATAAATCTCAAAACAGCTTAACGATGGGGTTAGAAGTCAAGACAGTGTTTAGCTGTGAGGAGGAGGAAAGGAGTCACGATGGTGGGCAGAAGGGAGGCCTCTGGGTTCCTGGTAATGTTCTGTTTCTTCTGTTTCTTGACCTGGGGAAAGGCTACCCGAGTGCATTCATTTGTAATAATTCATGATTTGTGCATTTTTAGAAGTCATACTTCAACTAACAAGCTAAAGACATTGATGGGTTTTCTCCAAGGTTTTTGTAATGTAACTGTTAACTCCTAAAAACCTTGTTATTGTCTCTTAAGTTATGATCCCAAGAAATATCCAATTGGGTGAGAGACATAAGCCTGACTTACTGTGTGACCTAGGGCAAGTCACATAACTTTCTAGGTCTGCAGTTTGCTTAACTGTAAAACAAAAAGATTGAGAATTAGCATTTTATAAGGCTTTACCAGCTCTAAAATTCTATTAATCAAAGTCATTAAATTCTCATTGTTTTAGTTTCCACAAGAACAATAAGGAAACAATGGCTGTCACTCTATACCTGAAACATTTCCTGGAGGTGGTTTCACATGTTAATGGTAAGATGAGTGAAACTGTTACCAATAATCTTTAATTTACTGAGTATTAACTCTTCCACTAGTACAATAGAAGCAGGACTCTTACAGAAGGTATTGAGTGACAAAGTAACTCTTAAGGGGAATACTGATGTGGTTACAGCCCACATGTGGTCTGTCATAGAATTACCCATAAACAATGTTTGTTTTTCTTTCAGACTCAGGAAAAAATATCTGTTAGTCAATATCTCCATGATCTCTCTTCTCTGATCCTCTCTGCCATGCTGGCAAGCTTTGCTTTCTCATCAACCATTTGTAATAACACATAATAATGATGCAATAGATGACTAAGAAACTATTAAAAGAACTATTTTTGTCTTTAACAGAGGAAAAAAATCGCATACAAACTCATACAAATCAAAAATTTTACAGTACCCCATTAAGATACCAATAGGTAAAACGACAAACAGGAAATTCACAAGTGTATAAAAGTATTCAATCTCACTAATAATAAGTTTTTAATGGTACTATCATTTGTTACATGTAAAACTGGTGAATACTTTTAATTGTTGGCAGGTATTTGTTGAAATGGGCACTGTCACACATTACTCAGGGGGGTTTAAACCCATACAAATCTTTGGAATAACAATTGGATATGTATATCAAAAAAACTTTGAAAGCTTCATAACTTTGATTAATAATACCACTTCTAAAAATGAGAAAAAAATTCCAAATTCTAAAAATGTGTTATACACAAAAATGTTGTTTTATTTATAATACTGAAAAATAAAAGTAACCTGTGATCTCACTTATGTATGGAATCAAATAAAGTTGAACTCATGGAAGTAGAAAGTAGAATGATGATTGGCTGGGCATGGTGGCTCACGCCTGTAATCCCAGCACTTTGGGAGGCCTAGACAGGCGGATCACCTGAGGTCAGGAGTTCGAGACCAGCCTGGCTAACATGGTGAAACCCTGTTTCTACTGAAACTATAAAAAATTAGCCAGGCATGGTGACATGCACCTGTAATCCCAGCTACGCAGGAGGCTGAGGCAGGAGAATTGCTTGAACCCTGGAGGTGGAGGTTGCAGTGAGCTGAGATCATGCCATTGCACTCCAGTTTGGGCAACAAGAGCGAGACACCATCTCAAAAAAAAAAAAAGTAGAATGATGGTTTACTAGAGGTTGACGGAGTGGGAAGAAGAGGGTTTCTGACCAAAGTGTACAAAATTTCAGATAGAAAGAACAGGTTTTAGGATCTACTGCAGGGTGACTATAGTCAATAATAATGTACTGTATATTTAAAAATAGCTAATAAAAGTAAATTTCAAATGTCTCTCCATAAAGGCCAATAGGTAAGAGAAGTGATAGATATGTTAATTAGCTTGATTTAATCATTCCACATTGTATATGTAAAGGTAAACTGAGGCTGGAGCCGAACTGGGAACGAAGACACAAGGCAAATGGCAGTGAGAATAGCTTTTATTAGGACTCGTGGGCGAGGTTCCTCGGTCCAAAGGTGAGGGCCAAGGAAGTTGCGCTGAGGGAGGAAGGTAGGGGCTTCTTATAGCCTGAGAGGTAGGGAAGCTGGTTGTGCAAACAGGGCCTGGGGGGGTCTTGAAACTACTAGGGCAGGAGTTGAGTAAGGGTCACGAGGAAGGGGTCTTTGGAAACTGTTAACTGAAACTGCTGTTTATGAACTTGTGGAATGCATGTGAGCTGCAGGTCATGGGGGAGTGTGGTTGCCCAGCCGGAACTCTGATGCATGTAAGTCTGCGCGTGTGTACAAGGGTGAAGGGAGTCTTTAACAAAAGGCCTGCTACGCCGGGTAACGCCGCCATGTTGGGTCTAGACTCCTGCCTAACAGTATACATATACCAAAACATCACACTGTACCCCTAAAATGTACAGGGTACCCCATAAATGAATTCAATTATGATTTTCCAATCAAAAGTAATATTAATACTAATTTTAAAACGCATTAGCAAGGGAGGCATCAGCATTCTTGAAAAACATTTAAAAACAAAACATTTTAAAACAATGGCCAGGCTCAGTGGCTCATGCCTGTAACCCCAGCACTTTGGGAGGCCAAGGTAGGAGGATCACTTGAGGTCAGGAGTTCAAGACCAGCCTGATAAATATAGCAAGACACTGTCTTTATAAAAATTTAAAAAGATAATAAAATTATAAATAATCCTATTTCCAATAAATTATGATACATCAAAACAACAGAATACTAAAAATAATATTTATCTTAAAAAGGATCTGATTTATCATGTAATCTGAATTTTTTTTTAAAAAAAAGGTTGAAACAACACTGGAAAAAAAAATGTATTAAGTTATATAAATGTAAACATTTAGTATCAATTTAACCAGAAAGAGAAACACGGCTATATTGGTGGAATCAGCGGAGGGAAAGTGTCTTTGTGTGCTTGGTGAGAGGTGGGTGGGAAGGTGGGTTTGGAAATGGAATGAGTGATAAACCATCACTAATGGTGTGTGGACACAATATCAACACAATAATGTGATAGTGAATAAGCATCACAAGATCTGATGGTTTTATAAATGGGAGTTCCCCGGCACCAGCTCTCTTGCCTGCCACCACGTAAGACATGACTTTGCTCCTCACTCACCTTCTGCCATGATTGTGAGGCCTCCCTAGCCATGCTGAACTATGAGTCAATGAAACCTCTTTCCTTTATAAATTACCCAGTTTTGGTTATGTCTTTATTAGCAGCATGAGAACAGACTAATAGACACGATTAGTACAAAAGGTAAAATGGAAACTAGGTAACTGTCTGCATTTTATTTTGAGAGTATTGTATTGCAAGCATGTGGAGAAAAAGTGTAACAGCCTAAAAAGCCCAGTGAAAGTCAGTATAATTAGAAATGTCAGGCTACTTATTCCAAACCTATAACATTCCCCTATATGTACACAATTAAATGTAATAAATGTAATTTATGTACACAATTAACTGTCAATGTAATTGGGGTTTCCATGGGGCTTGTGGCATATATATTCAAACAGGAAAACTGGATTCCTTTGCGGATTTATTCAGATGAGGTAATATGGAAGCCGGTTTCCTCTCCTGTCAACTTGGGCAATGACGATAGTCAGTCTAGTGAACATGTTATAAGTGACTCCTGGGAAAGCAAAATGGACATTTTAAAAATATAGGCTCAGAAGTATAGCTCTGTAGACTTGAGACTTTGGATTCATTATTATTTGATTTTCAGGATGACAAATTAGTCAAACCAAAGAGGAAATTTAATCAAATGATACACAAAAATATTTTATAGACTTTGTTTACCTTTTTTACCCAGAAAAATCTATTCTTCTTTTACAGCTGGGATGGCATGCTATCTCCTAGGCATCACATTCTCTAAACTCTGGAGACAGAATGAATTACTTCCTCCTCCACACTCAAATACTGCTGGAATAATACTTATCACAATGTACCATAAATAATTATTTGTAAGTTTGACTATCTTGCTAGATAACGAATTTCAAAAGGGCACGGGCTATAGCTTATTCAGTACTAAATGAAATGCCTGGCTACAAATAGGTCCTAGTAAAAATTAAAGATATGAGATAATACTGAGTTACCCAAAGAAGTAATTCACAAGTCCAGTGAAAAGAAAATATACTGGAAAGGCAAAGTCTATTATATTTAGTGTGTATCCTCTAAATTCTTTCTTTTAGGCCCTATCAGTATACGTATAGTATAATATGTAACTCAAATACTACCCCCACCATTGAGTTTCTCCTGATTTTCCAAGCCACAAAGATCTGTTTTCTCTGCACTTCTAAGCACTTTTTAGTGGTAAAGAGGAATCTTTACCTACTACCTACTCTCTCCATGCCTCCTTTTTTTTTTTTTTTAATGTTTTGAAGGACTATATTTCATTTTATTCATCTTTGAATATACAATGGCTATCACTGGCTTGACACAGAATACATATTCAATGCATCTTTGTTAATTAACAATTTATTAGACTTGAAATAGTCAAAAGATGAGAGATCATTTGTTTCATTTCTATTCCCTTTTTTGTAACCAAGATGAAGGCCAAAGTGGTCTTAGGAACCTTTTGTCTTCCTGATGAGTCCTTCTATGGTGTCCCACTGCTCCTTGGTGACCTAACACAAAAAGATGTCAATTTAATGTGCTTTTTACATGTTTTTAAAGCTTAGTATCCGAGCTGCTAATATTACATGATACACACAAAATGGCATTACCTTTCTCAGGTTATTGAATTCTCCTGAAATAAGTACTTCCTCTCCACCATCAAATTTAACGACCTGGAAAAAACAAATTTTTAAACGCTGAAACTACTCCTTTTAAAAAGTTTCTGAACCACTAGCCATTTTCCCATACTTTGGATGGAATATCTCTTTGGCACTTTAAATCAAGCCCAAATTTTAAAGATAAAACTCATGATTAAACCTAAATTGATTTACACAGTTCATAATTCTATTTCTAACATCTCCACAATTTCAAAAATCTACCCAATCTTGAAGATCATCTTAAAGGTATATCTATCAAGGTAACTTGCATCTATTAATTTATCACTTGATATGGTTTGGCTGTGTCCCCACAAAAATCTCATCTTTAATTGTAATCCTCATAATGCCCAGGTGTGGAGGGAGGGACCCGGTGAGAGGTGATTGGACTAGGCAGTTTCCCCTATGCTGTTCTTGTTAGAGTCAGTGAGTTCTCACAAGATCTGATGGTTTTATAAGGGGCTCTTTCCCCTTCACACACACACACACACACACACACACACACACACACACACACACCTCTCTGTCTCCCTTTTCTCTCTCTCTTCCTCTCTTTCTATTGCCTGCCACCATGTTAAGTTATGACGTTTACCCTTCAGCCATAATTGGAAGTTTTCTGAGCCCTCCTCAGACATGCAGAACTGTGAGTCAATGAAACCTCTTTTCTTTTTATTTTTTAATTATATTTGAAGTTCTAGGGTACATGTGCACAACGTGCATGTTTCTTACATATGTATACATGTGTGATGTTGGTGTGCTGCACCCATTAACTCGTCATTTACATTAGGTATATCTGCTAATGCTATCCCTCCCCACTCCCCCACCCCATGATAGGCCCGTGTGTGTGGTGTTCCCCACCCTGTGTCCAGGTGTTCTCATTGTTCAATTCCCACCTATGAATGAGAACATGTGGTGTTTGGTTTTCTGTTCTTGCGACAGTTTGCTCAGAATGATGGTTTCCAGCTGCATCCATGTCCCTACAAAGGACACAAACTCATCCGTTTTTATGGCTTCATAGTATTCCATGGTGTATATGTGCCACATTTTCTTAATCCAGTCTGTCACTGATGGACATTTGGGTTGGTTCCAAGTCTTTG
>NW_012098721.1:451804-452113 GCF_000951045.1 Mandrillus leucophaeus | reverse complement strand
TGTGCCACATTTTCTTAATCCAGTCTGTCACTGATGGACATTTGGGTTGGTTCCAAGTCTTTGCTATTGTGAATAGTGCCGCAATAAACATGTGTGCATGTGTCTTTATAGTAGCATGATTTATAATTCTTTGGGTATATCCCCAGTAATGGGATGGCTGGGTCAAATGGTATTTCTGGTTCTGGATCCTTGAGGAATCGCCACACTGTCTTCCACAATGGCTGAACTAGTTTACAGTCCTACCAACACTGTAAAAGTGTTCCTATTTCTCCACATCCTCTCCAGCACCTGTTGTTTCCTGACTTTTTA
>NW_012098721.1:450355-451754 GCF_000951045.1 Mandrillus leucophaeus | reverse complement strand
TCCAGCACCTGTTGTTTCCTGACTTTTTAATGATTGCCATTCTAACTGGTGTGAGATGGTATCTCATTGTAGTTTTGATTTGCATTTCTCTGATGTCCAGTGATGATGAGCATTTTTTTCATGTGTCTGTTGGCTGCATAAATATCTTCTTTTGAGAGGTGTCTGTTCATATCCTTCACCCACTTTTTGATGGGATGGATTTTTTCTTATAAATTTCTTTAAGTTCTTAGTAGATTTTGGATATTAGCCCTTTGTCAGATGCGTAGATTGTAAAAATTTTCTCCCATTCCGTAGGTTGCCTGTTCACTCTGATGGTAGTTTCTTTTGCTGTGCAGAAGCTCTTTAGTTTAATAAGATCCCATTTGTATATTTTGGCTTTTGCTGCCATTGCTTTTGGCGTTTTAGTCATGAAGTCCTTGCCCATGCCTATGTCCTGAATGGTATTGCCTAGGTTTTCTTCTAGGGTTTTTATGGTTTCAGGTCTAACATTTAAGTCTTTAATCCATCTTGAATTAATTTTTGCATAAGATGGAAGGGACCCAGTTTCAGCTTTCTACATATGGCTAGCCAGTTTTCCCAGCACCATTTAATAAATAGGGAATCCTTTCCCCATTTCTTTTTTTTTTTTGTCAGGTTTGTCAAAAATCAGATGGTAGTAGATGTGTGGTATTATTTCCGAGGGCTCTGTTCTGTTCCATGGGTCTATATCTCTGTTCTGGTACCAGTACCATGCTGTTTTGGTTACCGTAGCCTTGTAGTATAGTTTGAAGTCAGGTAGCATGATGCCTCCAGCTTTGTTCTTTTGGCTTAGGATTGTCTTGGCAATGCGGGCTCTTTTTTGGTTCCATAGGAAATTTAGTTTTTTCCAATTCTGTGAAGAAAGTCATTGGTAGCTTAAAGGGGATGGCACTGAATCTATAAATTACCTTGGGCAGTGTGGCCACTTTCATAACATTGATTCTTCCTATCCATGAGTATGGAATGTTCTTCCATTTGTTTGTGTCCTCTTTTATTTCATTGAGCAGCGGTTTGTAGTTCTCCTTGAAGAGGTCCTTCACATCCCTTATGTTAGATTCCTAGGTATTTTATTCTCTTTGAAGCAATGGTAAATGGGAGTTCACTCATGATTTGACTCTCTGTTTGTCTGTTATTGGTGTATAGGAATGCTTGTGATTTTTTCACATTGATTTTGTATCCGGAGACTTTGCTGAAGTTGCTTATCAGCTTAAGGAGATTTTGGGCTGAGATGATGGGGTTTCTAAATATGTAATCATGTCATCTGCAAACAGGGACAATTTGACTTTCTCTTTTCCTAACTGAATACCCTTTATTTCTTTCTCCTGCCTGACTGCCCTGGCCAGAACTTCCAACACTATGTTGAATAGGAGTGGTGAGAGAG
>NW_012098721.1:449769-450230 GCF_000951045.1 Mandrillus leucophaeus | reverse complement strand
AGGAGTGGTGAGAGAGGGCATCCCTGTCTTGTGCCAGTTTTCAAAGGGAATGCTTCCAGTTTATGCCCATTCAGTATGATATTGGCTGTGGGTTTATCATAAATAATTCTTATCATTTTGAGATATGTCCCATCAATACCTAGTTTATTGAGAGTTTCTAGCATGAAGGGCTGTTGAATTTTGTCGAAGGCATTTTCTGCATCTATTAAGATATTCATGTGGTTTTGTCTTTGGTTTTGTTTATATGATGCATTATGTTTATGGATTTGCATATGTTGAACCAGCCTTGCATCCCAGGGATGAAGTCAACTTGATCATGGTGGATAAGCTTTTTGATGTGCTGCTAAATTCAGTTTGCCAGTATTTTATTGAGGATTTTCACATCAATGTTCATCAGGGATATTGGTCTGAAATTCTCTTTTTCTGTTGTGTCTCTGACAGGCTTTGGTATCAGGATGATG
>NW_012098721.1:431465-447467 GCF_000951045.1 Mandrillus leucophaeus | reverse complement strand
GTCTTGGAGTTGCTCTTCTCGAGGAGTATCTTTGTGGCGTTCTCGGTATTTCCTGAATTTGAATGTTGGCCTGCCTTGGTAGGTTGGGGTCATATCCTGAAGAGTGTTTTCCAGCTTGGTTCCATTCTCCCCGTCACTTTCAGGTACACCAATCAGATGTAGATTTGGTCTTTTCTCATAGTCCCATATTTCTTGGAGGCTTTGTTTGTTTCGTTTTACTCTTTTTTCTCTAAACTTCTCTTCTCGCTTCATTTCATTCATTTGATCTTTAATCACTGATACCCTTTCTTCCACTTGATCAAATCAGCTACTGAAGCTTGTGCATGTGTCACGTAGTTCTCATGCCACGGTTTTCAGCTGCATCAGGTCATTTAAGGTGTTCTCTATGCTATTTATTCTAGCTTGCCATTTGTCTAATGTTCTTTCAAGGTTTTTAGCTTCTTTGCAATGGGTTTGAACATCTTCCTTTAGCTTGGAGGAGTTTGTTATTACTGATCGTCTAATGCCTTCTTCTCTCAACTCGTCAAGGTCATTCTGCATCCAGCTTTGTTTCATTGCTGGCGAGGAGCTGCATTCCTTTGGAGGAGAAGAGCTGCTCTAATTTTTAGAATTTTCAGCTTTTCTGCTCTTGTTTCTCCCCATCTTTGAGGTTTTGTCTACATTTGGTCTTTAATGATGGTGCTACACAGATGGGGTTTTGGTGTGGATGTCCTTTCTGTTTGTTAGTTTTCCCTCTGTCAGGACCCTCAGCTGCAGGTCTGTTTTGCTGGAGTTTGCTGGAGTGTGCTGGAGGTCCACTCCAGATGCTGTTTGCCTGGGTATCACCAGTGGAGGCTACAGAACAGCAAATATTGCAGAACGGCAAATGTTGCTGCCCGATCGTTCCTCTGGAAGCTTTGTCTCAGAGCGGACCTGGCTTTATGAGGTTTCAGTCGGCCCCTATTGGGAGGTGTCTCCCAGTTAGGCTACTCAGGGGTCAGGGACCCACTTGCGGGGGCAGTCTGTCCGTTCTCAGATCTCAAACTCCGTGCTGGGAGAACCACTACTCTCTTGAAAGCTGTCAGACAGGGGCCTTTAAGTCTGCAGAAGTTTCTGCTGCCTTTTATTCAGCTATGCCCTGCCCTCAGAGGTGGAGTCTACAGAGGCAGGCAGGCCTCTCTGAGCTGGTGGGCTCCACCCAGTTCGAGCTTCCGGGCCACTTTGTTTACCTACTCAAGCCTCAGCATTGGCACATGCTCCTCCCCCAATCTTGCTGTGGCCTTGCATTTTGATCTCAGATTGCTGTGCCAGCAGTGAGTGAGGTTCTGTGGGCATAGGACCGTCCAAGCCAGGTGCGGGATATAATCTCCTGGTGGGCCGTTTGCTAAGACCATTGAAAAAGTGCAGTATTAGGGTGGGAGTGTTCCAATTTTCCAGGTACCATCTGTCAGGGCTTCCCTTTGTTAGGAAAGGGAATTCCCTGACTCCTTGCGCTTCCCTTATACCTCTTTTCTTTCTAAATTACAGTCGCAGGTATGTCTTTAGCAGTGTGAGAACGGACTAATACATCACTGAATAAATGTTATAGTTTAAACAATATACATAGTATTTTTATATTATTTACAGCTAAATACGTATTTTAAATCATATTTACATTTAGCATTGTCAGGATTGGTTCCAGAACAGACTTCCCTGCCCCAAACACACTCCTGGAAAAAAAAGTGAAAAGAAATAAACAATGCTTACCGCTCCATTAATCCAAGAAGCATAATCACTACAAAGGAAAGCAGCAAGATTTGCGAGTTCTTCTATAGTCCCCAGGCGACCACAGGGAATTCTGTCAATCATTTCTTTCTCAAATGTTCCAGCTGGGTCCAGACGGCTAAAGGCACCCTTAGAAATTAAGAAAACAATTGGGTTGTGTTGGGTTTTTCAATCAACTCCTTTCCTACTTAAGAAAAAAATGTGTATAAAATGGCATGCTACCAGGCAGCTTAAAACCTCAGGCTTTGTAAGTAAAAAACAATTTCACCAAATTCTTCTTTAAAAAAAAAAAATAGATCACTGGAAGATATAACCCTTTTAATCTTAGTTTCTTCTATGTAAAATGAGGATATCTATCTTAGCTACCTCACAAAACTGTTATAAGCATCAAATGAAAAAATGTATATAAAGGTACTCTGAAATATGTACAAGCTTAGGTGGTAAAGGCAGTGGTATTACTGGCTTTTCATTTAATAAACACAGAAAAGTGGCTCATAGGAAATATTTAAGAGGAAATTCCTTTTCTTTCATCCCAAAATATTAGAAAAGGAAGAAAACAAGGATGTAGAAATTCAAGTAGATTCTAGACAGAGAAAAACTATAACTAAATTTGCCAAACAATTTGCTTTCTGTCAGTGATGTGAAGGAACAAACCAAGATGAATTATGGATGTGCACTGATTAATAAAAACAACTGGATTTTTCTATACTAGTGCCTTGAAGTTTAGGTGACAGTTTTCCTCAATAACGCGGCCAGAAGACAGAACAAACACTCAGAGGACTCCATGAGAGACCTCCAGTTCTTCCCAGGAGGGTATAAAGCCCAGAGACAAGGGGTAGCAACTGGTCCCAATCCTGGTTCTAAAAAGTGCATGCTAGGGAGTTTCTACACTTCAGTTTTCTTTTAATCTCTTTAACAGTAAATAGTTATTATTTGGGTACAACTCCTATCTCAGTGGCTAGACTATAAACTTAGTGGTAAGCACTTTCTTAGAGATATTTCTATATCTTTCTCAGTACCCTTGCATACAGTGAACAGTCAATAAAGATAGGTTAAATAAATAAATAAAACGCAGGTGATTTTTCCCTAGATATTGGTATCCTGGAGAGAAGCATTTGTGTCTATAAGCCTCTTTTCAGATATGCTTAGGACAGGGCCACCCTGAATCATGTGTTTTAATGTTATGTTTTTAAGTTTCTTTCCACTAACTGTATTAGACTGTTTAGTATTGAATTGTCAGATAAATACGATAGTCAATCAAGTTGCAATCACTCAGGAAGCTTTTATTTCTATTTCCCATCCTTGAAACTGCTAAATAAACTAATATGGACATTTCCAAGTTATTACTTAATACCCAGAGTTACCTATAACCCAAATATCCCTTAGTATTATTTTCCAATATGTTTACACAACTGAAACAAGTTACCAAATTTTGCCTGACCTTTCAACATTACATCTGGTTGGCATTATAAATACCTGCTTTAGGTAAAAACTAAGAGAAGTGTGAGGGTGAAGCTATTTTGGAATAATGAGAGAGCAGAAAAGCTGTGGACATTCTGAGCAACATCTGTGACAACATTAGAGATAATTACAAGTTGCAATGAGTATCTGCAAGGATTATTACTTACAGGTGAAATCCATGCTGTCAGAAGGATTCATAATGAGAGAGATGTGGGCGTTAGATGACATGCATAATTGACTGAGAGTGAAAGGGCACAAGCATGAGTCAAGGAAAATGCTACCTACCTATAGCAAGACAAAGACTGTATAATAAGTTACTGGAGCATCTCTCAAACTATAAATATAGTTACATTTCCTTGATTTTTTTTTAAAAAAGGACGTCAGACAATGTAAGAGCCTTTAAAATGTCGTGAAAGTTAACAAATACAGGACAATAACCACTGAAGCAAATCAGATAAAGTGCCAACACTGATGGCATAAAAGATCCCAAAAGATTAAGACACTGAAATTGACATTATGAAGAAATTGCACAGCTGCTATATTCCTGCCCGCCTCCTTATTTCTTATTTTCGATAATGAATAAAGGCAAAGGCCTCTTCCTTAGAACCAGGGCTCTAAACCCAGGCATCTCTGGAAAGTCCTTTACACAACAACCAGAATATATCTATCAGTGTTTCATTATTTAATCATTCACAATGTGATAACAAGCAAAATACAACTTACTTTGGTTTTTATAGGCCCTGGTTGAATCACATTGAATCGCATTCCATATTTACCCCATTCAGCTGCAAGAGACCTAAAAATTAAAATCAACAACATACATTCTGAGATATTATACCATATGTTAAAAACAGTAATAACTGAGACTCACTAGATGCTTACTACATGTCAGAGATTACAACCCCAAGAGGTAGGTACTATTATTGCTCCCTATATTACAGATAATGTAACTAAGGCACAGAGAGGTTAAATAATTTTCTCTATGTCAAATGGCCAATTTGTCAATCTGAAGAGGTCTAGCTTCAGTCTGTACCCTTAGTCACTCTACTGTACAACCTACCCTTTACATTTTCGTGTCCTTAACCACTATGCTATACCACCTACCATTTGTAGTTTAGAATATGAAGTCCAATGTCAATATACATTTTTAGAGTAGGTATTCGTTACTCACATAAAAACGTGAGTGCTTTATGTCCTTCCCTCACGTTTTCTGGAGTTGAGTCTTATAGTTACAAAGTTCATTATAACTTTACTCATAGCCCTGTACATGGGATTACAATGTCTATAACATCACAAGTGTTTTATTTGAGTAAAAGATTACATCGACTGAAAATATTAACCACATCCATGTCTAACTAGGCTGTAATATAATTGTTGAACTAAACTTGAAAGGAAATAGGAATCTAACAAAATCTTGCTTAATGTCCTGAAGCAAAATATAACACTAATAGCAAACAAAGAACTTCAAAGGAAGTTGTTTTAGAAGCTTACTTTACAGATAGCTCTTTTAAAATCTAAATTCATTTTAGGAATTTACATTCATATATATATTTGTGTGTATATATACTTAATGTAATTTCAAATAATGACAAGGTAGCTTAAAAGAATACATATGATGCAAATGAGGAAGACAGGATAATTTGAAAGAAAGAAGGAAAGAAAAAAAAAGCAAGATAAAGAGAGAGAAAAGCCAGGATAACAAAATATAATGGAGCCAAGAATGAAGTTAATATCTAAATTTACTGAAGTGTGTGACATTCCATATAACTGCAACAGTCACATCACAAACTGGTATCTATTCATCCCATGACTCTATACAAAAAAGGTAAGCCTAATCAGTTACACAATCCACAGTACCCATAAAGAAAAAGCAAGCTAATTGTTCAGGAAAAGCACAATTGTTTCTAATATGAAAAATTGTTTAAGTCTTTCTAGACTTACAAAAGGAAAATTATGTCGTATAACAATCTCCTTAAGATACTGTATCCTTGCAATAGATAAAATAAGCTAAATTCAAAGTTGACAAATGGGATCTAATTAAACCAAAGAGCTTCTACACAGCAAAAGAAAGCATCATCAGAGTGAACAGGCAACCTACAGAATGGGAGAAAAGCTTTGCAATGTATCCATCTGATAAAGGGCTAATATCCAGAATCTATAAAGAACTTAAAGAACTTAAACAAATTAAACACAAGCAACCCCATCAAAAAGTGGCCAAAGGATATGAACAGACACTTCTCAAAAGAAGATATTTATGCAGCCAACACACTGAAAAAAAAAAGCTCATCATTACTGATCATTAGAGAAATGCAAATCAAAACCACAATGAGATACCATCTCACGCCAGTTAGAATGGCAATCATTAACAAGTCAGGAAACAACAGATGCTGGAGGGGATGTTGAGAAATAGGAACACTTTTACACTGTTGGTGGGAGTGTAAATTAGTTCAGCCATTGTGGGAGAGAGTGTGGCGATTCCTCAAGGATCTAGAACCAGAAATACCATTTGACCAAGCAATCCCATTACTGGGTATATACCCAAAGGATTATAAATCATTCTATTATAAAGACACATGCACACATGTGTTTACTGCAGCATTGTTCTTAATAGCAAAGACTTAGAACCAACCCCAATGCCCATCAATGATAGACTGGATAAAGAAAATGTGGCACATATATACCATGGAATACTATGCAGCCAAAATAAAGGATGAGTTCATATACTTTGCAGGGAAGTGGATGAAGCTGAAAACCATCATTCTGAGGAAACTATCGCAAGGACAGAAAGCCAAACACCGCAAGTTCTCATTCATAAGTGGGAGCTGAACAATGAGAACACATGGACACAGGGAGGGGAACGTCACACACTGGGCCTGTCGAGGGTTGGGGAACTAGGAGAGGGATAGCATTAGAAGAAATACCTAATGTAAATGACGGCTTGATGGGTGCTGCAAACCACCATGGCACATGTATACCTATGTAACAAACCTGCACATTCTGCACATGTATCCCAGAATGTAAAGTATAATAATTTTAAAAATGGGCTAAGTTCTATGAAACTATCAGACATCCATTAATACAGTCTTACAGCATCACTTCAAAGGTCAATTCAGTGAAACCAGTTCTACAGAATAGGGTACATGTACTCTAAAGATAGCCTGTTAATTTGACTTAATCCATGAATGTATTTTAGAGAGATGGGTGGGCTGTATCTCTTTCAGACAGAACATACATAAAAATTGCTTCTCTGAGTGATGTTTTTGACAAACTTCATTCCATAGCTACCCTGGGCATTTATTTATAGTGTATCTACTCTAAATTGCTTCATGTCTTCATAGAATTACTGTACTGAGCAGAGTCTATATTATCCTATGAAAAACTGAGCAACCTGTTAAAAAAATCTGCCTAGAGGAAAAGCCATCCTCTCTGTGCTCAGAGGTGTGTCAGATACATTTGTTCAATTGCTAGCATGATCTTTCAACTGTCATTAAGCTAGCTGATATACTGAAGAACTACTGTAATCTGATAATGAATCTACCTCATACAGTTAGCTCTGCATGTTAAGATGCTAAGAACAATATATTCAATATGTTAGCCATTATTATTGTTCATTCAACAAATGTTTATCATATACTTACCATGTATCAATACTATAAATACTGTTTAGCCTCAAATAAAGTCAGTCCCTGCTCTCAAAAGAGCAGTCCCACCCTCTCAAGAGAGGTGAGCTTGGTTATATAATGAATTAGTTACTAGGCTGGGAATTGTGTGATGTGAGCCATACCTGCTTAAAAGAAGAAGAACCTAAGTGGGAGTGACAGGGAAGGCTTCTCTGAAGAGGTAACATTTGAGCTGACGGGTGAAGAAGGATTAGGAGTTTGCTGCAAAAGGCAGCGGAAAGGAGGAGCTGACAGATTAAGGAGGTAGGATGGTGACATGGTTTGGCTCTGTGTCCCCACCCAAATCTCACCCTGAATTGTAATAATCCCCACATGTCAAGGGTGGGACCACGTAGACAAAACTGAATCCTGAAGGCAGTTTTCCCCATGCTGTTCTCGCGATAGTGAGTGAGTTCTCACAAGATCTCACAGTTTTATAAGGGGCTTCCCCCTTCACATGGCACTCATTCTCTCTCTTGCTGCCCTGTGAAGAGGTGCCTTCCGCCATGATTGTAAGTTTCCTGAGGCCTCCCTAGCCATGTGGAACTGTGAGTCAATTAAAGCTCTTTTCTTTATAAATTACCCGGTCTCAGGTATTTCTTCGTAGCAGCGTGAGAACGGACTAATACAGATGGAGAAAGGAAGACAGCCAAGGCATATGGGTCAGTATGAGTAAAGGGCAAGGGCCCAAACAACATGTAGAATTTGGGAACCTACAATGCCTTATTTAGTATGACTGTGTACTATAAAGTATGAGAAGAAGGTTGATGGCAACTCAAGCTGTAAAGGAAGGCACATGTTTACTGAGCATCTATTATATGCAGGAATACAATAAAAGCAGCACCAAATCAGTTCTTAAAGGACATGAGATGAAAACTTCTAACAACATTGAAAGGTTCTCACAAAACAAATATTGACATTGAACAAATGCTGCCAAAATAGTCAAGTTCTCATCCTTTATTTCCAACACCACATGACCTTAAAAATGGGAATTATCTCTATTCAGACTAAGATTCAGCTTGTGAATAAATATTTCTTTCTGTCTCAAACTAATGTGTATTTACTGACTTAAATATTAAAAATGCTCTGGGACTACTAAAAGAAGAGTACCACAATTCAGCTGAACAAGCATGGAGCACCAGCTATGGACCAGAACCTTCTGGGTAATGAGGATGCAAACATATGGCCCTTTCTCTCACAGAACTCATGCTGAAGTGGGGAAGTCAGATTGCTTAATGTTAACGGAGAAACCCCATCTCTACTAAAAGTACAAAATTAGCCAGGTGTGGTGGCATATGCCTGTAATCCCAGCTATTTGGAAGGCTGAGGCAGGAAAATCACTTGAACCCAGGAGGTACAGGTTGTGGTGAGCCAAGATCGCACCATTGCACTCCAGCCGGCCATGCCCTGCTCTCTGCCTCTGCTATATTGGTATATTACCTTCATTTTAGAATCTACTTATTAGTGTTTGTCCTCTCACTAGATTGGATTAAACAAAGTTTTAAGGCAGAGAGGAGGAAATGATTACAGAGAAAACATCCCAAAGGAAGTAAGCAAAACATCACAGCAAAATTCCAACAACAATATAACTCAGGCATAGACATATGAAAGCTGTATGGTACGTTTAGGGAAACATGGAACAGTTAATGGAAATTAAAGCATGGAAATAATAAAGGGAACAGTAAAAAATTTAAACTCAGCTGACAATGAGGACTGTTCTATTTCCATCACTATCATATCCCTAGGACGAAGCACATATAAGGTATACAATAAATACTTATTGAATAAATAAATTAATTAACAATGGCCAGAGACAAGTCTGTTTAGAATGCCATAGTGAGTTCTGGCTTTTATTCCAAAGAGTGACAGGAAATGATCTAAGATTTTTAGCTGGGGAGTGTCATGAGCAGACACACATGTTCTTAGAAAGATAATTCTGGTGAAAATGTGAATAAAAAATACAGGGGGAAGAGATTGGTAGCAAAGAAATATACCGTGATTACAGCAAGCCAGACAAGCAATGAAATGATGAGAATCCCCATTTTAACAAAGACAATGGAGAACAAATTCAAAAAGCAATCATGGTTGGGTATGGTGGCACATGCCTGTAATCCCAGCACTTTGGGAGGCTGAGGCAGGATGATTTCTTGAGGTCAGAAGTTCCAGACCAGTCTGGGCAACACAGGAAGACCTCATCTCTACAATTTTTAAAAATTAGCCAGGCACTGTGGCACCTCCCTGTAGTCCCAGCTACTTGGGAGGTTAAGGTGGGAGGATCGCTTGAGTCTGGGAGATTAAGGCCGCAATAAGCTATGATTGCGCCACTGCAGTCCAGCTTGGGCAACAGAGTGAAGTCCTGTCTCAGAGGAAAAAAAAAAAAAGCAGTTATACTCTGCTGAGAGAAGGCCACTGGACTTGGCAAGTGCTCATAGTCTGTGTTAGTCCCATTAACCTTAAACAGTATGTGCAATAAAAGAATAAAGATGTGCTTATGAGAGGGGTTAGGGATGGCACTGATAAAGATCTTTGGGAGAGCAAAAAAGCTATAGTCCTGTGGTGTCTAATACATAGCCACTAGCCATATACAACTATTAATTTTTAAAATTTAGTTTCTCAGTCATAGTGGGATATTCCAAGGGTTCAATATCTGCATGTGGCTATTGGATAGTGCATATTTACAGAACATTTCCATCACTGCAGAAAGTTCCACAGGACAATGCTGCTATAGACAAATAAGACTTATCTGGGAGATAAAATGTGTGTCTCATGGTGAATCCAAGTCTTTGTTTTACTTTTCTCTGGACGGACACCAGAAAGCAAGAATTTAGTTCCCTGCACCACCAAACTATTAGTTACGTTCAGCAACAGGATTGACAAGGAGGTACTTACTTGCTCATGGCTTCCACACCTGCTTTGGCAGAAGCACTTGGTACTACAAAACCTGAACCAGTCTCAGCATAGATAGTGGTAATAGCAAGAAATGCTGCTCCTGAAATTTTAAAAGGATACAGTTGATTAGCAATATAGCTGTATCACTTCACATAATTTAATCAGAATTAAAATTAAACTAGCAGGGACTTCTGCCTCCAGCCATAATGAACTTACCCTTCTGCTATAAACATCAAGAAAACTGAGTAAGATATATGCTACAATTATATACAGATACTGCACAGCAGGCAGGGAAGGACTATGATCTCTGAGAGAAGGAAAATGAATAAGCCCTGAAATACTCTAGATTTCTGCCTAAAGGTACTATATAGATGGAAGGATGAGGAGGAGGAACCTAAGCAGAAAATGGCATTCACACTGAGTTAAGAAGATAGAGATCGGTTTGGGGAGCCTGAGGAAACTAAGGTTTCTAAGAGTTCCTCCAAGGAGGAAAGTAGGCAGAGATATTAATAGAACTCCATAAAGCTGCATGGAATCTCAATGAGTCTTTAGATAAATAATAAGCTATACATGTTTAGTGTGAGATTCCATGAGGCCAGGCAGAGAACAACTATCAGGAAGCTGTAAGTGATGCAATTCCCAGAGCTCGCATAGGGCTGGGAGACATGTGAGTTCTAAGCAGCTTCACTGAACATTCAGGGCTTTCAGTAGAGAGCTCAGGAAAAAAAAACATGAGTTAGTAGGAGGGTTAAATTAGCCCCAAAGTAAAGACTACTATATACTTGCTGAAATAAAGCTTTAAAATGACCCTTAAAAATGATTACGCTGATGCACAAGTAATTTAAAAGCTTTCCAAAATAACAAAAAAATCACACACCTCAAAAAAAAAAATTAAAATACACACAGACACAAGTACACAACAACAACATAGCATTCACAGCATGCAATAAAAAATTACTACACATAAAGACACAGAAACCTAACAAGGAGAAACATGACTAATAGACAAAGAGTCCCAGAAATGACAGAGAAGACAGAAGTAGCAGACAAATAGCCTTTTAAGGCTATTACAAATATTTTTAAAGATTTCACTGAAAATATTACTATGATGAGAAAAATGGAAAATACAAAATAGAAACCAAATGGCTTCTAAAGCAGACAAATACAATATGTGAAATGAAAAACTGAACAAATAAGCTTAGCTGTAGAAGAAAAGATCCACGAATCTGAAGACACAGCAATATAAACTATCTAAAATGAAAGACAAATGGGAAAAAAAATCTGAGGAAAAACCCAGAATCTCACTGACCTGTGGAACAGTATCTAGCATTCTAACAAACATATATTGGAGTCACAGAGGAAGAAAACGTACTTGAATAAGGACTTAAAAAATTCCAAATTTGGTAAAAACTGTAACTTACAGATGCAGAAAGCTAAATGAATCCCAAGCAGGATAAACAGGGGGAAAAAAATCAAGACATTGTCATAATCAATAACTGAAAACCAGTGATATATAGAATGTTAATAGCAGCCAAAGGTAAAAATAAACAATAAAAATATGCAAACACAGACAAAAATTTTCATTGTCTTCTCATTTCTAAAAATAATGTAAGTTAGAAGACAATGGAGCTACATTTTTAAGGTGCTGAAAGAAGCTTGTTAACTCTGAATTCCATATCCATCAAAAATACCCTTCAAAAATCAAGATGATATGAAAATGACATTATAGAGAAACAGATTGTCAAAAGGAAAGAAATAGTAAATATGCAGGTAAATATAAAATATTTTTTCTTGTTTACTAAATTTCTTTTTAAAATAACTGTATAAAAGCTATATTAAAAAGTGACACTGTACATATAGTGGTCAGTAGTATCTAGGACACAGCAGGTTCTCAATAAATTAACTGAATGAGGCCAGGCACAGTGGCTCTCGCCTGTAATCCCAGCACTTTGGGAGACCAAGAGGAGCAGATCGCCTGTGGTCAGGAGTTTGAGACCAGTCTGGCCAACATGGTGAAACCCTGCCTCTACTAAAAATACAAAAATTAGCCAGGTGTGGTAGGGCATGCCTGTAATTCCAGCTACTCAGGAGGCTGAGGCAGGAGAATCACTTGAAACCAGGAGGCAGAGGATGCAGTGAGCCAAGATGATGCCATTGCACTCCAGGCTGTCTGACAAGAGCGAGACTCCATCTCAAAAAATAAATAAATAAATAAATAAGAAAGAAAGAAAGAAAGAAGGAAGGAAGGCTTAAAAGAGTAATCTTTAGGTCCTGAGAAATCAGTGATTTTTCTCTTCTTATTTCTTCATAACACTGGATAAGACAATAATATTTGCAAGAGGATCAAAATAAGTTTACATCTTTTACATAACAGTAAATACTTTTAGAAATTTAAATTTGAAGGACTACAAGGAAAGTATTTTGAAGAATATTCAGATAAGTTTTTTCTCTGCTCCATATATTTAGTTTCTCTTTCTCTCAGCATTTTCCAGAGTAGAAAGAAAACTCAGCACATCCTGGGAAACACGGGGGTGGAGGAGGGGGCAGGAGTACCATTTTGAGGACGGGAAAAAATAAGAATGGTTATGTTAGTCATTCTGGTAACTCCTTTTATATATCAAACAGGCTTTCAGATCGCTGAAAATTACTTTGCTTCCAAAATCGTACTCTGTGAAAGAGGAGGGATGTAGAACATTAGTGCGCTCCACTACAGTACACTGACAACAGATGCTAACTGCATCATTCTTATAGCAAAATTACCAAAAAAAAAAAAACAAAAACTGCTTTAAAAGTGACAAATATAAAGCAAATGCTCCAATGGAAAGTGCACTATCTTTCAACTAAGACTGAACAGATACATTTCTCCAAGCGTGGGAAAGGAGTTAAGCCATCCTAACACAATTTAGATGCTGAAATGAAAGTTGTTTTACTATTCTCTTTATCCCTTTAGGTTTTATTTTCTCAGCCTAGAAAATTTGGGTAGCCCACCTCTTAGAATGAGATACTGTGGCTTTTAATTCTCCTGAGTGTAAAAGGGAGATAAAAGTTTGAAACTGCACTGTTCCAACAGCATTAATGCTGCAAGGTGAAACAATTAGTAGCTTCAGAAAAATGAACAGTGGTGCTAAAGTGCAAAGCAAAGAACTCCTAGATCCCCAGAGTTAGTCACATTTATTTTCCTTCTTGTACAGAGTCCCATTATTTCAATTAGAATAACTGCCCATGGAAAAGCTTTATAAAAGGCAAGTTTCTAACAGCTCAGAGCATACACTAGAAATGAATTTATATTATTAATGAGGTTAAGAAAATAGAGAAGGGAAGCAATAAATGAAATAAATATGCTAACCCATCCTTCGTTATTTTGAAATGGAAAAAATAGTAATAAAAGAACATCAAAAATCATATTATCTATCAAAAAAGCTAGGATATGTGCAAGATTATGATTTAAAAGATTCAAAAGCTCTGAAATCTGGTTTCAGTACAAACTATGAAAACTGAAAGATTCACTAAACAATTTTAGTTCCAGTGACCAACAGAAGGGAAATAGTACAGACACCTGGGCTCAGAAATTGATTCCACTATTTACTAGCTGTATAGCTATGAGACGTTGGGGAAGTCGCATCCCTGCTCTGGACCCTAGATTTATCTCCTGTAAAACAGGAACATAAGGAGTGTCCAACAAATGTCATTAGATTCTAAGAACTACTTGTTAATTTACTGCTGTTATTGATTCCACCTATTACTCTTCTGCTCTCATGCAAAAAGACCGCCATTTACTACCTGTGTATTAATAATTTGGCAAGTTGTGTTACGAAACATCACCAGAATGGAAGGTAACTGTATAAGCCAAGACTCCAACAGGCATCCCAGTCCCCTAGTTTCATGGACACATCTAAGACTTTGTTGAACCGCCGGTAGGTCAGGGCTGCTACACATGGTTGAGCAGTGCATAAGGGTGCCATTCTAAGGAAGCATGTTTTACATTACAGATATTACATGATTATTTACTTATTTCAAAATTTTCTGGTTGTTCTGAGGGTTTTCTTTCTAACAAGACAAGAAATATGTGTGGGCGGAATGACCCCACTTAAAGATCCCATGCCCTAATTCCTAAGAACTGAATTTCTTATTTTACATGGCAAAATAACTTTGAAGATGTTAAGAAAGATTACAGAATTTAAGAGAGGGACCTTTCTGGGATTATCCAAGTAACACAGTCTAATCACATAAACCCTTAAAAACAGATAACTTTCTCTGGCTGTAGTCAGAAAGATGAATTTTAAGGAGCAGGCAAGAGAGATGTGGTAGAAGGGAAAGTCAGTCCCCAAGCATGAGAAAGACATATTGTGGTATTACTGGCTCTGAGATGTACCAGTCCCTATGTAAGGATCAGAGAGAGGTCCCTAGGAGATAGGGTGGCCCTCAGCTGACAGCAACCATGAACATATACACTTCAGTCCTACAACCACAAGGAACTTGATTCTTCCAACGACCTGAATGAGCCTGGATGTAGAGTCTTTCTAGAGCCTCCAAGACGTGAGCTCTGCTGGGTGACTCCTTGATATTAGCCTATAAGATCTGAAGCGGAGAAACCAGGCAAGCAACTCTGTGCATTCACTTGTGAAAAACAGAATTATAAAATTATAAGTGTTTGACATATTAAGCTGTTAAGTTTGTGGTCATTTGTTGTAGCCACAATGGGGGACTAGCATAGTGTATTATGTCAATTTTCCAGGAAACAGAAATAAAGTATCTTAAGAATTTTTTTAAATCCTTGTTTAACTTTACCTGTCACCAAAGGATAAAGTCCACATTGCTTGGCCTCATCTCCTACCCCTTCAGGCATTATACGTCACATATAAGCAACACTGAACTCCTTGTATGCCTAAATACACAACTGAGCTGTTGTTGCAGTTCTAACTCTTCTACTATTATTGCTAGCAATTAATCTTACTGACAATCATGGTAAGAAGACAAACTTCTCTGTCTTTTTGATGGGAGCACAGAGGATACCTGTCTCCCAGCCATTTTTCAATGAGAGCCCATATGAAAATCTAAAAATCTTTAATTCTCTAAAAGCTACTCAAAATAGGACTATAACATTTAAAAACTAGAATAACCTTATATAAATAATACTATCTACTAAGGAAACACTTTTCTCATTTAAACATTTAATATAAATACATCCCTCATGTAGGCTGTTATTTTTAAGTTTAATTATAATAAGTGATATCAGGGCTCTGGTTTTTCTAACCAATTTTAATTATGAGTCAAAACCTAAGTTTCAGATAGTTGATGGTCCCCTTGTAAAAGATGTAAAAATACACCCACCTTGGAGGAAACTTAACATTTTCTTTCATAACTAACATTTACTGAGTACTAGTCTGGCCCAGGAACTATTCTTAACATTTTACAGACACTGGCTCATATAATCATTAGAGCAATCCTAGGAGAAAGGCTTTATTATTAACATTATTTTACAGAAAACACAGGCACAGCAAGCTGATCTGTCCAAGTTGATAGGACTAACAAGTATTAACCAGGATTGGAACTAGGCAGTTAGGCTCTAGAGCCTGCACTCTTAACTACTATGTAACTACTACTGCCTTGCCAAGACATTTATAATTGCTACTTAGAAAGAAAAAAAAATTCCTTTTCAAAATTCCCAAATCACTTTACCTTTACCTTATCTTCAAAAAACACCAAAATAAGGTACACAGTTGCTCTAAGAAATTTTAACCGCTGAGGTTGAACTCTCCCATCAAACGAGATGACTCTACAAAAAGTGATTTTAAAAGGATACTAATACTGCCTTAATAAATTTCAAGAGATAACTAAAAATGTGTTTTAAAATATTCTTTAGATGCACCCACTGTTCTAGAAAAAATACGTAGACACAATATAAAAAATGTACTCATGTGGTTCTTATATACATACGCTAAGCAACATACACCTTGCACTCACACTACTGACAAATAAGGAAAGCCTTCCACTATGCTCTACTCTTCCCACTTCTGAAACAAGGTGCATTTGCCAAATCATGAGTGAACTCCCATTCACAATTGCTTCAAAGAGAATAAAATACCTAGGAATCCACCTTACAAGGGATGTGAAGGACCTCTTCAAGGAGAATTACAAACCACTGCTCAACGAAATAAAAGAGGACACAAACAAATGGAAGAACATTCCATGCTCATAGATAGGAAGAATCAATATTGTGAAAATGGCCATACTGCCCAAGGTAATTCAT
>NW_012098721.1:385098-431025 GCF_000951045.1 Mandrillus leucophaeus | reverse complement strand
GAAGAAAACTTAGGCAATACCATTCAGGACATAGGCATGGGCAAGGACTTCATGTCTAAAACACCAAAAGCAACGGCAACAAAAGCCAAAATTGAGAAATGGGATCTAATTAAACTGAAGAGTTTCCGCACAGGAAAAGAAACTACCATCAGAGTGAGAATAGTTTTACAAGAATATTTTTACAATCTACCCATCTGACAAAGGGTTAATACCCAGAATCTACAAAGAACTTAAAGAAATTTACAAGAGAAAAATCAAACAACCCCATCAAAAAGTGGGCGAAGGATATCAACAGACACTTCACAAAAGAAGACATTTATGCAGCCAACAGACACATGAAAAAATGCTCACCATCACTGGCCATCACAGAAATGCAAATCAAAACCACAATGAGATACCATCTCACATCAGTTAGAAGGGTGATCATTAAAAAGTCAGGAAACAAGATGCTGGAGAGGATGTGGAGAAATAGGAACACTTTTACACTGTTGGTGGGACTGTAAACTAGTTCAACCATTGTGGAAGACAGTGTGGCAATTCCTCTAGGGTCTAGAACCAGAAATACCATTTGACCCAGCCATCCCATTACTGAGGATATACCCTAAGAATTATAAATCATGCTGCTATAAAGACACATGCACATGTATGTTTACTGTGGCATTATTAACAATAGCAAAGACTTGGAACCAACCCAAATGTCCATCAATGATAGACTGGATTAAGAAAATGTCGCACATATACACCATGGAATACTATGAAGCCATAACAACGGATGAGTTCATGTCCTTTTTAGGGACATGGATGAAGCTGGAAACCATCATTCTCAGCAAACTATCACAAGGACAGAAAACCAAACACCGCATGCTCTCACTCACAGGTGGGAACTGAACAGTGAGAACACCTGGACACAGGGCAGGGAACATCCCACACCGGGGCCTGTAATGGGGTAGGGGGAGGGGGGAGGGATAGCATTAGGAGATATACCTAACGTAAATGATGGGTTAATAGGTACAGCACACCAACATGGCACATGTATACATATGTAACAAACCTGCACGTTGTGCACATATACCCTAGAACTTAAACTATAATAATAATAATAACTTTCTAAAAAAGCTATCAGCAAACTAGATATAGAAGAGAACTTCCTAAAGCTGATAAAGGATATTTATGAAAACTTACAGGTAAATCATAATAGTGAAAAACTAATTGCTTTCCTCCATGTATTTGATTTGTTCTTAATACTAGGAACAAGCAGAATCTAAGTTTTTACCACTACTATTCAATATTTTAGTGAAAGTCCCATCCAGTAAAATAAGGCAAGAAAGAAAATAAAAGGCTTATCAATTGGGAAGGAAAATATAAAAAATGTCTTTTTTTCATTATCAGTATTACCAATGTAGAAAATCCAAAGGAATCTAAACAAACAAACAAACAAACAACTGTAAAAACCATTGAGTTTAGCAAGCTCCTAGGGAAAACATCAATACACAAAACTAATCCATTGTATTTCTAAATACTACAAGAAAAGAACCAGAAAATACCATTTAGAAAACAGTGCCATTTGCAATAGCACCAAAAATTTAAATACTTTGGGAGAAAGTTAAAAAAACTTGTACAATGCCTGTGCAAAACACTGCTGATAGAAATTAAAGACCTAAATAAATGGTGCAAGATTGGAAGACATGATATTGTTAAAAATGTCACGCTTCAGTTCCTTGACTGTCCATCCAGTACCAGGATAAATCTTTTATCATTTACTCCCCTCAGTCCAGTGGTCCAAGTTCTCTAAGCTCTGTCAGCTTACAGCATCAATAACTGACAGGAATCTTGGAAGAATAAAAACTGGCTTCCATCTTTTAAAAAGGTATCTTATCTAATATATTTTTAATGAAGCCCATAGAATTTTAATCCAATGTGATGAACAAGAATAGATCAGTCTATGTTAAAATGAAAGACAATAATGAGGAAAGAAGGGAGAGTCAGACAGAAATCGAGTGTCACAGAGATGAGCAAGGGAAGAAATAAGGGACAATGAGGCAAAGAAAGACAAAGAAACAAAAGAGACAGATGAAGAGAGAAACAGAGAACTAAAAATGAGGAGCTGACAGAGGCAGAGCAGTAGAAATGAGATTGAGACATGAGCAAGGGGTAGGGAGAGAATCAGAGGCAGAGACACAGGAGAGATACAGAGATCAAGGTTCCTCAGATAGAGAAGGGAAGAGAGAGGAGTCACACTCTTCCCTGTCCCCCTTCCCAGTCCTATCCATCTTCCCACCCCCCACGGAATAAAAAAAAAATCAAATCAAACATTTATCATCCAAACTCCAATTACAAATCACATCCATTCTGCCATAATGGAAATGAGTAACCAGGAATTTCAATTTCAATGAGTGCATAGAAAGGATGGAAGCTATTAGTGTATGTGTGTGAGCAGACACACACACACACACACACACACACAAGGATGGAAGCTATTAGTGTATGTGTGTGAGCAGACACACACACACACACACACACACACACACACACAGAGCTAGTGCCTCTGTAGCATTTCTCTGCTCCTATACCCTATCTCAAGCTGGTGCTAGGATCACCTGCGCTGCACAAAAGAAGAAATTGAACCTTGTAAGGCAAAGGTTTCTGAACCAGAGGGAGGAACCTGGCCAGCTCCATACCCTCTTTCCTCCCCTCAGCCCTCAAAGGACACCCTCTGAGGAGCATGAGAACTCTTCCTTATTTTCCTTGTTTAGAATACTCTCCACCTTCTCTCAGAAAATACCCCCATCCTTCAAGTTCCCCGAATTATTCAGGAACAGAGTCTTGTCCACCTCTGCTTTGAGCATGAGTATACGGCCTGCTACCCAAAAGTCATTAGTAAGTGTCTGTCAGGTGAATAAATGTACGCTGGTTCTAGATATATGTGAATATACACACATATATACATTAGACATGTTTGCTATTCATGTACCTATGAACTTTTGTAAAGTAATTCATTCGTAATACTAACAAAAATGTTCTCCTAGTAAGTTACTTCTAAATCTATCTTCCCTCCAGTGTTCTTAATCTCAGTGGTATTAACGTCATTCAGACTCTTCATCCCATCTGAAAACACTCTCATCAAATCAATAAGGCCTGTTGATCTCATCTTCTAAATATCTTCTACTTTATCTCCCATGCAATCTAGCCACATGCTAAAAGAAAAATCAAATCCTCCTGAATAGCACTCCTTCCATCATCCATCTTGTTGTCACTAACCTTTCCAATCAAGTCACATTCTTTGCTCCACCTTCAATGGAAATCCACACAAAAATACTTACTATTTCTTTCAGAATTAACATTAAACTCCTTATTTTGGTATTGAGAACTTTCCCAATTACACTCCAACTCACCTTCCCAAAGTCATTTCCTACTCCTCTCCCCATCTCTAATAACATCAAGTTTTTCATCATTCCCTATGTACTTATGCTCCTCCTCTCCACCAGGCCTCTATCCATGGACATTTACATGTCCTTTCCCTCCTCTTTCTCTACATCTAGATCTTTGAACTTTCAGCTTAAGTTGCATCTTGTTCCTCAACCTGATCACTGACCCTAAAGAGAGTTAGTCATTCCTGTCCCTGGATTGCCAATGCACTTGAAACATACATTTATTACTGCTCAAATTGTAATACATAATTATTATTTAAATATCATTTTTCTCCATTACATTGTGAGTTGTACAAGTGTAGACTGTCTCATTGACTTGTAAAGTATCACAGAGCTTAGCACAGAACCTTGCACACATAAGAGTCAAATAAATATGAGAAAAGCAAATAAACATACCTTTCTGTGCTTTAATTAGTTGTTTTCCAATTTCTAGTGTCACAAAGGCTGTGCCATTTAGAACTATGTCAGTTATGGTTTTCCAAGCATTAGGAGAAAGTCTTTCAGTAGGAGAAATAAAATTCCCTGCTGCATTGTTTATCACAATCTAATAAATGGACAAGGCAAGTTACAGAAACTTTAGATGAGGAAAAACATTTTCTCTGCAGGGTTTTTGTTTCTGAAATATATTAATAGAAATAATACAATAAAGTTGAAGTTCACAGTTCCCTACGAAACAATACCATGAGATTTGGTAGTCTGAGTCTGTGAAAACCTCCTATGTTAGTTACCAAATTTCAGAATCCTAAGCCATCTTTAAATTAGGGTAGATTCTGTTATTAAGAAAACTAAAAGGGTGCAAAGGCTCATGCCCGTAATCCCAGCACTTTGGGATGAGTTCAAGACCAGCCTGGGCAACAAAGCAAGACCTCATTTCTACAAAAATTTTCTTTTAAAAATTAGCTGAGTGTGGAGGCATGTGCCTGTATTCCCAGCTACTTGGGAGGCTGAGGTGGGAGTACTGCCTGAGCACAGGAGGTCAAGGCTCTGCTGAGCCATGACTGTGCCACTTGCATACCAACCTGAGTGACAGAGCAAGACCCTGTCTCAAAATAAATGAATAAAATTTTAAAAGGTAAAAAGAAAAAGAAAATTAATACAGATAAACATATTTACCATGTAACTCTATTTTATTTCAAAGATCTCAAGAAATGCCTTTTTGTTTCTGGTGTTATTTTAGTTTAACTTAACCAAAGCAGCTTGTGGTTGAGGATCTATTTACCACCAATAAAGATTCTGGCTAGTTCTACAGGAGATTCAATGTTATTGGTTCTGAAAATATCTTTATCATGGAAAGTGCTACCTTTGAGACTACTGGAAGAAATGGCTTCTCTCCAGTAAATATACCAAGCAACAGCAAAATATTCATGCATATTTCAGGTATTAAAAGGAGAAATTTTGAATTTCTTACAGTTTTTCACGTTTGTATTGTTCTCCACTGAGGAAGACAATCAAAAGTTATTAGCAGAAGCAAAAAGCATCAATCATTTAAACTCAGTGCTTTGCTCTTGGATAACTGCTCTTGTTATTTCATAATCTTATTAAATAAAGTGAAATCAAGTTTGTTTTCCGATCAATCATAAATGGATTCTTTAAGTATTCCTGAAAGGAAGTCGTGTAGCGGTCTTTCTACTCCGTTCTTTGCTTTAGCAGAACTGGCATTTTCCGAGGAACAGAAAATAGGTGCTTCTCAACACAGCACTTGCTCATATTGAGGTAGGAGGCGGGCCTAATTCTGGAGGCAGAGCTCCAACACAGGACCAGATTGAGGACTAGTTAAACCAAGTCCTAGATGAAAGCACCCCCTGTTTAGACATATCCACCAATGCACTATGTTTGTTTACCATTGCCATGGCAATGCCAGCAAGTTACTGCCCTTTCCATGGCAACGAACTGATGACTCAGAAGTTACCAACCCTTTTCTAGAAATTTCTGCATAAACCTAGTTAATTTGCATGTAATTAAAAGTGGGTACAAATATGACTAAAAACTGCCTCTCAACTGCTATGGCCAGCACATTGACTATGGGGTTGCCCTGCTCTGAAGAACAGTCACAAATCCATTCCACTGCTGCTGCTGCTTCAGAAAAGCTGTTCTCTTCTACCACCAGCTCATCCTTGAATTCTTTCCTGGGTAAAGCCAAGAATCTTCCCAGGCTAAGCCCCAGACTGGGACTTGCCTGTCCTACATCAATATCAACATTTTATTTCCTTTGTACAAGTTGTTGGGTGTTATCAACATCAAGTGTCTGGCAGTTCGGCTTCGTCATCACTACACTTACATTAGGATGTCCTGCAACTTTGATCAGTTCTGACACAGTGTTTTGAACCATATCAGGATCCCTCACATCACACTGAATTGCATGAACCTGCAAAATAACAAAAAGAAAATGACATTTTCCAGGTTTCTTAAACCAAACACATGAACAAATTATTTGAACATGTTATAATTCCTAAATCTAAATTTAAATAACTGATTTTTAATGTACCTTATTTCCAGTTTGAGAAGAAATTTGTTCTGCGGTAGCTTTCAAAACATCCATCTTCCTAGAAATAAACACCTTGTATGACTTCATATTATATTTTTCAATTTCATAAATTGAAGAATACAGAGAATCCATAGCTTAAAGAAAAGCATTTCTGAGAAAGTATAGATGTTATTTATATACAAAAATCAACGTGAATTTTTTTCTAAAAGTCAAATTTAGATCATTTTTATATATTTGATACTAATTTATTGAATTAGTCACTTTTAAACCAGTTACTTTAACATTATCTACTCACAGATTTAAATTATTCCTTAATAAGCCAGCTTTACAAAGAAAATATATTCATGGTTTAATGTTTAATGAAAGCAGTAACCATAATCATTCCCACTGAAGACAAAGCAACCTCCATGTAGTGCTTAAAAAAAAAAAAAAGAGATCCGGCCACTGCACTCCAGCCTGGGCGACAGAGCGAGACTCCGTTTCAAAAAAAAAAAAAAAAAAAAAAGTTTCTTTTGAGACAAGGTCTCACTATGTTGCCCAGCTGGTCTCAAATTCTGGGCCTCAAGCCATCTTCCTGCCTCAGCTTCCCAGTAGCTGGGATTACAGGCACACACCACCCCACCTGGCTGCATGTCAAGCTTTTTAACTACATCTTCGTGTACAGAAAAAGAAATATTCTACCACCGAATTGGGGAAATTAAAATAATGAAAATTGTGGATGTTTACCCAAACATCAGTTCCACAGTTTTCATTGTTTCATCTCAAATAGTACCTGACTTTTTCAAAACGATTTATTTAAATAATCTAAAGAATATTTCTAGCATTTCATATAAGATTAAGATGCTAATCAAACAACTTGGGCGAACAGTGTTTTCAATACTATGGCACAGAATAGTTTCTTCAAAAGCATCACCAATAGGCTTGAGGTAAGGGACTTACCGGCTGGCTATCACGCACTGAGCACCTAGGCTGGACAGAAGAGCCGTCATTCCTTTACCAAGGCCAGTACCTCCCCCAGTAATGAATGCCACTTTTCCTTGAAAACTATTAGGTGGTAGCATCGCTTTTTGAAGGGGTGGAAAGAATTTAGACTGCAAAGCTTCAGTGTTTTGATATAATATTTTTGTCCCATAACTGAAAAACTAAAAGGGGAAAAAATGAATTGAAATTTGCATACACATATTTCCAAAAAACAGATGAATTTTTTAAAACATGCTCTTGAATTTCATAGTAATCAAATTCTTGTATTAACACAAACTCTTTGCAAACATATTGGTATTGTACTTAATTATTATTCTTTGCTTTCTGATTTAAAAAGAACAGGCTCTGGAGCTGGATTACATAGCACAGAAATTTCTCCCAAGTTGTATAACCTTCAGCAGGTTATTTGACCTCTCTGTGCCTCAGTTCCTTCATCTACAAAATGAGGACAATAAAATAAATTTCTTCATATGGCATTGTGAGGATTACATAAGTTATTATAGGTAAAGCACCTACAGCAGTGTGCAGCATATAGTAAACACTACAAATGCTTACATTATTATCTGCAGGTGTTTTACTTAAATTTAATTTTGTTGTGTTTTGGTTTGGTTTTTGGTTTTTTGTTTTTTTTGAGACAGAGTCTCACTCTGTCACCAGGCTGGAGTGCAGTGGCATGATCTTGGCTCACTGCAACCTCCGCCTCCCGGGTTCAAGCGATTCTCCTGCCTCAGGGTAGCTGGGATTACAGGCACGCGCCACCATGCCCAGTTAAATTTTTGTATTTTTAGTAGAGACGGGGTTTCACCATGTTGGCCAGTATGGTCTCGGTCTCCTGACCTCATGATCCGCCCGCCTCCGCCTCCCAAAGTGCTGGGATTACAGGCATGAGCCACTGCACCCGACCAAATTTAATTTTTTAAAAACTAACATAAAGCATTTTTGTCTTTCAACGAAAATAATCTGGATAAAAATCACTTTCCACCTGTGAATCACTGAAGAAAATTGTTAAAAATTCTCTATAAGGTTTATTAAATCAAATGCCTCTTCGCATGCTAGCTTCTGGCCACAAAACATGAAACAGAATATTTCTGTTATTTATTTTAAACGGAGGGAAAAATCAATACATTTCAGAGTCAAAAATATTTGTATTGCCCTATTTTATATGTAACAGCTGGTACTTACATTACATGCAAACATCACTGCCATTCTCTCACATTTAATCATAAAACAAACTTTAGGTATTTAATATAATGAACAATAGGAGCTAACATTCATTAAGTGGTTACCACCTGCCAGGATTACATATCAAACTATTTAATCTTCCCAACAACCACAGGAAATAGGTATTAGTTTTATCCTGTTGTACAGAAAGGGCTCAGAGTGATAAAAAATATATATATTGCCAAAGTTGCAGAACCACGGTTCAAACACAGACTGACAGGCTCCAGAGCCTTCTCTGATAACCAGCTTACATATTCCTCTGTCTATTCTCTGAGATCCTGCTAAGCTTAATGATCACACCAGGGAGGTTATGTGATATTCCATTAGGTTACAGTGGCAAGATTAAAACTCCAGTTAAAACTCCAGAAGCTGCCATTTCCTTCCAGAGTATTCCTGTAAGCTAAATAGACTGTCATCAGTTGATTCAGGATATCTTGAAATTTATCCTAAGGAAAGAATAAGAAAATGTGGTCAATGATTTAGAACGAGGCTGTTCATCAACTGGAAACTGCACAAGAAAATGTTTATAATGTGATGTTAAATGAAAAAAAAAAAGAAACAAATATACAGTATTTTTTAACTACAAATAAAAATATATGCTTAGAAAAAAAGACCAGAAGGAAATAACAACAGTAAGTAGTAGATTCAATATTTACCATACAGTCCTTAAAACAGCTCTATAAGGTAAATTCTATTGTTACTCCTATTTTATAGATGAAAAAAATTGAAGTACAGAAAGGTCAAGTAGCTAACTTTTAAAAATAAATAATAATAGGGAATAAAGACTTAAATCCAGTATCTGACTTCACAGTCCACCCATTAGTTTACAGTTATGGCTAAGTGATGAGATTATAGATAATTATTTGCTTTTTTTGTTTGTTTGTTTGATTGGCTTTTAGTACTTTCCAAATCTATCCAGTAAGTATGATTAGATCTTTATAAGCAGAAAAAAAGTTACTGAAAGACAAAATTTGAGATCATGAATAAAATAATTGAAGATACATTTGTAAATCTTGTTATGCTCCATAGTCATCATATTTATTTTAGCTTCATATTGACAAAGCATTTTCTTTTCATATCCTTTTGCCAAAGCACAGTAATCCAAGCAACTCCACAATCATCTTTTTCTACATAAGTGGCAGTTTTCCTTAAGGCTGCCACCTGCCTTCAGAACTATTACATTAAGATGATGAATCAACAAGTTTACTCAAATAGAATGGTAAATTTGTCGTTAATAATAATGAAAAAAGTATTCTAATTTTCTGAAGGCTTTACCATAATTTTTAACTTTTTAATGTTAATGTGTATAGGGGATTTGATGTGGGACTTCATGAAAATAATTAAACAAGATATTTGCATACAAACTTTATTTTTAAATTTATTTTAAAACATTTCCTCAACCTCCTCACCGGTAGAGAAAAGGATATAAAGGTAAAAATGTCACATGTGATAAAAATAATTCCTAGTGTCTACAATGTAACAGGTTATTACGTAGCACTTTTTTTATCTTATATGATCTGATCAATACTAACCTTATGATTCCACTTCCCCACCAAAATGAAGAAATTGATAAGCTATTTTAATTCTCATTACCCCCAACAATACACAGCATATGTGTTAATATAAATTCAAGCCATCTTCTCTGCCTAAAAGGAAGATGTTCATTTCAACATTAAGACCCACTGAGATGATCAGATGTCACAGGGTCACATCATACTCAATCCCCTGTTTCTACAAAGAAGCATCCTTAATAACCTGAAACAGTATTTTGGTTGGGCTTTTTTGAATTATAAAAAGTGGATACCAAACAGGCTTTTAAAGATTTTCAAGTCCTGCTTTGTGGTTTTTAGAGAAATAAATTTTTTCAAAAATGCAAATAACACCTTTCATATCAAGATTGATTTCTCTGGAGATCTTTAGTGATCTAAAATTCTTAAAACTTTCTAGAGTCTTCCAACTTTGGCAATACAGAATTATTTTTTAGTTACAAGCTCTAAATCTCTCCCACAAAAAATTAGCTATCACCCACCTTCCTCACCATACTCATCCCTCTCCCACATCATATAAACAATAGCTTCCTCCTTCATGTATTCCAAAATTACAGCATCTAAACTAATAAGACATGATCACACTTTTAATCTTCAAAATGGCAATTCCGAGAGTCTTGACACTGCACCTTCCCCTCAAGGATAAGGACTGTATATCCATGAGATATATACATAAATTACTTAGGTATAATTTGGCTAATCTAAAATGTCTAGGGTATCACAAACAGAAGTAGATTAGTGATTCTAGGCCAAATATGTTTTGTTATCCTGCCCAAATTTTTTAAAACTTGAGCCAACATTTAGATAATGGAAGAATTCACATAAAAGTCAGAAGCTCTACCAACACTTGGGCACACCTTCCCACATGATCAAGTACGAGTATGACAGCCCCGCTGAGACAAGGCCTGAGCTCTGCCCAGCCCTGACTCACACAGGAAAAGTGAGCCCTTTTCACTGGGTGGCCTTTCATAAACAGGGCCTTCAAGGACTTCAGGCATCTGAGTATGTGACTCCTAGATGCCTAGTCTAAGTAACACACAAGAAACTAAAACAAAAAAAAAAAAAACGAAAGAAGAGGTAAGGCTTTTTTTTTTTTTTTCTCACCATAACTAAATTTCATGTAAAAGAAATTTCTACAAAAATAATTGTTTAATGTGCTAGGTACATTATTAAGAAGATCCAGTTTCAAATATATAAAATTCATAAAATAACAGACTCTCATATGGGAGTTGTGAGGCTAAATGAATTATCTTTTGAGCACTTAGTTTAGCTATTTATCATCACCATCATCATCGTCATCATCATTATGGATGGGTCCTCCACATTAAAATTCCATTCCTCAAAAACATGGATGCCTTTCAAAGTCAAAAAGACAAAAATCAAACTCTTGAGCATGGCATTCAAGCCACTGGACAATATGGTGCCAATGAATTAATACTTTGCTAGCCCCACCTCGTGACTGGTCTGCCATGTAGAAGTAAACTCTACACTTACCAAGCCCTCAGCATTCCAAAAACTTGTCAACTTCTTTCACCTTCTGGCCTTTGCTCCTGCTTTCTCATTGACCTGAACCAACCACTGTCTTTCTCAACCCAGCAGAATTGGCCTTCAAAACCAGACAACATTGTCAATATCTCTGTCAACACTTTTTCAATGGCACCCTATTAAAAACAGGCAAATGGAAGGCTTCCAAATTGGCCTGCTAAGGAGTTGCCGCAATTCATATCAACGTATCAGGATGCTCAGGAAGCCAGGGACACTACCTTATGTTCATCACTACAGTACAGTTTCTGGCACCAATTAGGCATTCGGTAAATGCTTGTCTTACTGAATGTAACATTTGGTTGGCCATCCCAAGAATAGAAAATCTAAATCATCAGGCTGGGCGCGGTAGCTAACGCCTGTAATCCCAGCACTTTGGGAGGCTGAGGCAGGTGGACCACCTGAGGTCAGGAGTTTGAGACCAACCTGGCCAACATGGTAAAACCCCATCTCTACTAAAAATACAAAAATTAGCCGGGCGTGGTGGCATGCGCCTGTAGTCCCAGCTATTCGAGAGGCTGAGGCAGGAGAATTTCTTAAACCCAGATGGCGGAGGTTGCAGTGAGCCAAGATCGTGCCACTGCACTCCAGCCTGGGCAACACAGCAAGACTCCCTCTTAAAAAAAAAAAAGAAAAGAAAAGAAAATCTAAATCAATCTATGTTAAGTATTGAGTTACTTGCAAATAGAAAAACTGGACAAAGGGCTTAGAAAGGTACTCCACACAAACAAAAAACAAATATACAACCATATTTATAACTAAATAAGCATATTTAAACAAAAGGAGACACAATTTTTCTCTTACTAGACCAGTAAGGTTCAAATTTTATCATATATAATACAAGAAACAGCTGATTAAAGCCACCCTTACAACCTGTCGATAAGAATTCTGGCAACTTCTTAGGAGGCCAATCTGGCAACACTTTTTTAAATGTTAGATACAAATACTCTTTGACCCAGCAAATCCACATGCAGGAATTTATCTAAAATATATACATACTTATTCATCTGGGAAAGAAGCAGGGGGAAAAGTAGCTATGATCAAAGATATACATTAAGATGAAAATGAAATTAACAATTCTGTTTATAATCATATTGAAAAGAATACTAATACATTTAATAAAAGAAGTACAAGACTTATAAATTGAAAACTACAAAACATCATTAAGAAATTAAAGACCTAAGTAAATAAAAAGACATTCTATGTTAATGGATTGGAAAGCTTAATTTTGTTAAGAGGACAGTACTTCCTAAATTGATACACAGATTCAACAAAATCCCTATCGAAATCCTAACCAGCTTTTTGTGAATGTCGACAAGCTTATCCTAAAATTGGTATGAAAATGCAAGAGACTCAAAATAGCCAAAGAGATTCAATAAAACATTGTTTGTAATAGAAAGACTACAAAACAATCTATGTGTGTTTCCTTAGGGGACATAGCCAATGAATTAGAGCACATCTATACTACAAAATACTGTTATATGGATCTATTATCTACCAAAAGAAGGAGCTAGAATGTATATGCTGACTGTAAACATGGCTATAGATGTATCATTTTTTAATTATTCAATAAGTATTTGTTGGATACCAACAATGTGAGACATTATGTGTTAAGTGTAAAACTCAAGGTAGAGAAATGCATGTAACATGCTCCCATTCGTGTGGTTTTTTAAAATGAGGATATCTTCATACATATGTTGACATATGCACAAAACCCGTCAGAAGTATCCACAAGAAACTATTCATAGTAATAACCATAGTAATAATAACCTTATGACACTGTCACTGCATATCCTTTTATATTGCTTGAATGTTCAACGTGTTCATAAATTTTTTTTTCATTAACAATAGCTAACACAAAATTGAATCATATAGGCAAGCACACAATATGAGAAGTGCGTAGAAGAAAACAGAGCAAGAAAAAAAATGGCATAGAATCAATTTCATGACAAGGACATATACCTTACTTGAAGCATAACTACTCTATATTAAACACTAAAGTGTGAACGATATTGATAAAAATAATGAAATATTTCCATATCTATTTTCTTAGAGCTTCTAAGTATCTCTTGGTTCAGGCTGAATGAATATTTTTGAGATCAAATTTACTCCAACTCAAATTCACATAAGAGTTTTGCAGACTGGGACTTAACTGTCATATTAAAATGTCAGCATGGTAAACACTGGACAACCGTATTTTTCAAAGCACGAGTTTGACAAATGTACATCTGCATTCCCAAAACACCTTATGTACTCCCTGAACACAGGAAGCCTTCCATAACTACTTCCCAATTTATTTTGTCCGACTGCTAGAAGGCACTTTTCTGTGCCATGCATGCATTCTTTCCAACGGCCAGACCACTGCCACTTCAGCAGAGTGTATGTGGTCCTTAGATGGAGGCATCTGCAAATACAAGGGATAATTAGGTGGAATGTTCTACTGGATGTTCCAGTGCAGAAAAGGACAGTCTTGCAGAGTGAAGAACTGTCTCACCCCAAATGCCAATAGTTGCCCTGCAGACATTAAAATAACTGACTACCACACCGAAGGTTTGCCAAAGGCCTTGTTAACTCATGCTCCATGACTGTGTAGATTGCTTAAGCACATCTGCCTGCTCCTTAACTTATAGCAGGGCACTGAACAGAGGCCACTGATATTCTCAGCTTCTGCAGAGCACCGATCTTGTTGCCACAGCAACATGAAGGTAAGGCTGAACAAATATAAAACAAACTGCCTAGCTGGACTCCAAGCTCCAATGGCTAAGCTGAATTATGCAGTTGCCAGGAGCAAGACAGAAATCACATTTTTGAGTAATGATACATTTTATATCAGTGAACATGAGTCCTTGAAAATGTCGGTGCTCTATGCTCTAGGGTGTACATCTCATTTTATTACAGTGCCTATCTGTCTGCAGTTAGATGCAGACTGAACAGATGCTTCCCCCATACTACAAAATAAAAACAGATGAAATCACAGAGCTAAGAGGCAATTTGAAATTTTCAGCTAGGGTCTTCACTCCTGCCTGCCTCTGATTTGAGTCATCTCTTATTGATCCCCTAGCATGTTAACCAAAACTATAATGACAATCTTTTTTAAACCAAAAATTAGAATCTCTGCTCTTGCAAAGAGTTTGTTTTGAGAATTTGCTTACATGAAAAAGTATTAGGGATAAACATGACATTATGATGGATATAGAGTTTATTCATTTATTCATTTTAAGCAAGTGTTTATTGAGCATATATTACACCCCAGGCACTGTTCTAGGCATGGCAGCACAGCAGCAAAAAAAAAAAAAAAGACACAATATTCTATTCTCAGCAAGATTATCCTTGAGGGAAAGAGGGATACAGAAATTAAGTTAAATATGTAGTATATTAAAAGTTGGTATGTGGTGTGGGGAAAAAATAAGGCAGACATTAGGGATAGAGCATTGCTACTTTAAATAGAGTCATCAGCAAAGGCCTCATGGAGAAGGTGACATTGGAGCAAAGACGTGAAGGAGAAGAATGAATCATAGGGTTTTAGGCAAAAGGGATTGGGAGCAAAGGCCCTAAGCAGGGGGCATGCTTATGGATGGGGTAATAGTCAGGAAGCCAGTGTGGCTGCAGAAGAAGGAAGGAGGGAGACAGGGGCAGGAGAAGAAGTCAGTGAGGTAAAGGGGACTGGACCATTCAGGCTGAGTCAGCCACTGTGGAGACTCAGGCTTTTACTCTGAGTCAAGTGGGAAACATCGTCTAAGTTTTGAAGAGAGAAGGGACATGATCTGCCTGAAGTTTTAAGGGATTGTTCTGGCTGCCATGGAGTGTAGAGGGCAAGGTTGGAAGCAGGGAAACTATTAGGACAGTTGTGTAACAGGCCAGGCAAGAGATGGTGATGCTTAGCCCAGAATGCTATCACGTGAACTGGTGGGAAGTTAGCAAATAAAACTACTTGCAAGAACAAAGGTCCCCAAAAATGAGGACGTAATGAGTTACCACTGTACCTAATACTGCCTGGTCCAATTCTTTCTTCTTTTTTTAAGGTTTTATTAATATATAACATTTTTACCTATTCGTGGGGTACATGTGATATTTTATTCCATGCATAGAATGTGCAATGATCAAGTCAGGGTATTCAGGATATCCACTAGATCCATGATTTCTTCTTGCCTCATGCCCAACAACATGAGCTTGGGCTTTTGTTCTTCATCTATTTTATCACATTTTTGCCTATTTCATTAAAAGCATATAAACAGGTCTCCTGTATACTGAAAAGAACTGAGAGAGATTTTTCTACCTCTCACCTTTACCTCAATATCCCTCTTACATCTGCACTGCCTTTGTGTTCTAGAAAAATTAAGATTTAACTGTGAGCCAGAAAAAAGGAAATGGAGACCCCATCAGACAGGAGTCATTAGTCTAGGTGAGAGACACTACGGGCAGCAGAAATTAAGAGAAGACAACACATTCCACACACATTTAAAATGTAAATTAGCCTGAACCCAGAAGCCAACCAGCCAGACCTGGTAAGGTGAGAGCTGCGGAAGGTAACTGAGTTCCAGTTTTAAGTGACTGCATGCAGAGTAATGCTGTAACTGAAATGACTGGGTTGGCATGAGAAGACCAAGTTGCAGCACTGAGGATAACGAGTTCTGCATTAGAAATGCTGCACCTGGGATGCTTCTGGAATAGTCAGGTAGAGATATCTAAGCTGCAGTAGGAAATATAGTTTTGAAGCACAGAGAATAAATCAGGGCTAAAGGTAAATGGCAACATCATTTCATCATTCCAGCAATTATGAAAGCCTACAGTTCTATCACTGCTTTCATGTTACAATGCAGTGTGAGAGTTTCCCAGACTGCAAGGGATCAAAGTGCAGTTGACTTTTTATTCTAGACTTATTTATCATTACCCTGGCACTTCGATCTCAGAATGATTCATCAACTTAGAAAGAGCTGTGGACAGCTGAGAATGCTGATCATTTTCTACCTAGAATTTTCTGCAAAAACTAAAAGTTGCTAAACATCAATGGCATGCTTTCTACCATGGGCTATAAGAAACGCTGGATAACTTTAAATTCCCTCCTCTTTTGATGTCATTATCATGACCTTTGGGAGATATCTGAGATCTAGATTTTTTTTGGTAATACTATAAAGTTAGCTTTTTAGTTTGGGGAGGAAGTTTGTTTGAAATTTCTTCAGATGCATACTTAAGCTACAAGGCCAAGATTCATCCACTAACCCCACCCCCACCACCTGCCCTGCCCTGCCCCACCTCAGTGACTCCCTCTCCTCCTCTTCACCTGATACATCCCATCCATCTCTAAGCCCCATGCCTTTTACCTCCGCAGTGTCCCTCTCTATCCACCACCTGATTTCAAACCCCAAACTCACAATATTCACAAACATTGAGGGCCTACTCTATGTCATCTTTTAACTGATCTCCAGATGACTATCAACAGGCTCATGTTACTTCTCTCCTAAGATCTTCTAACAGCTCCTGGTAGCTGCAGAACATCCAGATTCCTTTGCTCCCCACAGCATATGTCTTCACGACCTAGCTCCTGCCCCTCTCTCCGGCCTCATCTCCCCTGAAATTTACACTCAGGAAAACAAAGTACTCAGGGTTCCCCAAACACGAACTCTTTCCTACCTCCCTGTCTTTACACAAATTGCTCCCTATCGTCACCCAACATTCATCATTGAAACCCAGCTGTGAGAGCTCTGGTGCCTTCCCTAACACTCCCAGGGAGAATTAACATTCTCTACTCCACCTCTATAGCTTAATTATCTATATACCACTTGAGGAGTCCCAGATCCTACTGACATTTCAAGAATGATGTCACTTACTCCTCTTCTCCTTCCAGTCCCCACTTAATGTCCTCACTCAAGAGAGTGGCATTCTCCTTAGTTCAGGGACCAAAGACGGAAATCTGGGCTTCGTCTTGCCCCATACATTCAAACCAAGCCCAGTTCATTTTAGTCCCCAGTAGCTCTAATGCTACACTCAGTTCAGACCCTCATCACTGGTGTTTTGATGTTGGGTCTCCCTACTTCCAGTCTTACCTGAGGATATTGTATTTCTGCTCACAATTTTGATGGCAACGTGTCACCTCTGAGCTCAGCCCTATCTCGCATCCTCACCACCAACCAATCACCAAGGCCTCTGATTTTACCTCCCAAATATCACTCAACTTTGAGTGTCTCCAAACCCAATGCATGCCCTTGTTGAGGTCAGGATCACCTCTCATCAGATGAGAGGATTACTCAGGGTTTGGCCGTTTGTCTCCACTCCCATCCCTCAGGACAAAGTGTTAACTCCTTAACACAGCTGACAGGCTGCTCACTAAGCTGTCTCTCACCTCCTGCCTCCCTGCTCTCTACTGATAACCTCCATGCTGGGCCTTCACATAGACTACTCTCCTGTCTAAAACATTCTTACATCTCTCCCTTTGGCTAACTCCTACTCATCCTTCAGGTCTCAGCTTTGATATATACCAAACAACAACACTCTCATAAAACTGGACATACTTCCCCCACGAGCAGGAGATGCTTCTTCCCCAGTCCTGACATCTCCCTACTGAGAGAAGCTCAGGTAGTACAACTCCAGTCAACCTGCTAGGGACGTTTGGATGCTTGTCCCTTGAAACCTCATGTTGAAATGTGATCCCCAATGTTGGAGGTGGGGACTAATAGGAGGTGCCTCGGTTATGGGGGCAGATCCATCACGAATGTCATAGTACCATCCTCATCCTGGCAGTGGCAAGTGAGTCTGCACTCTTAGTTCACACTAAAGCAGGCTGGGAAAGAACCTGGCACCTCCCAAGACCCTCTCACTTCCATCTCTGCAAACTCCAGTTCCCCTTCACCTTCTGCCACAAGTGCAAGCAGCCTTAGGCCATCACCAGATGCAGATGCTCAGTCTTGAACTTGTCCAGGCATCAGAATCATGAGCCAAACAAACCTTTTTCTTTATAAATTACCCAGCCTCAGGTGTTCCTTTATAACAACACAAACTGAGGTACAATCTGTCCCTGCAGAGGACAGTTGATATGACCGGTAAATTTTGACAGGATCGTTGGGTATGAACAGTCCTCCTTGGTCTCCCTCTTGGGAGCCAGCTGCTTTCAAAGGGCAATATTCCGCCTTCCTCCAGAGTTATGTAAGTCTGCCTACTTCGGGAGATGCAGCTGATGGGCCCAGCTGCCTCTCACAAACCACAATAAAAGTGATACTTTGGCTTCCACCTTTACTCATTTTTCAGACTGGAAAAAAACGGATGCTATTTATTTGGGATCCCCCCCAAAAGCAAGAACACCCAACCTAACATGCAGCACATGACACCATAACACCGTTGGACTCTAAGCTTCCTGACAGCAGAGATCAGCTCTTCTTCTCACCCTCATATCCCTAGTAAGGTGCCTAGCAAAAAGTAAATGCTCAATTTTCTACATAAATAAGAAAAGCCCACCATGCCCTGTCCCCCATCAACCTGATTGATCTCATCTCCACACGCTTCTCTGTTCCCATAGTTCACCAACTCCACAATACCAAACCACTTGAATTTTTATAAATAAGCCACTCCTTCACTTCTTGATACATGCTATTCCTTAGGTCTGTATTGCCATTGGGACCACACAATTTCCATCTCCTGGTTTAACAGTAGGCTACTGGGGCCACCTCCTCCATGAAGCCTACCTTGCCTCCTCTAGGTATGCAGTTTGGGTCATATACGCATTATAATACACATCTGCATCTTCACAGTCTATTGATGTCTGCTGGTGACTCACTAGAGTACCATTTTTCAGATTTCTTTGACTGTGAAACAGCAAGAAATCTGTTTTATATAGCAACATACACATGTTCATCGCAACACAGTACACATATTCATTCATGTAACAGATACTTGTTACATGTTTACTCTATGCCAAGCACTGTTCTAGGTATAAACAGTGAACAAAACAGATGAAAATATTTGCCTGCATACAGCTTATATTCCAGAATTTTACACTGAATAAAGAAATACTTAGGCTTCCAGATTTAAAAAAAAATATATAGAAAACACATCTAGCTGGTTTTATACTGCTCCAAGACAATATTCATCATGAGAAAGCAATGAAACAAAGTTGACTACACTCTAAGGGAAAATGTGACATCCAAGTAAAATTATGCCTATTCATCCTTTTACCAGAACAGATGCCAGGAATGATGTTCACCAAATGTTAAACCTAGTTAATTCTGGGTGGCCAGTTTGAGGTCATATGTTACTTTGTTTTTTTAACTGTATTGCTGAATAATAGAGGCCAGGAACCATTTTTCTAAAAATAGTGATTTTATTCTTGATAGTTACTACTTTTTTTTTTTTTTTTTTTAAAAAAGGTCTTTGCTCTGTCACCCAGGCTGGAGTACAGTGGCACCATCTCGGCTCACTGCAACCTCCGCCTCCTGGGTTCAAGCGATTCTCCCGCCTCAGCCTCCCAAGTAGCTGGGACTACAGTCATACACCACCACGCCCAGCTAACTTTTGTATTTTTAGTAGAGACAGGGTTTCACCATGTTGGCCAGGACGGTCTTGATCTCTTGATCTCATGATCTGCCCGCCTCAGCCTCCCAAAGGGCTGTTTTGCTCCATTAAATTGATTTTAAGGCCTACTCATTCGTTATTACTTGTGGCTTAAAAAACATATATGAGACTATACTGCATTGAAGGTAGGAATGTCTTTCAACCACAAATTGCCAAAGAATGCCCAACACTTAGTAGGTACTTAATTAATTAGTGTTTCCTCATAAACAACTGAATGACTGAATGTTTTCCTCAATAGAACTGAGAGCAACTTGACAGCAGTTGAGAGCAGGGCTCATATTTTTTATATCTTGAGTCCCAGGGCATAGCACAGGGCCAGACACAAAGCCAGTCCTCAATAAATACTTATTAAATTGAAATGAGGTCTACTCGTCAGCAGCACAATTTAATAGAGCAATTCACAAATAGGTTTTAAAACAAATGAAACATTTGCCTTGGTTCTTGGTAACAAAAATATTCAAATTAGGGGTTTTAATTATAACAACTTGTATTTGCCCACAAAAACATGATGTTCCCTGGAACAACCTCCCACTTCACAGATGTAAACACTTCTCTTCTCCCAGGAATTCAAACTTGAGGCTACATGTGCTACAAAGGGGACAAACCACACTAACAGGTGCCTCTCTCGCCTCCCAACCTCGATCCTCAAAACTGCCACTTTTTTTTCAGCAAAGAAATTTCAAAATTGTCAGATTACAATTAAGTTTTAAATGAGTTCATTTTCTCCCTCTCAAACTGTATTGTCTAATGGTGTCAGAAGAGCTCGGATAAGGTCTGTGTGACCTTATTACTACAATCCTAATGATGTGTGTTAAAAAATAAAATCTCTGAAGACATCACAGAGCTGTTGCAGGTTTCAAATGAGAAATGTCTCTGAGAAAGAATCAGAAAATATAGGCTTCCTTTAAAATGATCTATAACCCAGTTTTCACAGGGAGGAAAAAAAAAATAAAACTCAGCAAACACCTAACCCTGAACAAATCTCACTTTTTAAAAGAAAGATCTCTTACTTGAGGGAACCACCATACTAATTCTTTGTATTCCTATTTGGAACTACTGCTGCCCATATTTTTTGAAAAAGAACACCATGGCTGTCTACTCTATCAAATCAAAAGAAGTTTTTTCACAGTTGAGGTATTAATTTTTCTGCCTGGCTAAAGAAAACGTGCTTTTTAGTTTACTTATTACAATTTTGTAATTTAGATGTGCGGAGGGCTTGTCTTGGATATTGTTTTGTTTTTGTTTCTCTTTCCTCTTCCTGTTTTCACTTGCAGTATTTTATTTCCACTATGGGTGCAATGGAGACATGCTGACAGGAGTCTAGGCGAGAGAGACGAGGAAGCCAGTGTAAGACAGACCTCTCCCAGCTATACATCTGGGAAGGTGAGTCTATAAACAGCTGGGGTTTTGTTTTTGTTTCATTTTTATGAGAATTTGTTTGTATTAGTGTTTAATTCCATAACACATAGATGGGCTTTCCTCATAATAAACTACGTCAAAGACCAGTGCTCGCTCGGCCTGGTCCCTCTCTCACTCCTTAACGGGCGGGCGAGGGCCATATTCTTCCCTACCTCTTCCTACCTATTTACACACAAGTTGGAAACTTGCAGAACTGTGAAAACTTCGAAAATCACGTGTCTTCCCTATTCCCCTACACACATCAGGGCTTCATCTGAGAGTGGAATACGACCTGGGCCCCGGTGCTCACTCCTGGCATTGCCCTTCGCCCCGGGACCTGGTGGCCCTCTCTCTGCGCCCCAAAACGCCCTGTCCTAGCTCCCTGAGCCCCTGGGACGCCGGGTCCTCTCTTTGTGCCCCAAGACCTCCTGCCCTTTCTCTTGCGCCCCGAGACGTCCTGTCCTCTCTCCCGCGCCCCGGGTTGCTCTGTGCTCTCTTAGCGCTCAAGGACGCCCTGTCCTTTCTCTTTTTGCGTCCCGGGACGCCTTGTCCTCGCTCCCCGAAGCCCGGGACGCCTTGTCCTCGCTCCCCGAAGCCCGGGACGCCTTGTCCTCGCTCCCCGAGGCCCCGGGACGCCCTGTCCTCTCTCTTTGCGCGTCGGGACGCCCTGTCCTCGCTCCCCGCGACCCCGGCCGCCTTACCCGCCGAGGAGCGAGGCCACAGGGCAGCCGCGACCCCAGAGCAAAGAAAACCCTGGCCTGCAGCGTCATGTTGATTCTCCGGAACTCGGGCCGGAAGGCGGCGAAGGCGGTACAGCGCAGGGGGCGGGACAAAAAGAACAAAGTTCTTGCGGCTGGGATCGCTGCCTGGGCTGCCGGGAGCTGGGACCGGGATTGGGACCCAGGCGGCGAGGACGCCCCGCGGCCGTGACCTTGAGGTTCGGGCCGAAGGCGCCGCCTAGCTCTGCCTGGCCGATGCTCTCTCCTGCTCTCTGGTCCGGCCGGGAGTGCTTTGTATAGCAGAGCACGGAGGTCTCTGTGTCCTTGAGCGGGTGGACGAACCCCTGCGCCCTGCAAAGGTTTGTAGATTACAGCTGCGCGTCCCCTACACTGCCCACCAAGGGCGAAAACCTTTTTCAGTAGTATATGTTTATCCCTTAAGTACGTGTTTAAGTGCGGAGTCCGCGTGGCGCCAAGTCACATATTATCAGAATAATATGTTGGATGTAATTTCCGTAAGGCTAAGAGCCTGAAAAACACCAAGGCCAGCTGCCGGCGTTTTGACTTTTCGCAGGACACACCGCCCCCTGTCGCCGAGATGCAGCGTGGCTCCGACCGCCCAACCTTGGCTTTTTTCTCGACGTTATACACACGTTAAAGGCAAACGCAGATTCAGTATATCATTCTCCATCTTAGTGTAATATACCTGTTGACACAAGGCATTAGCTCAGATCACATTTCTTTCCTCATTCGTAAAATGTGAATATTCATAGCTAATTCAGGATTTTAGATAAAAGAGGACGGGTGTGAGGTCCCAGGCTCAGGCTGGTGGTAGATGATATTGAGTGTTTACTATGTGCTGGAATTTTCCAAATGCTGATAAAGAAAGCAGCCCTTGATATTCAGAACCTGGCCCGGGACTCACAGCTAGGTCATACTAATCTATTAAACTTAAACCTTCACACAGAATACCAATTCAGACAAGGTTGCTCTGCGATCATAATAAGGTGAGGCAAAGCAAGTCAACTTCATAGTTCTAAGCACCAACGAAAACAACTCATGGTGCCACCCACAAAACACCAAACACAATGTCCCTTGGCCAAAATGAGTTGCTATTTCTTTTCCAATTACAACTTTAACCTCATTCTACCTATAGACTTAATCTTCCTTCACTATAAGTAAGATTTATTGAGGTTCTCACAGAATTGCCTGCCCTTTCTGACAACATCCATTCTAGAGTGAACCCCAACTTCCTTAGGCCATCTCCTAAATCATTTGAAATCCAAACCCTGTAAGAAGTTCTTTCTAACATTCTAACACCTCTTACTGAGACACCCTATAATTTTTCATGGCATGTGTCCTTCACTGCAAAAAAATAATAAACCCAACTGGTTTATTTGTCAACTGCAGATTTGTCCCTGGTTATCTTTGGCTGGAAGGCCTCGACAGTGCCCTGAAAGCAGTATTAATTCATTGTCTCAGTGTTGATTTTCCTGAAGCAGACTCTGAGACCGGTATCCAGTGCAAGTGACCCATTTGAGAACCTGGGGAAGCACTAGCAGGGAAGAGAAGGTAGGCAACCCAGGTAAGTCATCCAGGCGTCTGCCAGTGGGCTACTAGAGCTTAATGCCACAGGGGAAACTCTGGGTGGAAATGGAGAACCCACGCCTCAGAGAAATCCCATCCAAAGGATGAGGAAGCTGGGGTATTAGCACACAAACTCTCACGCCAACGGTTGAGGGCCAGGACTATAGATTCCCCAGCACTCTGGACTGTGACAGTAGCATCAGGGCTTGCTTCAGAAAAAGACCTCAAGAAAAGTGACACAGACACTATCGTTGGAGTTAGATGGTGCCCTGAAATAGTGTTTACCACAAACTTAGCTGCAATAAAAGTCTGACTCCCTTTTTTGACGTTTGATTGCTGATAGTTCTTCCCCTGTTTCCCGCATCTGGGCAAGTCGATAAGAAAGCCCAGACGCTCCCTCCTTTGGCTCTGGCAGCCAAGCCCTTTCTCGTGTGTGGAAACTATTTGTCCAGCCCAATCCCCTAACCATTATAAAAACCCCAAAACATTTTTTCCTTGCTATATTAGTTTTCTAGGGCTGCCACAAGAAAGTGTGGCAGGCCAGGTTTCACTAACGCAGGCCTCCATCACAACTGTTTCAGTAATGACTGAGTGGATAAGTTAAATATTAAAAGCTAAAAAAAAAAAACCAATGTCCTTATACAAAGGCTGAGATGTAACAAAAGCCCATCAGCAGTTTTTCCTAGACCTTTCCTGGGCCTTAAACTTAAAGCATGACAAAATAATGAAGGATTCTTAACAGGACCCATTCAGGATTAAACAAGTTTTATTGGGGGCCTGAAGAAACTCCCCAGGCCTCCACAAACAAGTCTATTGGAGGACTGAAGGAACTCCCCAAACCTCCATAATCTAGCAGGAGACAAAATAAGGGTAATCACCCAGCACCTAGACCCATTTAGACTAAGTAAATTAGTGAGGCTCCAGAGGAAGGTCTTCAGGACTCAGACCTTAGTTATAGATTAAAAGAAGTTTATTACTTATGTCTTTAGATGAATGTACACTTACATGTAGACATATAGCTTGGAAAGTATATAAACTCTGAAAAACTTTGAATTTTGAGTTGGTCTGGTGATAATTTCCAAGCCTGTAACTGGTTACAGAAATAAAAACTTTCTTCCTCCCCAGTTCATCGGCATCTCATTACTGGCAGCAAGAAATAGCAGCTGACCCTCAGTTTGGTCCAGGAACAAAACTACCACAGATTGGGTGGCTTAAATGGAAATTTGTTTCCTCACAGTTCTGGAGGCCACAAGTCAGCAGAGCTGGTTTCTTGTGGAGCCACTGTGGGACCATCTTCTCCCTATGTCTTTACATGATCCTCCTGTGCACCTTTCAATTTCTAAATTGCCTCTTCTTATGAGAACACCAGTCGTGTTGGATTAAGGCCCACCCTCAATGACCTAATTTAACTGGAATTATCTCCCTAAAGACTCTATCTCCAAATATAGTCACATTCTGACGTATTGGGGGTTAAGAGTTCAATGTATATATTTGGCTGGGAGAAAGGAGAAGTAACACAATTCAGCCCAGAACACTTGCTCTCTTAAATAACTTTTAGACTAACTTAGGAGGCCTGTTCTGTCCTCCCAAAAAAAAACCTTGAGCATATATCAATAATAAACCTTTTGCTACGCTCTTGATATATGTATAGGGGCACTGTCATTCTTGACTTCCAAACCAAATTTTAAGTGGGGTTCATCTTGTTTCTAAGAAGAAGTTGCAACATTAGTGATACGGTTTGGATTTGTGTCCCTACCCAAACCTCATGTCAAATTGTAATCCCCAGTGTTGGAATTGGGGCCTGGTGAGAGGTGACTGGATCATGGGGGCAGATTTCTCCCTTTGGTGCTATTCTCCTGATAGAGTTCTCAGGAAATCTGGTTGTTTAAAAGTGTGTGGCACTTCCCACCCTCTCTGTTCTTCCTGCTCCAGCTGTGTAAGACAGCCTGCTTCCCCTTCGCCTTCCACCATGATTGTAAGTTTCCTGAGGCCTCTCCAGTCATACTTTCTGTGTAGCCTACAGAACTGTGAGTCAATTAAACCTCGTTTCTTTATAAATTACTCAGTATGAGGTATGTCTTTATAGCATTGTGAGAATGGAGTAACACAATTAGTAACTTAAAACAATCATTTATTATTTCACAGTTCACAGGAGTCAGGAGTCTAAGCACAGCTTAGCTGAATCCTTGGCTCTGGGTCTCAGAAGACTGCAATCAAGGTGTCAACTGGGCTGTTTTTATCTGGAGTCCCAACTGGAGAAGATCTGATCCCCAGCTCATCCAGATTGTTTGCAGAATTATTTTCCTCATAGCCATATGACTGACAGCCCCAGATTTTTGCTGGATGTTGGCTGGAGTTGCCTTCGGCTTCTCGAAGTCACCTCCATCCCTTCCCATGCGGGCTTCCTCAGCAGACTGCTTACTACATCAAGCCAGCAAGGATAATTTTGTACCTCAGGGAGGCCCCAGCCCATCTTTTAAGGACAATCATAAGATTAAGTGAGGCCCACTGAAAATAGTCTTAATCTCCTTTTGATTAAATGAAATCAACTGACTTGGGACTGCAAACCAAAAAGTGACTGAGGCAGGTCTCTGTCGGTTAGAGATCATTTAGCCAAGGTTGAGGACATGTCTGGGGAAAAAAATGCAACTCACAGAAGCATCTGTAACCCATGCTTTTTCCAAAGGGGGTTTTGGGAAATTATTTATTTAAAAAAGAAGAGCAAGCAGGAGAAAAAAAAATAAATAAATAAAAAAGGAAAAGAGGGTAGACAGTGAGGCAGATGGTTCCAGTCTTTTGAGACTCTGATTAGCCTCAGTAAATCTACATTTTACATAAGATAAAATAAACATGTGAAAAGAGGGAGTAGACGAAATGACGTTATGTCCTGGGATTATGAAATTACAGCTATTGGTTTGGGAACAACAACAACAAAAAGACAGTATTGGTGACTGAGTTCCCAAGCTTAACTTTCCCTATGGCATAGTGAGTGCAGAGTCCCTATATTCTGTTTTTCTTTCACAGGATCTTAGTTGCATCTGCAAAATTCTTTCACCTTTGCCACATACTGTTAACTAGAAGTGAGTCACAGTTCCTATCCATACTCAAGGGAAGGGAATTATACAGAGCATGAATACCAGGGACTGGACTCATGGGACCATCTGAGAACTCTGTCTACCACAACCATACACTAGACATGAAAAAGAAGGTTGCAAAAGTTTTAGGTAGACCCCCCGTATTAGTCCATTCTTGCATTCCTATAAATAAATATCGAAGACTGAGTAATTTATAGGAAAAGAGGTTTAATTGGCTCATGGTTCTGCAGGCGGTATAGGAAGCACTGTGGCATCTGCTTCTGGGGAGGCCTGAGGAAGCTTCCACTCATGGAAGGCAAAGGGGCACACTTTTAATTGACTAGATCTCAGGAGAATTCCCTCACTATGGCAAAGATAGTGCCAAGTGGAATAGTGAGTGCTAAACCATTCATGAGAAACCTGCCCCTGTGATCTAATCACCTTCTACCAGGCTCCACCTCCAACACCAGGGATTACATTTCAGTATATGGGATTTGGGTGGGGACACACATCAAAACTGCATCACCCACACTGTACAATCTGTCAGAGGGAAATAGCTACATAAAACACTTAGGCAGCCTGGACTCTGGGTTCTGTTTTACTATGTTCCCCAAGCTTGGTACAGAAGCAGAGGGTTGGAACCTCAAAGGAATAAACCGGGTTAGGAAAAATATAACCACTAGGAACTGAAAATCAGAGAGGCCTCCCCTAAAGGCCTGTATAGGACTTAGGGTCCTTCTTATGTTACCGAAAGGGAAGAAAGGAGACAGGGCACTAAAGATGACTAAGATTGAATTTCTCACAATTCCCACAATCATGGAGGGATGAATAGGGCTAAGAATGGAATTGAAATAAAATAAAATATTACCTTCATCCTTGAATATATGGTTGAACATTGATACTACTAGCGTGTCTTGAATATCAACAGAAAAAATGATTACATTATTTTTAATTTTTAATATTTTCTGAAATCCAAAGGCCTAAAAGTGGGGTTCATCTTGTTTCTAAGAAGAAGTTGCAACATTAGTGATATGGTTTGGATTTGTGTCCCTACCCAAACCTCATGTCGAATTGTAATCCCCAATGTTGGAATTGGGTCCTGGTGGGAGATGACTGGATCATGAGGACAGATCTCTCCCTTTGGTGCTATTCTTCTGATTTCCTATCTCATGGTTCAGCCTTAGTGCCTGGGAGACTTCTACACTCCAGCAATGGCTGCTTCCCTCACACACACGCCTCCTCTCCCTACTTTCACATCATCACCCTAGTATGGCTGCCTCTGACCCCATAATCAGGGGTCAGCTTTAATTTTGTTTTCTCAGTAAAAGTTACCTTGATTTCTACACTAATTCAGGTCTTCCCATTAGGGAAGCATCCAAGTTTGGTGGTATCTGAGGCTTACAAACTTTGGGAAGTCATTTAAGAAAAAGAATACAAAATTAGATGCAAAAATAAATATTAACTTAGAATATAAAAAGAAATTATAACAAATGACAAATTCCAAAAAATTCACAGTATCCTAAATTTCACACAAATATAAGGTAATGTTTCAAATTACTTAAATATGTAACACGCCTCTATTTGTAATTTCCGCCTACATTTCGGGGCTGCATTCTCTTTGATCACCTCTTCCTTTGTTGAAGATTTTATACGTATATTTTTAATAGAGAGAATAGGGAGTTCAAGTGCTAAATCATGCCTCACACACACTTAGACTTGCCATTCACAGGACCACTACAGATTTGTATCTGGCCAACACAGAATTTCTAAAAATTTCTGTTGCATGCAATTATTATCATATACCAAAAAAAGCATGGTGCATTCATAATAGTAAACACTACATTGTGACTATTCATGACAGGGACAAACTTCTGTTTTGACTCTGCATCCATGAGACCATATCCTCTGCTAACAGTTTTACGTAATTTGGTACTAGCTTATGGCTTCATACGCTTTAAACAATTCAAACTTTGCTTCTCCTCCAATTCCCATTTACTTCCAGAGCTGGGTACCATTGGACACTTCTACATTTCAGTACCACCTCTGGCCCTGCACGTACACGTCACAAGGCGGGCAGAAAGTATAGTCCAGTCTGCTGGAAGACAGCCCCACAGCGGGACAACTAGCATTAACTCTATACTGAAGTGACGACAAACCACACAAGTATTTCTGAATTGATCAAAGAAATAAATTAATTCCTCAATTCAATTTAGCAGACACCCAAACTGCTGGTGACCACTCCAACATCATCCAACATGAGAGGAATTTTGACAGAAATAGGAATGGAAAGATAATTATTTTAACTCCGTTTGTTAAAATAACTTACTTTTGTGAATTTGACTGGAAAAAAAAATTGCCCTGGGGCCTTGGAAGAGCTGTGCAAGCGAGAGGCCCTGAAATTTACAAGCTTCAGGTAAATCAGCCCTTGCCTTAGCTATATGTTTTCACAGGGCACTGAATTTCCCTTTTGGGGCTCTTATTACAATTGCAATTGCGTCTTTCTCTTACATATTAGAGGCTGTAGGGTGGGGTGCCTATCTTTTTAAATTTACCATCCTTCTGTTCCTCATATCTAGCACAATGTTTGGTGCATGGTGAGCCCTCAAACACTTTGTTGAATGAGGTACTGAGACTGTTACCATTTTCTAATGGGATTATCACAAAAGTAATTTAGAGGAGAATGTGCAGCAGTGATAGGCCCTACTAAGGAACAGACAAGGGGCATAAAACCAAGAGGCCATTCAAAATGCACTAAGTTACAGTATTTCCATGAGGGGGAGCCATGGAGCATAACTTCAGTGTCTGAGGATCTATTTCTCATGAAAGCTAGTATTTCTCAATTTTTTCTGTGTGTCAGATTCTGCACACAGTCTGTGTACACATTTCACTAATTGTCACAAGCACTTATAAGGCTTATATTATCATTATCAGCATTTGGGAAACTGAGGCACAACACAGGTAGGCAAACTGTCCAGCTAGTAAACAACGGTGATGGAATCTGAACCCAGCCTTGTCACGCTATAGGGCCCCTGCTTTCAGCCACTGTTTTTTACTCTTTGCTAGTGGGGTGGAACCTCAGGTGTCAGACTTCTGGGGTTCAAGCCAAGCTACATGTTTCACTAGATGTATAATGTTTAGCCAGTTACAAACTTTCTCATTTGATTCCCTTATCTGTGAGATGCAGATACAATAGTAAGCGTGCCAACCTCAAAAGCTTCTACTCAGATTTAAATGAAATAATATATTTAAAGCACTTAGAACAGAACATGACACATACGAAATAGCCAGCAAATGCTCACTATCATCATGCACACGGAGAATGGCCAGTAATTAGCCCAGAATCAGCATAGAACCCCTGATACCACTATGTAATGATTTTTCTTTTCTCACAGAATCACAAGCTATAACTACTAAGTAAATTCAACAGGATGATTACCCATGAAGTAAACTACCCTAAGGGAGAAAAAGAAAAAACCTACAAAAGGCCTTACCGAAAGCATTGGTGTCTAGAAATTATGCTTAGTGCAAATATGTATATATACACATATATATATAAGACAGAGTTTTGCTCTTGTTGCCCTGGCTGGAGTGCAGTGGCGTGATCTCGGCAAACTGGCAAACTGCACCTCCCGAGTTCAAGCAGTTCTCCTGCCTCAGCCTCCTAAGTAGCTGGGATTGCAGGTACCTACTACCAAGCCCAGCTAACTTTTGTATTTTTAGTAGAGATGGGGTTTCACCATGTTGGCCAGGCTAGTCTCGAACTCCTGACCTCAGGCGATAGCCCGCTGCTGGAATTACAGGCATGAACCACCTCGTCTGGCCAGTGCAGTTTAATATTTTTGTTAGAGTCAAAAAAAATAAATAAATAAAATTAAAAAAATTTAAAAAGACACGGAGTATCCAAAATGGAGTTGTGTTTGAATGAAATTAAGGCTCACAGCTTCTGCCCCAGGAAAAGAGGTTGAAGAGGGTGATCAGGCTTAGCCAGGTTGGGAATGTAAGGGCAAACACAAATTAAGAATAAGAGGCTTAATTCTCCCTGTTGAAAATAAAGGAAGAGGTTTCCCCTCCTCCCTTTTCTTAGAGCATTTGCTTTATAAATCTTGTCCTTGCAAATTCTTTCGTTGTCTCTTTGAAATGTATGCAAATCTTTTTTTAATTAAGGCTAAGTAAGCCTCTTGCCAGCCTTACAATGCAGCAGTGTCTAAGGAGCCTACAGCCACTCCTTTGCAAAGTAATAATCAAAGAAGATAGTGCCCCTATCCTATCTCCTATTTCTGTGGGAAAGTAGGAGTCTAACTTCAGCTGTTTACCTAGCTTCAAGTTGAAACCTACCCCCAGTCATAAAGATAAAATAAGTTAATTTTTCCTTTAAATCAACCCAATTAGTTAATATGGGTGATCACCCTAATTACCAAGTGAATTTGGAATGAACAAGGTGTGACAAAGGGTGCTGTCAAGTCCTCTTACTTGAGGACTAATTATTGTTCCTCTTAAGAACATGTATGAAATGGTTGTATCTGCTTGTCTATATAAAGTGTGAGATTTATTTCTGTCTTCACAATCTCTAGTCAATTGCCTGTGAGTCTACTGGGATGGCAGGAAATGTTGTGTTTAACTGGACATCTCCAACAGCAGTAAGCTGCAAGTAAACCCCTTAGCACCCAGCCCCAAAGCCATGTTGTTATACCAGCCTGTGCTGCTGCGGTGAGGAAGACCCACACCTTTCAGAAATGGCCACAGGGTTACTCCATATTATTTTGGAAATAGAATAAATAGACTGAGACACTCTGACTGATTTCTGACTCACTACTGAAGAATATCAGTAAGGCCCACCTGAAAGGGAGAGTCATGCTTACGTCTGGTGGAAGGTGCCAGACAAGTGATCACTGATATCCTTACAGGGCAAGTCTGAGTCAGGGAAAAGGGAGCTACAGTGAATAATGTTCCTCCCTCTGGATTTTTGCTTTTAATTTTTTTCTAGAGATGGGATCTCACTATGATGCTCAGACTGGCCTTAAACTCCTGGGCTCAAGCAATCCTCCTGCCTCAGCCTCCAGAGTAGCTGGGATTACAGATGTGAGCCACTGTGCTAGGCCTCTCTGGTTTTTGATCCTGCTTTCACTCCCCAGATTGTACATTACAGGAATTGCTCAAGAGTTGTGCTGTGCTCCAGGAACTAAGTCTATTCCATTTGGGAGCTGAAGGGATTGAAAGAGAGCTGCAATGAGAAGCACACCACCTGATGATACTGTTCTTGTCACAACTCTGACAAATTGGCTTTCTGCTACCGGACAAATTAACTTTTATCAGCTTTATTTTCCTCATAAAACTAGGGTGTTTGCATAAATGAGAAAAGTATAGAACTATAAGATCACTTGTAGTTCTAAAAATCTGTGATTTTGCAAATAAACTAGATTTTATAGAATTGCTACAGGTAACCTGGTGTAGTACTAAGGAGGTCATTGTGAAATACTGTTAAAATAAAAATAACATATATATATATAACATATATATATAATATTAGCTCTTATGTATCTCTGGTGTTTGAATACTCCATCTAATTTACATATTTTAGGTAAATATTAAGCTTCAGAGTTTCAAAGTGCTTTGCAATTGTTAATTCGCTTCTGGAATGACTTCTGCAAGGGAGGCTTGTCCATGATCCCATTACACAGACTTATTTGTTCTCATTCAGTGAAGCCAAATCTTATACTCTGCAATTTGGAGTCTTACATTCTTTTATCTTTAAATCAAAAAAAAAAAAAAACTATGATCAAACAGCCAATATGATTCAAGTAATCCACTGATGTGTCAATTCTATTTCTTATGCACAGATTAATCATACATATATTGTTATATTCCCATATAAAGATGAAACAAGACACATAGAAGTTAAATTATTTACTCTAGTAAAATATATAATTATTATAGCAAAACCATTATAGTAAAGTAGAATGAGCATTGGGACACAAAAATAGACCTCATTGCACCTTACTATCAGACATATTCATAATAATAAAGATACACCTTGAATCAACACTTGTTCACCACATGCTTCTCATTCACCCACACCCCACACCCCAATGACCTTCACAGTTGCAGTCTAAGTAAAAGTTGGAAGAGGTTCAATGAATAATTAAGTTTAACAAAGAGTTATGTATCTTCCATGTGTTCATCACTATGGTAAATATGAGACACAAAAGTGATTTAGACAGTAGGAACACAGACATGTCTTAGACACCACCTCCTCCCTCACGGAACTAGAAAGGAAGAAAAGGAAACTCACATTTGCTTAACAACTACCATGTATATAGTATAGTATCTTGTGGAAGGAAAATAAAATCTGAGGACCCCAAATTCACTATGCCAAAAGGGAAGAGTTAAGCTCAGAAACTGAGTCATGAAAAAACTACCTTTCCTTTTGTCTTAAACTGACAGATGGCCATGTATCTCCACAGGGGGCCTCCCTCATCTGATGATGTAAATTAACACGTTATCTTCACAGGTATAGGACAAGAGGAGACTAGAAATCATCCCGCCGCCCCCCCAACCCACTCACCCTGAGACAAATGCATATTTGCTGCTGCTTCTATGTTTACTTTATCTTATGTAAAGCGCAGATTTATTGAGCACGATATGAATATATCAACTGTTCCCTCTCTCCCCTCCTTTTCTTGTGCAACGTGTGGATTCACAAGAGTGTGACCATACCCTCCCTCTTTTTCTTTTTCCTGTTTCCCCTCCTGACCACTTTTCCCCTTTAAATAGTGAAGCCCTCAAAATCCTTGGAAAAATTACAGGCCACACATTCTACTGTGGCTTGTGTCTTTTTACCAAGCCTGTCCTCAACCTTGGCAAAAATAAACCTCTAAATTGATTGAGACTTGTCTCAGAGACTTTGATTTATAATCTCATTTATTCCTAACAATAACACTTCAAGGTAGCTATTATTTAAGACCACTTATGGATAAGAGGAGACTGAGTTACCTTTGTTAGTTACCCATTGTGTGATCTTGAAATAATTAACTCTAGCACTATTGAACTAATACTTTAGCTGAACATTAGTTGGAAATTAATGGCAGGGTTAATGGAATTTTGGGGGAGAGGACAAGGTAAATATTTTTAGGGTAAGGTAAGGGAACCAAAGGGAGAAACTGAAAACAAGTAGGAGAAAGGGATAACTGATAAAGCAAAACCCTGGGTAAATGAGAGGAGATGGGTGTTAGCACATGGAGAAATTGATCCTGAACTGAATAGTAAAATCATATTAAACCAGAAATAAGAAGGCAAGGATAAGGCATGGGTACAGATTTTAAAAGACAAGAGGTTTGTCTTGTGATACGAACAGCAGCAGTGTAAGGTCAGAAATTGTAAGGAAGTTCTTGCATCAATTTCTAGTAAGATACGATACCATTTTCTTGGAAGGAAAGCAGGAGATGATCAGATCTGAGGAGTTCAGCAAATGTGTCAAATAGCTCTTCAGAGTTATTGAGAATAGATTTTCTTAAAAGCAGGAAAAGACACTTATCAATTGTATTCTGTAGTTCAACTGATATAAGAGTTTATGGATTGGCATTGGCTCCGTATTTTTGAAGACGGACAGATTTTACCCAGGTGTCTCAGTAGAGAAATTTGTTGTGGGATTGACTCATAGTTCTGAGTTTGTTAGGGCTTCCAGACAAGTGAGCTATGGAGCTGAGAGATCTCAGACTAAAAGTACTTCTGAGAGCTACAGCTCAGTGCTGAGAAGCTGACTGACAGCAAAGTTACTGAGCTATCGATCCTGATGTCCAGCCCGGATATGAAGGAGGATGGAAGGAGACTGACACCTGGGTAAAGTGGAAGGATCATGTGGCTGGAGTCCTGGGTGAGGCTAAAAAGAGGGGCAATGGAAGTGAACATACAAAGAAGTGGGAAGGCCAGGCCGCTCCAGTTAGAAAGCAGGAGAATAAGGGTGAAGAAGGTTCTGATGATGTGAAGATCGAAAGTGTGGCCAACCGAGAGGGTGGTATGTGTGGAGTAGAGGTGAAAGTCACAGAAGCTGAGACAGTTGAAGAATGGTGAGCCTAGAGTGAGTTTTCAGCATAGTTGAGAGTGATGGCAAGAGTTGAGATGGAGTAAAATCTCTCACATACATGACAGTGTCCTTAACGAATATGGGCAACTGACATGGTCATACCTGCAGTAGGTAATAGAAAAAGAAGGTCTAGAGGGTGGATAGTTACACGAAATGATCCTGACCAAGGAGAGGTTTTGCAAAGTAGGAAGAGTAATACACTAAAATGGAAGGTAAAGTTTAGGGAGAAGTAGTAACCCTAGTGGCCCATAGCTGTGGTGGATGTGAGTGGGAGAGGCATTGGAGCAAACCAGCCTAGAATCTGTCATGGGAAGCTGTGGTCTTGGGTGACAGCAAAGTTTCATTTAAGGCAAGATGTAAAGGGAAGACTCTGTCAATACTCTGAGGATTTAGAAGAGTTTGTTTATACCATGACAGAGGTGAGAGGAGATGCCAGCAAGGTACAAGAAGCAGGGAGCATGGAGCAATAAGCAGACCAATTTGCTACTAAAAGCAAACCCTATTTGCATCATGCTCCTCTTTTCAATTTTTTTCTGGGCTCTGATAATTAGACCTGCATTGTTACCAAGCAACAGATAGAAATCGTGGGGTCTCAGTTTTCCTTCATCACTCTGCCACTACCGTCTTTCATCCTGACAATCAGACAATAAGTTGGGCTAAGTTATAGTGTTCCCCAGCTGGGAAGAACTGGGCCTGATACAGGAAGGAGGTGGCTTTACCCAGAAGGAGCTGTAGAACCCTGCCACCATGCAACAGCTGGAACAGGACAGTACTTACGGGGCTGCCTTCTGAGGAGGCTGAACAAGAGGAGAGTGGAAAGTAAATTTGTACGAGGGGGAGTTTATTGATTTGAGAGCAGTCTCCAGGGAGAGAGTATCGAACATGCTGGCAAGGACTCTGGGAAACATTGCTATCATGCTTCTATGACAGCTCTTAGGAGTTTGTGGAAAAGTGGTGGCCCACACTAAGAGAAGTAAAAATGCCACAGCTGCCATGGCAGATGGTGGAAGCAGGGATCAAACTGCTCTGGGAAATGGGTATGCTAGAGTGGCCATACCATGTAAGGCTGGAAACCCCCAGATGTCAAAATTCCAGTTGACATGTGCCATTTATTAAAGAGACATGGAATTCTCTGGTGAGAAGGGCACCAGCATCACTGAGAAGCTGAGTGGTAAGTATCCTCTGTAGGTCATGGTTGATGATAAAAGATGCTGTTATGGAACTGAGTTCACAGATAGGAAGGGGGATAATAGAATCCTGAAATAATAGAGGCCAGCTGCTGGTACTCAACCATCAGAATGGTATAATTATCCTGAGTGGCAAGATGGAAGTGGCAGCAGAGCTCTTGACCCAGAGTGAGCTTAAAAGATGCTTAACAGAATAAGGCATGCTTATGGGGAAAGACAGCTAACCAAGAATATACTCAATCTGTTCAGTGAACAGGTAACAAGAATGGAAGACACAAGGCTCAGAGAAGCAGCCTCAATAGAAAGTCACAGTCTCTTTCTGAATTTCATGACCTGAGCCACTTTACCAATCCAAACCCACTGACTGGTGGAGAGGCAGGACTGCCAGGAAGAAGGATCCTGCAATCCCATAGCAAGAATATATGGTAATAACCTCCCCGCACCCCATCCTACTCTCAGTCTTTCCCTTAAGGGACCTATAGCCATTCACTTGGAAAATCATACACTGAGGAAAAGAGAATGCCCACATACTTGAAGGGCTGTGGGACATGATCATTACTGATACACATGAACCCAAAATAGTATGGCTCCTGGTTAAAGCAGAGGTATTCAGAAGCCAGAGAGTTAAGGGAGTCCTTGTCCAGGTCTGGCACACAGTGGGTCCACTGAACACACAGACCTACGTGGTGGTCATTTCCCTAGTTCCCAAATACATAATCGAAATGAACATCCTTGGTAGTTCTTACAACAGTCACATCAGCTCCTTGGCCTATAGGGTAAGAGCTATCAATGTGGGCAAGGCCAACAGGGAGCAGCCTCTGAAATTGTACAGCCATGACAGTGAGCAAAAACAATATAGAGGAATGATAGATATTAGTGCTTTCTTTTTGGTTCCCTTTATATCTCCATTTAATTCATCATACTTGACCTACAAAAGCCTGACACTTTCTGGAGAATAAACAGCTGACTACTGCAATCAACAAAGTAATAAAATTAGAGCTGCCGTACCAGATGTGAAATCTTTACAAGAGCAGAGCAACATGACCTTAGGCAACAGTTTTGGGGTGTTTGGTATGATGACATGTGTTTCCCCAACTTTATCAGAAAGTAGAATCCAAAAGTGCTCATATTTAATTAGAACAAATACTAGAAAATATTTGCAAAGTTGACCCAGAGCTAAGTTGTATCTCCTTAACCTCTAGCATAATGTAGTCCCAAGAGACCTGAAGTGTCTGGACATGCTACAGAACATCCCACTGTTCTACTACAGTGATGGTATGATGCTCGCCAGACTGGATGAGCAAGGATTTGGCAAACAGGTTGGAGGCGTTGGTGAGACATGTATACTTCAGAGTGTGGAAGAAAATTCCTGCAAAATGTTGCTGCTTCACTAAATCCGTGACATTTAGGGATTCGATGATGCAGGGCATACTTTTGTGTGTCCTACTTAAGAAAGATCTGCCTACTTTCAAATCATGTTTTCTTCCACCAATATTTATTGTTTTACTTTCATATTTAAATTATGATTCATCTGGAATTTAGATGAAGTCTAATTCATCTAAATGAATTAGGGGGATCAGTCTTCATTTCTTGTGTTATGTGAACACATTTTTTTGTGTCATGTTAATAAATGGGATCATTAATTTGTGGGGTGGGGTAAGGGCACATAAGACTTTCCTTTGTTGCCCTGTAATCACCTTTGAAAAATCAAATTACCTTATGTGTTCACTTCTCTTAGGGCCCTCTATTCTGACTCATTTGCCTGTTTTCTATCCTTGTACCAAGCAAATACTAACTTGATAACTGTAACTTTATAATAGATCTCGGTATTTCATAATTTAAATACTCCAGTTTTGTTTTTCAAAATTGACTTGGCCATTCTAGGCATTTGCATTTCCATATAAATTTTAGAATCTGCTTATCCATTTTTATTCAAAAAAAGCATTTGAGACATTACTGAAGTTATATTGAATCTATAGATCAATTTTGGAGGAAATGACATCTTAACAATCTGTGAACATGATCCATTATCCTTGCATTTATTTAGGACTTTTAAAACTTTCCATCGGCCAGGTGCGGTGGCTCACGCCTGTAATCCCAGCACTTTGGGAGGCCGAGGTGGGCGGATCACAAGGTCAGGAGATCGAGACCACGGTGAAACCCCGTCTCTACTAAAAATACAAAAAATTAGCCGGGCGCGGTGGCGGGCTCCTGTAGTCCCAGCTTCAGGAGGCTGAGGCAGGAGACTGGCGTGAACCCAGGAGGCGGAGCTTGCAGTGAGCCGAGATCGCGCCACTGCACTCCAGCCTGGGGGACAGAGCGAGACTCCGTATCAAAAAAAAAAAAAAAACTTTCCATCAATAATGTTATGTCATCAATAATATTTTGTATTACATATTTTGATCGATGTATTACCAAGTACTTGATTATTTTGGTGCCATTATAATTATACATGTAATTTTCTAATTATTTTCTGGAATATAAGTATACAATTAAATTTTGTATCTAGATATTATATCTAGAACCTTATTAAGTTGATTTATTAATTAAAATAGTTTGCCAACAGTCTTTTTGATTTTCAATATAGGCAATCATGTAATTTGTGAATAATGACTATTTCTTCCTTTCCAAACTTAATGTCTTTTGGTACTTTTTCTCCTTGATTGCATTGGCTAGAGCCTCTAAAGCCATGTTGAAAATAAGTGGTAAGAGCATGTACGTCCTTGTTTCATTACTGATGTCATGGGGAAATGTTCAATAATTTACCTTAAGTATAACGTAAGCTGTAGTTTTTTTGTAAATGTCCTTTATCAGATCATGGATGTTTTCTCTATTCCTACTTTGCAGAGAGGTTTTTATCATAAATGGGTGTTAAATTTTATCAATTTCTTTGCAACTATCAAGATAATCATGATTTTTCTCCTATTTAAAAATTATTCTGATGAATTACATTTATTTTTTTCCCCAATGTTAACCCATCCTTTTGTTTCTGGATAAATCCCTCTTAGTTATGATTATTCTTTTTATAATACTACTGGATTCAATTTGCTAACACTGTGTTTAGGATTTTGCATCTATGATGATAAAGAGATTGGTAAACCAGCTTTTTTTTTTTTTTTTTTTTTTTTTTTTAGTAATGCCCGAGCTAAGATGGGCTTTTAAAGTTTTTTTTTTTTTTGTGACAGGATCTTGCTTTATTGCCCAGGCTGGAGTGCAGTGGCACATGATCATGGCTCACTGCAGCATTGAACTCCTGGGCTCAAGTGATCCTTCTGCCTCAGCCTCCTGAGTAGCTGGGAATACAGGAGCATGCCACCATGCCCTGCTAATTTTAAACTTGTTTATAGAGACAGGGTCTTGCCAAGTTGCCCATGCTGATCTTAAACTCCTGGCCTCAAGTGATCCTCTCATCTTGGCCTCCCAGACTGCTGGGATTAAAGGCATGAGCCACGGTGCTGAGCCTAAATGAGCCTTTTGAAAGTGACATTTCCCCCCTATTACAGAATGCTTTTGAAAGCCAAAATGTATGTGATCAGGAGTGTGCTCTCAGATGTTTATTTGGTAGTGCGCAGGATGTAGCCTACATTATGGGGGACGTGGGTGGTGATGGGTTAGGAAGCTACTGGAATTAGGAGGAGAGCTTGAACCAGCTTGAGACAAGTGGAAATGGAAAGGAAGGGTATTAAATACAGGAGACTGCCCAGTAGTTAGCATGTGATTAGATGAAACGGCGGCATTATGAAATAAAGATGTTAGGACAAGTTGATTTGAACTTAGAAAAGAGTAAAAATAATGAGTTTACTTTGAGGTGAAATCCTTATCTTCGTCATTATTATCACCATCCCTAGAATCCAAAAGAACACCTGCAATTTAAGAAATTGCAAATGCACGAAACTAAGTAACTGGTCAGTATTTTAATGCATTTAATTAAAAAGGTTCCTTATGTTGCTTTGGAATTAGTTTTTAAAATTCTTTTCGTTCATAATCAGGAAAGGTAGTAACCTTATATTCGGCGACCTTAGAAACCTACCCTTTTAACGCAGCACATTTCAATACCGATTGTGCTGTTCCTTTTCCAACCACCAGGTGGCGGCCAAGCGCCCAAGTCGCACTCCCGCCTCATCCAAGGCAGCCTGCGTGGCTCCCGGGAGCGCGCACGTCCCGGAGCCCGTGCCTACCGCAGGCGCCGTATCCGCGCTCGCCTGCCAGCCCCAGTTACGCGGTTGCACGCCGGCCTCAGCCCTGAGGAGCCGGACCCATGTGGAAACTGCTGCCTGTCGCGGGTCCGGCAGGAGGTAAGGGCGGAAGGGAAGCCTCGGGGCCCATTTTCCCGGTAGCGACTGCCTCGGGGGAGGGCCTGCGGGTGATGATTCCTGCGTCGCGTCCGTTCCCGCTCGGGGACGCTGCGGAAGCGGTCGCAGAAGCGGCGAGTTCGCTGTATGGCTTGCGCGTTTTCCCGGTGGCGCGGCGGCTGTGAGCCGGAATGCAGCGCGGGTGGTGGGGTGATTGCTGCGCCCCCTGGTGGCCGTCCTCCGCCCCCCCTCCCCCGACTAGCCCTTTCTCCCAGCCTCACCGCGGCGTGGTTGCAGCGCCCGGGCTGGATGGCCTGCGGGTGAGCGGCAGCCGGCGCCTAGTGGGAACCCCCGGCAGGAAGTTAGCATGGGCGGACCACACGGGGGCCACACATGACTTTTGTGAAGAACTACCGGACAGTTTGGGGAAATGACTACCACGAGAAGGCTTACTTTCAGTTTTGTTTCAGACTCCTTTTCCACAATGTCATCAGAACAACGGGAAAAGTCGATTTTTTCCCCTTCATTTCCAGCTGTGTGAAATGTGATCACATGTTAATTGGTTGCCTGTGGTGGGTGTGAAGGGTCTTGTCCTCGGGAAGTTTACGTGATGATTAGCAAAGATCTATGTAGAGACTAAATGGACTGGCAGGGTAAGAGAGTGTGGAGACGGCCAAACTAAATAAATATTATACTGTGAAGACTCACAGGTCAAGGCGTCCCTGGAGACCTGGCTCTCCTGGACTCCTTACTCTTTATCTGCCCTAATCTCTCTGCCACTTGGGTAACGAAATCACGCTCCCAGACGGAACTCCGCATGTCTCCAATGTATATACTATTACTCCAACAACTTATGATTTACAGCAATTTTAAAAGAAACTGATAATCCTTTCCCACTGATTGGAGATGCTCTCTTTAAGATAAAAACAAAATTGCAAAAAATGTACACGTGCATCTTAGTCTGGACTTTGTTGCGTTGGTCTGTGTTGTTCACTCCTGGTCCAATACCATATTTTTAGTTTTATGACATGTTTTGCCATCTGGTAGGGCAAGCTCCTATAGTATTATTCACATTTTTCTTGACTGTCTTTGTTTTGTTTTTTTTTTTTGAGACGGAGTCTCACTCTGGCACCGAGGCTGGAGTGCAGTGGCACCGTGTCGGCTCACTGCAACCTCCATCTCCTGGGTTCAAGCAGTTGTCCTGCTTCAGCCTCCCAAGTAGCTGGGATTACAAGCTTGAGTGTCTTTTTTATAGTTTCCAGATATTTTTGTTTATCAAGTTCCAAACATAATATTGTGATTGTTGCTAGGTAATACATTAAGTTTTTAAGTTAATTTGAGGGAACATTGACTTCTTTCAGCATTGCTTTCCCTTTAGAAAACTGATGTAGCCTTCTCTCTAGATAACCTTTTTTTTTCTCTTTTTTATTGTGTTTTAAATTTTGTTGTTGTTACTTCTGAAACACCATAGTTAGATAACCTTTGGTATCCTTCAGTGAGGCTTTACTGAAAACACAAGTTTGACATTTATAAAGTTGAGTAACATTTGAATAACAAAATAAAGATGTTTTATTTAATATTTGTCATACCTATATCATATATACTTACATGTATGTGTGTGTTCATGTACATGTGTATGTGTCTATCAACTTACCTTTTTCTAAAAAAAATTTGTCTCAGGAGAGCCATACAGACTTTTGACTGGCGTTGAGTACGTTGTTGGAAGGAAAAACTGTGCCATTCTAATTGAAAATGATCAGTCAATCAGCCGAAATCATGCTGTGTTAACTGCTAACTTTTCGGTAACCAACCTGGTACGTTACTAATTTTGTTTCACTAGTTTCCAGTAAGGGGGTTGAAATCACAAAATATTCTCTTGGTGTGTATGTGAGAGAGAGATCACAGGACTTGTCATTTTATAGAGCTGTGTAGACTTTTTTAATGTTAACAAAATTAAATACTTATATTTTGGCAGTGGTACCAGTGGTATTTGTTTATTTTGAGATTTGAAGTTTCTATTTCAGTAATTTACTCTTTGTTTTAGTTAGTTAGAATCTCAGAGGAAGTAGGATATATTTATTTTTATTTGCTTACTAAATATTAATTGTTTACTATTAGTTTGGTGCAAAAGTAATTGCTGTTTTTGCCGTTAGCAGTAATGTGTTTTTATGTGTCAGTAACTGTGCCAACCCTGAGAATAGAACAATGAACAGTTCTTCATGGCTCTGGCTCTTAAAGAGGTTATGTAGCTGTGTGGACACGGGCATTTCTCATATAACACAAGTTTTTGCAATGGGAATTCATTTGTTTTATTAGGGAAATGCTTACTTAGGCCCACAGCTCGTTTAAATGGCTTTGAGTTTGTTTTGATCACAAGCGTGGGTGATAAAAGGGCTAAAAAAGTACATAAATATCTGTACTCATGATAACGCTGGTGGAATAAGAAAGATAAGCCATTATTTTAATCAAAGATTGCATATATGCGATCTGAATTTGTTAGTTTTATTTAGGTTTTGTTTCTATTCTTTTAGGTATAGAAAAACATTGAAATTTCTGCAGAAAAAGCAAAATTGTTACTGTAAGTCAGAAACACTAGCCTATAACCTCATATTCTCATGGGACTAATTTTTGCAATGTGGTTTTGATACTGTAAAACAAACAACAAAAGATCTAAGAATGCAGTTGTCATGTTTTAAATGAAACAGACTACACCAAAGCAAAAAATTCTCGAATGTGTGTGAGGGGTCAGGAAAATCCCCACTGATGTACACAAGTAAAAAAATGTGTGTTGTGGGAGGGGTAATCCTGGGTTAAGAAACTTCCCTAAGGGGAAATATGAATTGTTAGTTGAGGGATCTTCCTCTCAAGGCAACGAAAGCAGTAATTTTCTGCTGTGTTGGGAGGTTTGCCACCTGCCTATTGTTTTTTCTTTTAAAACCTTTTTCTCTGAGAAGTGAATGTACTGAGTGGTAAAAGACTTTAAATTATTTTCAAACTTTTCAGAGTCAAACAGATGAAATCCCTGTATTGACATTAAAAGATAATTCTAAGTATGGTACCTTTGTTAATGAGGAAAAAATGCAGAATGGCTTTTCCCGAACTTTGAAGTCGGGGGATAGTATTACTTTTGGAGTGTTTGAAAGTAAATTCAGGTAAGAAATTTTTAAATTGATATTAAAATGGACAGCTTTATTTCAGCCAAATCCTAAAGGAAAATGATATTTCTGATTAATGAATTTAAAACAGTGTAATTTAGTTCCTACTTAGCACAGTATTGGACTCTGTGCCGGGGTGGTTAGTGCATTTTGTACATCATGGTGATGGGAGTTTGAGTGGGCCCTGAGGGACTTCATGGGAAATTACATTTCTTCGATTCCTCATTGGTGAAAGTATGTTAACTTTTGGTCATTGTTTTTTCTTCATTTGGAGTCAGGACTTAGGAATTGATAATTTTCTAGGTTACAAAGCTTAATAATGATGAGTAATTGATAATTTCATAGGTTACAAAGGGTAACAATACATAAAAGTTACGATAACAGTATATGATGTGAGCTTAAAGTTTTAAAGTACTAAAAGTTGCCATCTCTGCAACTATGATACTATAACTTTATTTAACTTATTCTCATTTACAGAGTAGAGTATGAGCCTTTGGTTGCATGCTCTTCTTGTTTAGATGTGTCTGGGAAAACTGCTTTAAATCAAGCTATATTGCAACTTGGAGGATTTACTGTAAACAATTGGACAGAAGAATGCACTCACCTTGTCATGGTATCAGTGAAAGTTACCATTAAAGTAGGTGGAATGTCTTGTTCTTATGTTAAAATAAGTTCTTTGAATTTAAGCTTACCCACTCTACACAGATTTTTTTTTAAATTACTTTAAGACTATCAGAACTGTTAGTTGTAGATGTATATATACCCACTCCGTCCCTTTGTATACCGTTTAGGCTTGAGTGGCTTTTCAGATAACCTGTTTATTATCTGAGACAAGCCAAAGCAACTAAAATTATATTTCACATTTTGTTTAGCATTTTAAAAAGTGATTCTGGTGTCCTTCCACCAAGAAGGTTATGACAGTGCATAGTTTGTGTTTTCAGTCTTAAAGCAACGCAACTAGAGATTAACTGCCAGTCTTCAAAGTTAGCATCTCATGTCTCTTCTATCAAGTTGTCTTCCTCCAGTCTCCAGGTGATTCATCTCCTTTTTAACAGGTTGACTATAGATTTGTGGGATTCTTTTAGATTAATATCTATAGTAAAAAACCACAAATACTTAGATTCCTTTATTAAAAATCCTTTAGTATTTAATATAATTAAACTAGAATTATATTTTATAGCTAAAGAGTTATTATGGAGAAAGGCTTGCTGCTCAGCTGGAACTCAACTTGTGCTTTGGTGGGGTTGTCTGTAATCAAGGGTTTTTTTATTTTTGCAAGTTTATGAAGTTGATTTTATAAATTCAGCAGCGTGATTAGCCTCCAGAGTACTAGTATATGCATATAAACTCACAAATAGTAGATTTACAAATCAAAGTGTCCATTTATGGTTTTCAGAAGGGTTGCACCTTTACCAGAATATTTAAGTGTGGGCCCTAGCACAGTCCACTTTAAGATATTACTTAAGAAATAGAGTAGGTAATCATACACTTGCTTGGTTGGTGTGAAATAAGATCAAAGGTAGTTAGATTGTCTTGAGAGATATTTTACTACGTCTGTGACAGACCTGGCACTTCCAGTGAGTGGGATGCTGATGACCACCTTGTGAATTGCTTTATTACACACACCAACATGGTTTACAGATTAACTTGTTAAAAAAAAATTCCTGATCATTCATATGCCAAAATAGAAAACCTTGTTGTTATATTATTTTTTTGGTAAGTTTTCTGAAAGTACAGTTAGCTTATATTTTTCAAGTCATTGAATGTTAGAGCCAAAAAGGAAGTCAATGACCACTTTTTTCTTACTATTAGCTACTTAAAAAAAACAACGAGAACAACAACAACAAAAAAACCTTTCAGTTCAACTTTTGTTTTCTGAGGCATGGACTAATTAATTTCCCCAGTCACGTATATTAGAGATTACTCAGTACAGTGTTGATTTGCACATTACTGGTTCATGCTAGTTTATTTCTTTCACTTTGGAAGGTGATATCTTTCAGGTTCCATACTTGAGAGACACTCTAAATCTGCTTGCCCCTATTTAGACAATGAAGTGCCCTGTGTTATTAAAAGCATATTCATGGCTGGGTGTTGTGGCTTGCAACTGTAATCCCAGCACTTTGGGAGGCCGAGGTGGGAGGACTGCTTGAGCCCAGGAATTTGAGCCCAGCCTGGGCAACATAGTGAGACTCCATCTCTACAAAAAATTTTTAAAATTAGCTAGGTATGGTGGCATGTGCCTATAGTCCCAGCTGCTCAGAAGGCTGAGGCAGGAGGATTGCTTGAGCCCAGGAGGTTGAGGCTGCAGTGAACCAGGATCGTGCCACGGCACTCTAGCCTGGACAACAGAGCGAGACCCTGACTCAGAAATAAAAAAGCATATTTATATTATTCTGAATTTTATTTTCATTACCCACTGTAGTATTTTCTAATGTTTGTCATGTTTTTTGGATGTATCATATTTGAGACTTACAGCTTAATTCACATGTGAGTTTAAATTTCTTTTTTTCCACTTTATATATACTTATTTTGTGCTTTTACCAAAAGTGATTTCTTTATTTACTTTCTCAAAAAGGCTTTACTGCATAGTTACAATTTTTTTGAAAGACAGTCTAAAAATATCTCATGTTCATCTCCTAATACTGTCTTCCCTGCAGCAGATGTTACAT
>NW_012098721.1:307680-385048 GCF_000951045.1 Mandrillus leucophaeus | reverse complement strand
AAAATTATATTTCACATTTTGTTTAGCATTTTAAAAAGTGATTCTGGTGTCCTTCCACCAAGAAGGTTATGACAGTGCATAGTTTGTGTTTTCAGTCTTAAAGCAACGCAGCTAGAGATTAACTGCCAGTCTTCAAAGTTAGCATCTCATGTCTCTTCTATCAAGTTGTCTTCCTCCAGTCTCCAGGTGATTCATCTCCTTTTTAACAGGTTGACTATAGATTTGTGGGATTCTTTTAGATTAATATCTATAGTAAAAAACCACAAATACTTAGATTCCTTTATTAAAAATCCTTTAGTATTTAATATAATTAAACTAGAATTATATTTTATAGCTAAAGAGTTATTATGGAGAAAGGCTTGCTGCTCAGCTGGAACTCAACTTGTGCTTTGGTGGGGTTGTCTGTAATCAAGGGTTTTTTTATTTTTGCAAGTTTATGAAGTTGATTTTATAAATTCAGCAGCGTGATTAGCCTCCAGAGTACTAGTATATGCATATAAACTCACAAATAGTAGATTTACAAATCAAAGTGTCCATTTATGGTTTTCAGAAGGGTTGCACCTTTACCAGAATATTTAAGTGTGGGCCCTAGCACAGTCCACTTTAAGATATTACTTAAGAAATAGAGTAGGTAATCATACACTTGCTTGGTTGGTGTGAAATAAGATCAAAGGTAGTTAGATTGTCTTGAGAGATATTTTACTACGTCTGTGACAGACCTGGCACTTCCAGTGAGTGGGATGCTGATGACCACCTTGTGAATTGCTTTATTACACACACCAACATGGTTTACAGATTAACTTGTTAAAAAAAAATTCCTGATCATTCATATGCCAAAATAGAAAACCTTGTTGTTATATTATTTTTTTGGTAAGTTTTCTGAAAGTACAGTTAGCTTATATTTTTCAAGTCATTGAATGTTAGAGCCAAAAAGGAAGTCAATGACCACTTTTTTCTTACTATTAGCTACTTAAAAAAAACAACGAGAACAACAACAACAAAAAAACCTTTCAGTTCAACTTTTGTTTTCTGAGGCATGGACTAATTAATTTCCCCAGTCACGTATATTAGAGATTACTCAGTACAGTGTTGATTTGCACATTACTGGTTCATGCTAGTTTATTTCTTTCACTTTGGAAGGTGATATCTTTCAGGTTCCATACTTGAGAGACACTCTAAATCTGCTTGCCCCTATTTAGACAATGAAGTGCCCTGTGTTATTAAAAGCATATTCATGGCTGGGTGTTGTGGCTTGCAACTGTAATCCCAGCACTTTGGGAGGCCGAGGTGGGAGGACTGCTTGAGCCCAGGAATTTGAGCCCAGCCTGGGCAACATAGTGAGACTCCATCTCTACAAAAAATTTTTAAAATTAGCTAGGTATGGTGGCATGTGCCTATAGTCCCAGCTGCTCAGAAGGCTGAGGCAGGAGGATTGCTTGAGCCCAGGAGGTTGAGGCTGCAGTGAACCAGGATCGCGCCACGGCACTCTAGCCTGGACAACAGAGCGAGACCCTGACTCAGAAATAAAAAAGCATATTTATATTATTCTGAATTTTATTTTCATTACCCACTGTAGTATTTTCTAATGTTTGTCATGTTTTTTGGATGTATCATATTTGAGACTTACAGCTTAATTCACATGTGAGTTTAAATTTCTTTTTTTCCACTTTATATATACTTATTTTGTGCTTTTACCAAAAGTGATTTCTTTATTTACTTTCTCAAAAAGGCTTTACTGCATAGTTACAATTTTTTTGAAAGACAGTCTAAAAATATCTCATGTTCATCTCCTAATACTGTCTTCCCTGCAGCAGATGTTACATTTTCTCAATTCTTAAATAATTTTTAACACTTTAATGTCTTTGAAAGTGGAATGCATTTTAAAATTGACTTTTATTTTATATTGTTGCACCCCTTCCAAAAAAGCAGTTTTAAAAATTAGTATTATAATTGGTGACTTCTTATAATTGCGTGATTATATTGTGATTTATGTTCTAAAATGATGCAGTGACCAAAGACTGACTTCTGTTTTATAGATTGTGGCTTCTTTATAAATTTAGGGAGATGAAAGGGAAAACATTGTTTTTTATGAATGTAAACAGCCTCTTTGTAGTTTATAATTTAAAACTTTTCTTTAAAAAAATGGTAGCATATGAATATATATATTCACGTGTTTTCTTCATTTTAGACTATATGTGCACTCATCTGTGGACGTCCAATTGTAAAGCCAGAATATTTTACTGAATTCCTGAAAGCAGTTCAGTCCAAGAAGCAGCCTCCACAAATTGAAAGGTATATTATGTATTTTAAATATAACAATATATCACTTATAATATATGATAGCATTGATTTTTATTTAGGTTGATTCCCTCTTTAATGGTTGTTTCAGAATGTAATAGTTGCTGTTATAGTTCAGTATTATTAATGGAAGATTTTTTGTTAGTATGTAAAGAAAGAGTTTCCCAAATTTCTTTGTTGATTATTCTGTATCTCTGAAACAAATGTTAAATATATGCTAATATTTAAAGAAAAAAATGGAAAGACAGTAAATGGCACTGAGGTATGGTCAGAAGAGCACATCTGTCAGGTCCGGGCATCACACCACAGTTAGCTCTGGAATTGTGTGGTGCAGCAACTCTCTTTGGGAGCCACATAGTCCAGAATATTAACAGCACCATAGCTTTGGGAATGTAGCTCAGTTTTTCTGAGCTCCATTTTACTCATTTCAAAATTGAGACTAATACCTACCTAGCCGAGTTAAAAAGTCAGGAAACAACAGATGCTGGTGAGGCTGTGGAGAAAGAAGAACGCTTTTACACTGTTGGTGCGAGTGTAAATTAGTTCAACCATTGTGGAAGACAGTGTGGTGATTCCTTAAGGATCTAGAACCAGAAATACCAATTGACCCAGCAATCCCATTTCTGGGTATGTGCCCAAAGTATTAAAAATCATTCTGCTATAAAGACAAATGCACACATATGTTTATTGCAGCACTATTTACGATAGCAAAGACTTGGAACCAACCCAAATACCCATCAATGATAGACTGGGTATATGTCCATACCCATGCACATAAACACCATGGAATACTATGCAGCCATAAAAAAGAATGAATTCATGTCATTTGCAGGGACATGGATGAAGCTGGAAACCATCATTCTCAGCAAACTAACACAGGAACAGAAAACCAAACACCATATGTTCTCACTCATAAGTGGGAGTTGAACAGTGAGAACACATGGCCACAGGGAGGGAAACATCACACACCGGGGCCTGTCGGGGGGTGGGGGACAAGGGGAGGGAGAGCATTAGGACAAATACCTAATGCATGCGGGACTTAAAACCTAGATGACAGGTTGATACGTGCAGCAAACCACCATGGCATATGTATACCTATGTAACAAATCTGCACGTTCTGCACATGTATCCGAGAACTTAAAATTAAAAAAAAAAAAAAAATTAAAATGTTATGCCAGTTAGAAATTTTACTACTAATTTTAATCTGTTTTGAGCTGTTATAAGCTATTTTGCTTAATGTTCGTTTTTTAGGGACTGTTTATACCTGATAATAGCTGTTAAAAATAACCAAAAATCAGGTTTTTCTCTTTCTTTATAATTTTTATCTGGAAAGTTTTTTTGTATTTTATACTCCAGTTGGCAGATAATGCGATATATTTGGACTCTGGAAAAAGATGCTCAGATTTTAAAATAGAGGATTCTTAACGTTTTTTGAGTCCAAGACCCCTGAATATGTGCCAGGTCTGACCCACAGACCCTGACCCAGCGACAGATGAACAAATGCACTCAAACACAGGTATCCAGTGAAAGAGCGAGCTATGGGGCTGAGCCACCCACAGACACTGAGGAGGGTGCTGTAGAGTTAGCGGCCACAGCCCAACTAGCTGGTGCTGTGGTCGTTTATTCAGTATAGATTTAATGACAAAGGCTTTGAGTCTACGAAGTTGTGGATAATTAACATGGTTCCCATCCGGAGAGAGCAGTCCTACGAATGATAAAAGGCCAGGTTCCGAGCTAAGTAACTTACCTAGATCAGTTTCTTTACATCCCTTGTTATCTAATCTAAGCTTTCAGGCATTGTGTAAGAGAATTTGGCTGCTTTCAAATGTAAAACCTTCTGGCCTTCCAAGGTTTTCATCCCTCTACATTTTTTCCCACCACCCTGACTGAACTCCTGCAAATATGAAAGCAGGCCAGGCCTGGTGGCTCGCACCTGTAATCCTAGCACTTTGAGAGGCCAAGATAGGCGGATCACTTGGGGTCAGGAGTTCGAGACCAGCATGACCAACATGGAGATACACTGTCTCTACTAAAAATACAAAATCAGCCTGGTGTTGTGGCAGGTGCCTGTAATCCCAGCTACTTGGAAGACTGAGGCATAGGAATCTCTTGACACCAGGAAGTGGAGGTTGCAGCGAGCCAAGACCCCACCACTGCACTCCACCCTGGGCGACAGAGTGAAACTGTGTCTCAAAAAAAAAAAAAGAAGAAGATGAAAGCACTGGTCCCTCCTCAAGAAACTTCACCGACATAACTACAAATTTGCATAGTATTTTAACAGAATCACAATTTTCCCTGAAGCCTCTTGATAAGTCTCCCTGACGAAGTACATAAAATCTTGTAAATAATGACTCTGGCTACAGATAATGAACTATTCTTAATTCTAGATTATACTTGAGGGTAGAGGAGTCTGATAAGTTTTCACTACTAGTGATATATTTTGTGGTCTTGGAGTTTTTAGAATTAGTTGTTGATTCCTCTTTTTGTTCAGATTGTCAGTTGTGTTTAACCTAGGGTTGTTTTTGATCAAGTTCAACATAATTTTTTTCTAGATTCAGTTTTTGATTGTATCAATGTACATGACGACTATGCAGCATCCCTACCATGAGATTGTTGAATAACTCCTAATTCGGTGTTAACTAGAACAGGTTATTTATTCTATTAGCCCATGTTTGATGATGGCAATTGATAATAAAATTTTTAAATGTATGTAGTTATTTGCCTTAATAGAGTCCTGTACCCATCTGGATCCATTTTGATGTGCTTGTTGAAAGCTCATTTGAGTACTCAGTTAACAGAAAAAAGATTCGATTTATAAACATTAACTAGTAGAAGGAATGGGTTACGAAAGGGATATGAAATAAATTGTGGTGACTCCATTGATTACGTAAGTACCTCTAATGTTCCAAAAAAGTATGACTGCTAGTCCTGGATTTAAATTAGGAGGCATACTGTAATATTTTTTTCCAATAAAATGTACAGTCTCATTTAGTACAGCTATGTGTACATCTTTGCACTGTTATCAAGAAACAGGATATGACAGTTATAACTTCATGTACATAAAATGATTTGCAGTATCTCATTTTCCTTGACTGTCATCAAAGTAGCTGAAGTAGATGAAGTCATTTTTAGAAGAATACATTTAAAAGGAGTGTTCAATTTTGATAATCTGTGGTCTAATAGAGGAGATTTATATGTCTAAATGTAAGGAGATTATCCCCTAGAAAGGAGGGGGAGTTGGCTTTTATTTGAGTTTTTACAGAGTCATGTTGTAGGATGGTGTATTAATTATTTCAAACAACAAGTATTGTTTTAGGGAGATACTCTTGAGAGGTGGAGTCCTCCATGGGTCCCTTGCATTCATAAACAATTTGCTGAATAGGCCAAGAATGCAAGGCCTGACTCTCCTTTACGCAGACCATTTCTCGAGGGTATGTTTGCAGTGAGAAACCTCGAGGGATTAAGTAATGTTTCCTTCCTGTGACAAAATGTAGGCTTGCTTATGGCCTGTTGTAATACTGGTGGTTTCCCAAGTTCAGTGTTCCTCTCTCCTGTAACACACACCACTGTATGTACCCCCTACGTCTTACCTATGGCACCTGGTCAGAGAGGAGACCTGCAGCAAGCATACTGGGGCTCATGCTGCTTGCTTTGCTGTGACTCAGGAGTGTTTGTCTTCTGCCAGCATCCTTGAAACAGGAACAGGTTGACTTATCAGCTGGTAGTCAAATCTCAGACCCAAAAGACACATTGGCCTGAAATAATCTCATTAAATGAAAGTTTGACAGTTTAGGAAGCTTATAGAGGCCACCTTACATAGTTAATTTAAATCGAAGGCAAGAAATTTAGCTAGTATTAGTAATTTTTTTCAGGAGATAGAACCTCACATTTGCAAATTGTGGATGTCACTGTAGTCTAGCCTTTTCCAGATCACCAAAAAAATAAATAAATAAAGCCATATAGTAAATGGTTCTAAAAATTATGAACATGTGCTTGCAGGACTAATGAAATAAGCAGCTGTCCAGATATTGGACAAATAAATATGTGTGGCTTGGGATACAGTTTCTAGAGCCAGAATTATACATGGATTCAGAAAAATTCTGTATTTGCAAAATCTTGGTACAGAAGTGAAGATGATATACTGTAGGTTATATGAAATTTATTGAAGATCATGTAATGAATTTAAGTAGAAAATGTAAATGGGAAAAAGCAAAATTTCTAGATTAAACATTTTATAGAATGTATGATTCGTAATATGTACTAGTTACTATGTAATAAAACATAATTATTTGTAGCTCTTGAAGTTTCTATATAAATGAACGCAAAACATTTTAATTTTTTAATGATAGAAATTGGAGATCACTTTTTATTTGTAGTGTCATTATATTCAGTCAATATGCCTCTAGCCTAGGTCTCTGACAGGTTACTTTCCTATTTTCCAGTTTTTGTACTAGTTTATTAAATTACTAGAGTGTCAGAAATGCTTTAAAACTTCTAGAATGTAATACTTCAGAAATACTGATTTTTTAATGATCTCTTCACATTCATCACTAGTCTCTTCTTTCTCATTCTCATCATTACACTGGTAAAAAGAAAAAGGCTTATGTAGGTATTTGAAGTTCTAGAACACAGTGTTTTTTAATCACTGTATTAATTATCTATGTATGAATGTATCTATCATATATCAGATATATGTATTACTAAGAATAATCCGTGTTGGTGTCATAGCCAGCATTTGGTTAGCTTCTAGATAATACAGTTTTGTATTTTTTTGTTCAAGATTGATCTTACCAAGTATTGGGGCTCAAATTTATCTGTGTTCTCAAAACAAAATCAAAATACATTGTACAAGTTCTGGAATTTTAATACTCAAATTTATACTTGAGGGAATTGAAAGGTGTTTATACTTTTTATTCACTTTTCAATTATTAGGTTGAATTTTTATTTATATTTTGTAATGTCAGGCAAGATAGACTTGAGGATATAATGATGAGCCAAAAAAAGTTACAGTTTCTGCCCTCATGGCACTTAGTGGAGGAGTCAGCTGTTAAAGAATCACATTAATAAAGTTAGAACTCTGGTGGAGCTGTTAGAGAGGCCTAACAGGCTACCGTACACGTATGTTTAGGAACCTGGCTCAGACTTCATTGAACTAAGCTACAGTTAGCTGCTCCCTGGCTACTGTAAACTATTATCTATGGCATAATTAAGAATGACAGTGTGAATAATATAAAGCGGTAGATAATTTAAAAATCATTCAACTTTAGTGTTTTGGGAAAGCAGGAAGAATGTCACATCTACTCAGTCATAGTGTTGTAGTCGTATATGACTGTAACACATAGTCATATGTGTTAAACATTTACTTACTGTTTTTGTCTGTAACTGGCTCTGTAATCTGTCCTCGTGTTGTTACATTATTGTGTGGACTAACTGGTAAACTGGTTATTTGTATATAAGTAAAGTGTTAGTTAGGTTTTACACTAAAAAAGAAGTATAAGTTATGGGGGAATATTTATTACGAGATAAGGGATAAAAAAGATTCAAAGAGATACTAAAATTGATCCTTTTTATGTGTCCGAATGTCTACTAACTTTCCAGTGCTGTTATTGTAGATTTAGTTTTTGTTAACAGTTAAAATAGTTTCCACTGTTCTCTGTATATTTTAAAAGTAAAATAAATAGAATTTTTAAGTTAGTTATTTAGAAAAACCAGAACTAACACAGTGGCCTGCATTCTGTCCTGCCAAGTGAGTCTGCTCTTGCCTGCAGATAACTCATTTGAGATTGCAGCTTCCAGAAATCATTACTTCAAAATAGACTTACAGCATCCATTGTAGTGAAATTAAAATACATGCATCAGTTATGAAAAAAATTTTAAAGTAATGTAACTGTTCAATCATAACTCGGCTTTCCTTTGTGAAACGTGTATGTTTCCAAGGAGAAGTCCAGGGGAAAGATGTAAGGTAATTAGTTCTAAAATGCTGGATAGTGACTCTTAATGACTACAGTGTTTTTACCACGCTGGATGTTGATCTCTGCAGATAGTTAACTCTTGATTTGTGACTGATTGTCCAGGTTGTGAATTTCTCCCTCCCTACATTGTCCCCTTATCATCATCATCATGGGTTAGTAATTTTTACTGAAAGGAAGAGAGAGAAGTTGAAATGCTGGTCAATTATGAACAGCTGTAGCAAAAGATCTGATTATACAGGAAGTTGAAACTCTAGACTGATGAGAGGCTGTTGATATTTCTCCATTTTCTTATTTTCCTTTATTTTCATGGATGATTAAGATGTTCTTATAGCATTAAATTAAAGAGCTAAAATGTTATATTCTTTAGTCTTGTTTTGTAAATTTTATTTAAACTGAGTAAATAATGTAAGTTTAAAAATTTCCTGAACTTCTCCAAAGAGAACTCTAACAAAACACTCATAATAGATTGTGTTAATAGAATTGAAACATGAGCGTTTTAATAGATATTGGCTCCTAAGCAAACACAAGATGCTAATAGGGTTTGATCTTTATGGATGATGTTTCTCTCAACCTTTTGTAATTCAGTACCTTGTTTGAGTCATGTGTGTTTAATGTTCATATTGTTATGATTGTCTACCTTGGATTATTTATTTTGAGGTATTAATGATCAATTCTAGCTCTTTGTGTCACCTGCCACTGTATTTCTAGAAAAGGCAATTAGATGCTTTTTGTCATTTTGTCCCAGATAAAATTCTTACTTAGAAAAAAAAAAATACTATAATGGTATTGTGGAAATTATGCCTTTTGAGTGTCAGATAGTCACTCCATTTACAAATTTAATAGCAAACATAGTAGTATGTAATTAGAATATACTTTAATTATTTTTACAGTTTTTACCCACCTCTTGATGAACCGTCTATTGGAAGTAAAAATGTTGATCTGTCAGGACGACAGGAAAGAAAACAAATCTTCAAAGGGAAAACATTTATATTTTTGAGTGCCAAACAGGTAATTATGTTATAAGCTAAATTTTCCTAAAGAATACATTACAAACTAGAATACATTATTAACTCTTATCAATAGTTGTTAATGTATTTCATTTTGGGATTTTGTGTACAAGTGTGAAGTAGAATAAAAAACTGCCTAGGCACCAGACTTGCCCAGTCAGTGATCATGGCTGTGATTACAGGGTTTCTTAAAATCTGTGATAACTGGCCTATTCATAAATACACAAGTGAGGAGGACAGGAAACTTAGTTTTAACTTCTTTAGTTAGTAAGCTAAACCTCTTTAGGTAGTAAGCTAACTAAAGAAGTTCAATCTGTTGAATATGTTCTGTGTGCCAAAATGGGGTTTCCGAGAGTTTATGTTGTAGTGGAGAAATGCAGGTAAGCCCACAGTTACAGTGCTGTTAGGAAGTGTGATGAGGAACCACAGAGAGTGTAACAGTTCCAGGGCTGCAGAGACCTGTTGAACTAGGGACTTTCTCAGAGTGGGAGCTGAAATTACCTACTCAAGAAGTAGCACCAAGTCTTCTTGAATTGTACTTCTATGTTTCCCAAATCAAATTCCTTTAAGAATGTGTTCAAGACATTATTACATTTTACTTTTTAAAATGTTTCCTTCCATTTTTAGCATAAGAAATTGAGTTCTGCAGTTGTCTTTGGAGGTGGGGAAGCTAGGTTGATAACAGAAGAAAATGAAGAAGAACGTAATTTCTTTTTGGCTCCGGAAACGTGTGTTGTTGATATAGGAATAACAAACTCACAGACCTTAATTCCTGACTCTCAGAAGAAATGGATTCAGTCAATAATGGATATGCTCCAAAGGTATAGAATTATTCTTTATTAGTAGAAAACTGCAAGTAGGAGATTTTATGTTTAACCTTTTTGGTTGCTTTTCACCTAACAACGTAAAAGTAGATACAATAATTTTTTTTTTAATTGTTTGTTTATTTTGAGACGGAGTCTTGCTCTTCTCACCCAGGCTGGAGTACAGCAGCGCGATCTTGTCTCACTGCAACTTCCGCCTCCTGGGTTCAAGTGATTCTCCTACCTCAGTCTCCTGAGTAGCTGGGATTACAGGTGCCCGCCACCATGCCCAGCTAATTTTTGTACTTTTGGTAAAGACAGGGTTTCGCTATGTTGGCCAGGCTGGTCTTGATCTCCTGACCTCGGGTGATCCACCTGCCTCGGCCTCCCAAAGTGCTGAGATTAGTGGTATGAGCTACCACACCTGGCCTAGTTTTTATTTTTTTTGATACAGGGTCTTACTCTGTTGTCCAGGCTGGAGTGCAGTGGCACAATCTTGGCTCACTGCAACCTCCGCCTTCTGGGTTCAAACGATCCTCTGCCTCAGCCACCCTAGTAGCGGGTCTACTACAAGTGTGCACCACCACACCCAGCTAAGTTTTGTATTTTTAGTAGAGACGGGGTTTCGACATGTTGGCCAGACTGGTCTCAAACTCCTGTCCTCAGATGATCCACCCACCTCGGCCTCCCAAAGTGCTAGGATTACAGGCGTGAGCTACTGCACCCGGCTGATACAAGAATTAATAAAAGGTTTTATAGTGTAGTATACTTGAAAATTAATTGTGACTTGGTATATTAGATATAGAATATCTTTATTCATGACAGTTTTACTCAAAAATATTTTATGCTCTTTTGTTATTTTAATAGAATTTGTAGAGTTTACCTCTGTAAATTAACAAAGTAGTGTTAAGTTTTTTTACAGAATATGTTGCATTTGAGAAAGTTAAAACTCAAAGGTGAAAGGTTTTCTGCAGTTGCCTAGCGTTGAAATATAGTTGCCCTTTGATGGTTATTACCCCTAAGAAAAACATACAAACATTTTTCTCCTTATATAGGCTATTATGGGAAAGCAGAAAAAAAGGCAGATTGGTTGAAATGATGTTTGTAGTGTGGAGGGAGACTGTAAAAGAGCTAACTGAAGGATTTTCCTCAGACGTTAATTTGTATTAATAGTCTTAGCGTTGTTGAAGCCAGTATGTATTATAGAAATACCAGGCTTGGCAGTCTTCTGACTAAATTGCTCTTCATGTAGCAAAAAGAAGGTGAGTCCTAAAGTGTTTATATGCCTGAAAAGTCCACAGCCAGCTTCCTACAAAAGATTCATTTTTCCTGTCCCAGTAATCCTTCTGACCATGGGGATTTTCTTTTTTTCTCTTACAGGCTTGCTGAAATAAAAAGTAAAATTTTAGTCATCTATCCTATAAATATTTTACTTAATTGAGATGTATTAACTACTGTAAAAAAGAAGATGTACTGTATAACAAAAATACTATCTTACTACTACAACACAAATTTACTGTAGTTCCATTGTGTTTTAGGCACTGGAAATATAATGAAAAACAAGATAGTCATGGTCCCTGCCATCACTGGAGCTTACTGTCTAGAGGGAGAGACACAGAAAGACAAGTAAACAAATCATTACACATGTATATAAAGGAAGCAGTAACCTGGCAGTGGGGAAGAAGCTTACTCTAAACAGAGAAGGCCTCTTTTAGACAATGTCTTACCTATGACCAGTTTTTCAAAGAGCCAGACAAAGAATGTGCCAGGCAGAGCAACAGCAGTAATATATAATAATAATGAAAAAATTATCCTACATAGCAGGTCTCGGCCTAAGAATTTATGTATGTATAAACATTTAATCCTCAACCTATACATTGTTTACTGTTGTGGTCCTCACTGTGCAGATAAGGGAACTGAGGCAGAAGGGGGTTTGCATATAGCAGAGGCAGTGAGCACGATCGCCAGGATGTGAGCCCAGGCAGTTGGATTCTGGAGTCCAGGCTCTTTACTTTCAGCATATATTGACCCTGAGGTTAAAAAAAAGTAACTGGAGTACCAGGTAGCTCAGACGCTGGTACCTTGATCATGAGGTGACACTTGGCTCCTGTTACGATATGGTTTTTTGGGTTTTTTGTGGGGGTGGGGGTCGAGACAGGGTTTCACTCCCTTGCCCCAGGATGGAGTGCAATGATGTGATCTTGACTCACTGCAGCCTCCGCCTCCCAGGCTCAAGCAATTCTCCTTCCTCAGCCTTCCAAGTAGCTAGGTCTACAGGTGGACGCCACCACGCTGCTGCTAATTTCTTTATTATGAGAGTGCGTTTTGCCGTGTTGCCCAGGCTGGTCTCGAACTCCTGAGCTCAAGTGATCTGCCTGCCTCAGTCTCCCAAAGTGCTGGGATTATAGGTGTGAGCCACCGCACCTGGCCACAATACATTTTTTGGAGGGAGTGCAGTATTATATTTTGAGAAAGACTGTCACTTAAAATAATACCTGTTAACTTAGTTCAAGCCAATGAAGGAGCAATTATATGAAGCAGAGTGGCCAGTAAAGCCAGCTGTTGACCGAATTTCAACAGGGCAACGTTGTGATTGGTGATTGCCATGGCTCTGTTGATTAGATGTCAGAAGTGAGTATAGGAAATCTGTAGTAAAGATTAAGTGTCTTCTGGAGAAGATTAGAAGTCCAGGGGAACAATACTACCCTGATTTTTGTTCTTACTGAGGCCTTTTTCTGGTATCTCAGCTCAAATTTTGGTAACTCTTCCTGTTATTAATTTAATTATTTTCTCTTTATTATCTCCTCCTGCTTTTCCTTCTTTCCTGACCTGTTCCCCAGCCTTGCACAGAATTGGATGAATCATAATCCTTGGTCTGTGACACATGCTCATTATTGATCTGTGCATAGTACGCATTTATTTTGTTCACCAATTATTTAATTAGTTATTTTTCAGACAGTAAGTGTCTGAAAAAAATCTATCATCTAAAATACCAGCCAGATCTTTGAAAATAACTTACATGGTTACCCCTAGCCCAGTTTTCTCCTGTGTGAAATGACTGTCATCCAGAATCCAGTTAACAGTGTGGATGGCCAGAGCCTAGTCAGCAGCTCAGGGTGCAAGGTGGGAACCAGTCTTGGATAGGACACTATTCCATTGCAGAGCACACTGACACACCCACCCACAGTCACTCAGACTGGGACAATTTGGACACACCAGTTCACCTAATGTGCACATCTTTGGAATGTGGTAGTAAAGCAGAGTACACACAGAAAACCCACACAGACACTGGGGGAGAGTGCAAACTCCACACAGACAGCGGCCCTGGTTAGGAATCAGTTTTTTTCTTGCCGATGTTATAATGAAATGATACTGAATGAAATGACGTTATTCGAGGACCCGCTATATAGTAAAAATCTTCTCTGTGTTAGTCCTTGAAAGATACTCACCTATGTTTTTTACTAGTATTTTGATACCATCTTTTGTTTTTGACATTCGTTTTTAACTTATCTGGAATTCTGTTTTATACCAAAGTTACGTACATGCACTTCTGGTTTTTGACTTTATTCTTTTTCGTTCATCAGTGTGCCTTTCTTTGTACCGATATCTCATTGTCTTAATTAGTACAACTTCCATGAAGTCCTCCTAGCTGGTAGAACAAGTCTTTTTTTGCTCTTCTTCGGAAGCATCCTGGCTATTCTTGGCCCTTTATTTTTTCATTTACATTTAGAATCATCTTTTGCTACAGTTTGTTTGGATTTTGTTTAGGAAGTGCACTGAATCTACAAGTAAACTTGAGAATTAACAATTTATGTAAATTTTAATTATTTTTATCCTTGAATGTGGTATCTCCATTTATTTAGGTTTTCTTGAAATCTGTTAATAGAATTTTATACTTTGTGTATAGAGATCTTGAATATCTTACTGTATTTATTCCTAGCTAGTACATATTCTCTGATATTATTATAAGTGAATATTGTCAGTTTAATTACTTTTTCTAGTTCACTACTGCTGTAAAGAAATTCAGCTGACATTCAGATATTCATCTTATATCCAGCCGTCTTGCCAGACTCCTCTTTTTTCCTAATAATTTTTCTGTAGTCTTTTCTATAAATCATATCATCTATAAGGAATGTTTCCATCCTCCTTTCTAATCCTTATTTCTCTGATACCTCTTTTTTCTGTCTCTTTGTTTCATACCAACTGGGACCTCCAGAACAGTGTTGACTAGAAGTGGTGATAATGTCCACATTTATCTCACTGTTGACTTTAAAATAAATGCTTCCAGTGTTTCTCCATTAAGGGTGATGTGATTTCTGTAGAGCATTATTAAATATGTATTAAAACGTTTCTATTTTATGTAACCATTCTTCATAACTAATTCACATAGTATAATTTATAGTTGCAAAAGTTAGTAGAGTAATAAAATACCAGTTTTGAATTACCTGAATTATAGGTAGGTATATGTGATCACTCGATTATAAAGCTTTTTAAAATTTTATTTTTTTAGTCTGATACTTTAATTGCACATGTAACTGAATCCTATTTAAGTAAGCTCAATACACACAAAAAGACACGTTAAGCATTTGAAAAAGACCTTGCAAACTAACCATTTAAAATATCTTGACCGAGCAAGGTGGTTCACGCCTGTAACCCCAGCACTTTGGGAGGCTGAGAAAGGCGGATCACTTGAGACCAGGAGTTCGAGACCAGCCTGGCCAACATAGTGAAACCCCATCTCTACTAAAAATACAAAAATTAGCTGGGTGTGGTGGTGTGTCACTTGAGACCAGGAGTTCGAGACCAGCCTGGCCAACATAGTGAAACCCCATCTCTACTAAAAATACAAAAATTAGCTGGGTGTGGTGGTGTGTACCTGTGGTCCTAGCAACTTGGGAAACCAAGGGCACAAGAATTACCTGAATCTGGGAGGCAGAGGTTGCAGTGAGCCATGATTGTGCCACTGTACTCCAGCCTGGGCAAAAGAGCGAGACTGTATCTCAAAAACAACAACAACAACAACAACAACAACTTTACAATGAGTATTAAAAGACATGTCATAGTTCTTTGTTAAAATTTGAGGTGTAATTTTTATATGATATTAAATGGTGTATTTTTGTTTATATAAAAATCAGTCATTGACCTTACAGAACAACAAAAAATAGGTTCACCATAAAATTCCTTTAATGTGAAGATACCTTAATACATGTAAATTTGGCAAAATGATTTGATTTACTATACTTAAAGTTGTAACACATGTATAGATATACGTTAGGTATAGTTCTATCTACTTCTCTCCATCCTTCCTCTCTCCCTTCTTTTTTTCTTCTCTTTGAAGTTTCATCTTAGGATCGCAGTGTCCATAGATTTGTTTGTAAAAGCCTGTTGTTATTTTTTTTTTATTTTTTTATTTTTTTGAGATGGAGTCTCATGCTGTCATCCAGACTGGAGTGCAGTGGCATGATCTCAGCTCACTGCAACCTCCACCTCACAAGTTCAGGCGATTCTCTTGCCTCAGCCTTTCAGGTAGCTGGGATTACAAGTGTGCACCACTACACCCAGCTAATTTTTGTATTTTTAGTAGAGACGAGGTTTTACCATGTTGGCCAGGCTGGTCTCAAACTCCTGACCTCAGGTGATCCACCCACCTCAACCTCCCAAAGTGCTGGGATTACAGGTGTGAGCCACCATGTCCGGTCATAAAAGCCTGTTCTATTGTTTAATGTGGGTAGTACTGTTTTCTTTTTATTCCAAAAATTGTAGAATTGTACAGCTGGGAAGATCTATATTCTTTAGCCCCTTCTTTTACAGGTAAAGTTAATGGAGTTACTGAAAGATGGTAGACTCGTCAACGTAACAGTGCCGCAGCGAGTAAGCTATTATAGTACTCTACATTTGAAATTTTGTCTATACCATAAAATTATTTGGGAGGAAAAAAAAAGAGGTTGCTTTATCTTGACATTGTCTTAATAAAAGTTGCTAGTTTTAATATATTATCATACTTCAACTATTTTATTCTAATAGGCAAGGTCTTAGACCTATTCCTGAAGCAGAAATTGGATTGGCGGTGATTTTCATGACTACAAAGAATTACTGTGATCCTCGGGGCCATCCCAGTACAGGTAATTAAAGCATGATTTTATTGATTCGTTAACAACTTTATTATGTAAATTGATAAGCTAAATATACGTTGTTTATATACTTGCTAGGGGTGAGCATATTCACCATATTTTAAAATTCATCCATTTATACTTTGATTTATTCATTCTGTAAATATTTCTGGCTACCATGTAGCAGACACTGTTATGAAGTGGTAAATAAAGTAAGATCCTTATTATTGTAAACTTTATGTTCTGAAGATCAGGATTTAGTAAACAAGCAAACAAACATACGTAATAAGTTCAGATCGAGCCAAATATAAAGACAGGTAAAACAAGGTGAGGTATGTAATAGTGATGGTAGTAGGCTGTTTTAGATAGGTATTCAAGGAAAGTCTCAAGTGGTGACAATTGAGCTGTGTGTCCTGAATGATGAGAAAAGGCAGCTTTGTGAGGATCTGGGTGGTGGATAATTCCAGATAGAAGGAACAGATCACTCTTAGGTTTGGGTGGAGAATTCTAAGGGTCAGCAATGTAAGAGGAGATATGAGTAGAATGCTGTTGTGGAAATCTAGATGTGAAAGAGCCTGGTGCCTTGGACCAGCATGATAGTAGTAGAGATGCAGAAAAATGAACAGGTTCAGGATATATTTTAGAACTAGACCTGGTGGGACTTTCCTGTGGAGGAGTTAGAAACGACTCCTAGTTTCCTGGCGTAAGTAACTAGGTGGATGGTGGTGCCATTTACTGAGATGAAGAATGTGCGTTATAATAATCTCAGTGTTAATCACGAAAGCCAATGTATTCAGAGACAGTCACTATTTCGCCTTTATTATTTAAAACACATTTCCATAGTTTAAAAAAATTTTTTAATAAGCTGTTGTAAAAATGGTTTCTTTATTTTCTTCTTGCTTTCTTACCTTGGAGATTTTTACATTTATTCTCTCTACTAACTTTTCTAATTTGCCTAACTCTCAGAGCATCCATTCTGTATTCCTATATATATTTATTTGCTTCCTGGATTTGTTCTGTAGTTATTTCATCAGCAGCTGTTGAACTTGGGCAAAAAGAGACAAGTTAGAGAACAGCACCACCGCATTGCACACTCCGAGGAGCACCATTCACTGTAGTCCATTGAATGGCCACTATGGAGTCAGTCCGTGTATCTCCTCATGCTCTGCAACCTTGGTTTAAACAAGTAAGGAATGTGCTAAGCTAAATTTTGGAAGGAGTTAGCCATTAGGTCTACTGACCAGGAAGCTATTAGATATGTCGATCATTAGTAACCATGAGTAGTAATAATAACTGCTGCCTCTGGAGTGTGCAGAGACTAGAGTAAGCACTTTATGTACATCATCAAACTTTAATCTGCAAAACAATCCTTGTAAGATAGAGGGAAGGGCATCATCTACTTTTGGTAGATGAGGGAACTGACAGACAGAGAGGTTAGGAAATTAGCTGGAGGTCACATAGCAAGTAATTGGTTCAAACTGAGTCTTAAAGCTATTGTGACATTATTACATTGCAGTGCAAATGGCTTATATTTTAATGTGTGACGTTTTGAGAAATGGTGGTGTAGGGATGATTGGGAGCTGGTGCAAAAGGATAGACATCTGATAAAATTTGACAGGCTGTTTTTTTATTATTTGGATAAGAATGTTTATTCAAGTGCTATCTCTACCCTATCCCATTGAGTATACTAGATATGTTTGTGTCTGCACATAGGTAACCTTCAAATACACACAGTCCTAAGTGCTTGTGAAGTTTTAAATATATCCAAATAACTTATTTTGGTGGAATTGTGATATGATTAATATTTTCACCAAATTCCTAGAATTCATCCATAAAGTGAAAAGCTAAAGACCAACTCTTCAGACTCCTGGCAAGGGAACTTTTTAAATGTGGATGCCAAAGAGAGCCATATTCTTGGAGGAACTACTCCTTCTTTGTCTATTAGAAATATGCCCAACTTTTAGAACTAGCAGGTGCTGTACATATTATTTTGTTGATAGATTTCTGTTCTGTTACAGAAAAAAGACCAGTATCAGTAATTTTAGGCTTTAACTACAACAAACATGTAAAAATGGTGATTAGGTCTAAGTTAGTAGCTCCCCTTGTCTCAGCACCCATTTGGGGTCACTGTCCTGTGTTTCTCTGTTTAGCAAATCAATTCTCAACTAGATATTATGCTTCAGAAGCAATCTTTAATTCAAATGTACATTCTCCATGATTCAGAACATTCTGAAATGCATCCTAGACATCTGAGTTTTTTGGTTTGTTTTGATTTTTAAGCTCCTGTTTCCGATACAAACTCCAGAAACCACTAAATTAGAATAATCTTGGGAAGAAATGAACTAGAGAGGAGTCTTCTTTTATATAAAAAGAAGAAGCACTCAGACTGGAAACTTTGGTCATTTTTTATTCTTCTTTTTCCGTTTTATCACCAAGACCTGAAATTCTCACTCTACAGCTTCTACTCAAGAGGTCTGTGACTGTCCCCTTCTCACAGCCAGTGCCCTGTTTGAACCCTCTACATCCTTCTCTCTGGAGAGCTGATTGTATTAATAATTGCCCTAGTAATGGTCCTTACTCCAAACTCATCTCTACAGTTAATATTTCACTGTGCCACTATTAAATTACCTTCTCTTTTCTGAAAAACGTTAACTAGCTCTTATTATCCACAGAATAAATCTCCAAGACCCTTTGTCTAGACTTCTGAGTCCCCAGTAGTTTAGCTGCAGCCTTCCTCCTCCCATCCTCACCTTTTTTACATAGCCTCTCTACAGAATACATGTGCCATATTTTTTATAGTTCCCACACTTCCTCACCTTGATCATAACGTTCCATTCCTAGAATGCTCAGTACTGCTCGTCAAAATCTGACTCATTCTACAAATGATTACCTCCTTCGTGAGGCTCTTCTAAATTGTTTTCCCTCCCAACTCCTCCAAGTCAGATTTAACTATTCTGTTTCTATGCTCAGTAGCTCTTTTGCATTCCAGCCGGAGTTTCTTCCTACTTTGGGTATAACCAGTTGTTTGCACGCCTCTTTCAGCCACTGGATATATTGTAGACTCTTACTAATTTGGAATCCCATAACAGCAGCAAGCATGGTACTTATTTGTAGTAGGTATAAATATTTTGCATAATTGTACTAAGCTATTGGTACACAAGATTATGTTTTCCAGTGTGGAGCAACAAAATTTTGTCACCCACTGTCGAAATTGTGTTTATAGATGAAAGGGCCTTAGAGATCATCTAATCATTCTATTAAAAGATAAGGTATATCAAGGCTGAGAGAAGTTAAGGTCTATAACTACTTCATGGCCAAGCCAGTTCTAAAATTTGGTTTTCTGACTACCAGACTGGTACTTTTTTCTAATGTATTATTTCATATAGAAACAGAGTCATGAAAGTGAATTAAAAAGTACACTGTAAGTAGTATTACTAGCACATTTTCCTAGGTAGGTTTATGTGGGTTCCAAGTCATAGTCCTCTGATACTAAAATAATTTTATAGCACAACCTCTTTGGGGGAACAGAGTGAATGCGTCTCCCTTCTCTCTCCTCCTTCCTTTGTTTTTATATTCACTCTTTTGTTATTCAACAAATATTTATTGAACATTTGTTACATACTTGTGTTATGGCAAGCATTTGAAATAAAGAGGTGAATAGATGAGACCAAGTTCCTGCCTTTATGGTATTTTTAACAAGGAGAAAATTGTAAGTAATCTGTCAACAAACACCCGTTATTTTTGGGTCATCAGCTTATTATTATTTCATAAAGTCTCGCTCTGTCACCCAGGCTGGAGTACAGTGGCATGATCGTAACTCACTGCAGCCTTGAATTCCTGGGCGCAAGCAGTCTTCCTGCCTCAGCCTCCTGAGTAGCTGGGACTATAGGTGTGCACCACCATGCCCAGCTAGTTTTTAACTTTTTTGTTGAAGTGAAGTCTCACAATGTTGACCAGGCTGGTCTCTTTAACTCCTGGCCTCAAGCAGTCCTCCTGCCTCATCCTCCCAAAGTGCTGAGCAGCAGTGAGCCACCTTGCCAAGCCTATATTAAATTACTCAGTGATTATATAAACATTTATAATTGTTACTCTTTCCAAACTTATGTGCAAGTGAAAATGAATTCTAGAGATATGTGTCTTAAAGGAGATGCCGGTGAGCTTCTAGAGGTCACGTCGGGAAAGTGGCAGAAGTCATTTAAGTATCTGAATTTAGAATTAGTAATAAATATTTATTAAGCACATCCTATGTCACAAGGACCTAACAGAATAATTTAGCTTAGGTATTTAGTAAACATCAACTTAAAAATTTTTTCGGTTAACAGTTTAATCTGTAAACTTTTTTTACATCTACTCTATACCAAATATCACTCTAGGTACTGGTGATATAGAAATATGCAAGACTTAGTCCTTATTCTCAAGGATACACCAGTCTAACAAGGGAAAATAGCAAGTAAACAAGTAAAGTGATGATAATGATAACAGCTAATGCTGACACAGTGCTTACTATGTTCCAAGCATTTTTCCAGGGGCTGTTTAACCCTCCAAACAACTTTGTGAGGTGGGTGTTATAATTATTCTCGTTTTATAGATGAAGAAATGGAAGCATAAAGAAGTTAAGTGACTTGACACAGGTCACCCAGCTAGTCATAAGTGAATTTTGTTTATTTTTTTTTTGTTTTTTGAGATAGGGTCTTAGGCTGGAGTGCCATGGTACAATCATGGCTCACTGCAGCCTTGACTTCCTGGGCTCAAGTGATCCTCCCACTTTAGCCTCCCAATTAGTTTGGACCGCAGGTGTGTGCCACCATGCCTGGTGAGTTTGTTTATTTTTTGTAGAGATGGGGTCTGCCGGTGTTGCCCAGGCTGGGCTCATGCTCCTGGGCTCAAGTGATCCTCCTGCCTCAGCCTCCCAAAATGCTAGGATTACAGGCATGAACACTGCACCTGGCTTGAATTGTTAATAGAATGATGTGCATGGTGATATGGAAGCAGAATTGGAGAGCTCTTAATTCAGTGTGGGAGATTCAAAAAAAGTATTCCAGGCCGGGCGCCGTGGCTCATGCCTGTAATCCCAGCACTTTGGGAGGCTGAGGCAGTCGGATCACGAGGTCAAGAGATCGAGACCACCCTGGCCAACGTGGTGATACTAAAAATACAAAACACAAAAACAGCTGGGCAGGGTGGTGCACGCCTGTAGTCCCAGCTACTCGGGAGGCTGAGGCAGGAAAATCGCTTGAACCTGGGAGGTAGAGGTTGCAGTGAGCGCCAAGATCGCGCCACTGCACTCCAGGCTGGTGACAGAGTGAGACTCTTTCTAAATAATAATAATAATAATAATGATAATAAACATTTAAAAAGTGTTAAGAAGAAAAAAAAGTATTCCAGAAGGGTGGCACTTGAACTGGTAAATAAAAAGATGAGGTAATCATTATGGTTTTCTGGAGTAGCCAAAAGTTTATGTCTAAGATGGTTTTACATGATTTCTTTCAAATAATGTATTCCTTATGAAAATAAAACCCATTGATTCTGATTTGTATAGATGGTAGGGTGTGTATACTTTCTGTGGGGGAATAAATGTAATTTTTTGGCCCACTGACTTAAAAGATAATTTGAATTAGAATTTGCTTATTTTATTTTTCTTTCAGTTGATAATACTGTAGCACAAAGGGTCTGATGTAGCTTAAAAATGATTTGGTTTAGATAAGCCCGTCATAGATGCCAGCAGGCTGCTTATAGACTGTTTTGTGTTTGTTGGTGCCACTCATTGGAGAAAACCATGTGCAGTATTCCCTAGTTAATCCCCTCAGCATGGCATAGTCTAACAGTTTTAAGTGACCAGATGTTCATCTTGTATCTCGCAGTTGTGATTATTTCTTCCTATTTGTGTGATTTACAGGATTAAAGACAACAACTCCAGGACCAAGCCTTTCACAAGGCTTGACAGTTGATGAAAAACTAATGCCAAGCGCCCCAGTGAACACTACAACATGCGTAGCTGACACAGAATCAGAGCAAGCAGATACATGGTAAAGCTTCTTTGTCACCAAACTATTGTTATTATTCTATCAATAAATTAATAGTGTATTCAGGAGGTAATGCCTTTATCAGGTTGTCTCTTGAGAGAGAAAGCATGGGAGAGTGGGAGCCCCGGGAAAATGATATCTTAGGACAAGGGTCAGCAGGTTTTCTGTAAAGGATTGGCGAGTAGTTATTTTCAGTTTTGAGGACTGTTGATCTCTGTCCCAGCTCCTCAACTCTGCCATTGTAGCATGAAAGTGGCCATAGATGATATGTGGTCTTTGTCAAGAGACAATACGTAGTCTTTTAAAGACAAGGATACTTTCCAAGAAATGCTTCCTTACACAATTTCGGCATTGTGTGAACATTGAACAGTGTGTTGACATAAACCTATGTTTATGTATATAGAGTACTATATGCCAGGCTACATAGTATAGATAGCCAGGGGTTCCTAATCTCTCAGCCACAGTATCAGTCCATGACCTGTTAAGAACCAGGCCACACAGCAGTAGGTGATCAGCGGGCAGGCTAGCAAAACTTCATCTTTATTTACAGCTGCTCGCCATTGCTCGCATTACTGCCTGAGCTCCACCTCCTGTCAGATCAGCGGCAGCATTAGATTCTCATCGGAGCGCAAACCCTGTTGTGAGCTGTGCACGTGAGGGATCTAGGTTCTTATGATAATCTAATGCCTGATGATCTGTCACTGTCTCCCATCACCCTCAGATGGGACTGTCTAGTTGCAGGAAAACGAGCTTAAGGCTCTCACTGATTCTACATTATGGTGAGTGGTATAATTATTTCATTATATATTACAATATCATAATAATAGAAATAAAGTGCACAATAAATATGCTTGAATTATCCCGAAACTGTTTCCCCCCTCTCCCCACACCGGTAAACCCAGAACCTCACCAGGAAGCTGGTCCTGTTGCCAAAAAGGATGGGAACTGCTGGTATAGCCTGTTTCTCCTAGGCTACACATGTATATGGCATGTTACTGTATTGATACTGTAGGCAATTGTAACACAATGGGAAGTATTTGTGTATTTAAACATAGAAAAGGTACAGAAAAAATATTGTATAAAAGATAAAAAATGGTATACCTGTGTAAGAAGACACCGTGAATGGAGCTTGTGGGACTGGAAGCTGTTCTGGGTAAGTCAGTGAGTGAGTGGTAAGTGAATGTGAAGGCCTAGGACCTTACTATACATGATTGTTGCCTTATTAGCACTACATTTAGACTACACTAAATTTATATACAAAAAACCTTTCTTCAATAATAAATTAACCTTAGCTTACTGTAACTTGTACTCTGTAAACTTTAATAATACTTAGCTTAAAACACTTAAAATACTGTATAGCTGTGCAAAAATATTTTCTTCATATTATTCATTAAGCTTTTCTGTTTTCAAATTTTTATATTTTGTTTTACTTTTTAAACTTTTTTGTTAAAAACAAAGACATAAACATGCATGTTAGCTTAGGCCTGCATGGGGTTAGGATCATCACAATCGCTGTCTTCCACCCCCACATCTTGTCCCACTGGAAGGTCTTCAGGGACACTAACATACATGGAGCCGTCATCTCCTATGTTAACAGTGTCTTTTGGAATCCCTCCTGAAGGGACTGCCGGAGACTGTTTTAAAGTTTTATATATATGTGTGTGTGTGTGTGTATGTGTGTGTATATATATATATATAAAAAAAAAAAAGAAGGAGTGCATTCTAATGACAAAAAGTATAATATCGTAAATACATTAACCAGTAACATAGTCATTTGTTATCATTATCAAGTATTATGTATTGTACCTAATTGTATGTGCTACTGTGCTATACTTTTATATGATTGGCAACATAGGTTTGTTTACACCAACATCACCATAGACACTTAATGGGTTGCACTGTGCTGTCAGTAGGTGATAGCAATTTTTTAGCTTCTTTATAATCTTATGGAACCAGCATCGTATGTTGCAGTCCATTGTTGACAGAAATATCATTATATGGTGTCGGTGACTGTAATTGAAAGTTTTGTGTTCTAATAACTGTGTTTATAAAAATAAGTGGCAGACCAGATTTGGCCTACAGGCTGTAGCTTGGCAACTCCTGTCTTAGGATAGTTTTTTTATTCCTTGCAAATGTACATGGATGACTGGAAAGAGTTGTTCAACTTATTTGTAACTGGTGAGATAGGTTTGAAATACATGTATTTGTATTGTATGATGTTGCCTATATTTGAATATCACTTGTAATTTTGAAGATACTTTATATGTGTCTATCTAGCTATTTAAATAGTTAATAGTTGTCCATAAAGATAGTTTTTCTATGGTTCTTTATCTGAAGAGGGGTTTTATTTTGTTTTTTTGAATGGAAGGGGTTAGTGCTTTTATATTATTTGTTATTTTCTATTTATAACAGTATGTTTTTTTTTTAAATATTACATAATGAAGTGTTCATATTAAGATACTTAAGATACCACTATATTAAACCATATTTATTTTAATTTTTGCTACACTCATATTGAGGCCAGATTTAACTTTTTCAAGAGAAATTGTTAAGGTTTTGGAAGTTGCTTGAATGACAGCCTGACCTTTTTTTTTTTTTTTCCCTGTAAAATAAGAATAGCAATGGCAGTGTCTAATTTAACCATACTTTGTAAAAGTAAAAAGTATGTAAAAGTATACTCTGTGCATGTGTGTTTAAAATATTTTTCTGGTAATCTAGAGTTATGTTCTATTCTAGAGCCTGCCATCTGACTGAAGTATAATCATATCAGTTCATTTAGTGACCTAAATATCTTATATGTGATTTTATTCTGATTTTCCATTTTTAATAAAAAAGTACTATAATAATATAATAGTAAATAATAATGAAAGTACCATAATAATAGTGATTTTATGTGGGAATAATTAAAAATTTTTAAACAAAACGGAAATTGCCTAGGATTATTACCTAGTTTAACTTATAATAGGCTATCCTCAGTTGGTATTCTTTGTGTGTTTGTCAGTCATCTATAGTAGAGCAACAATATGTGCTCTAGGGGGTAAAGAAGAGTAAGGTGTCATCCTTTGCTCAGGTAATAAAGGAATTGCTTTCTTGGGATGGTAAAATATATTCAGTGTATTTTTGTCTAAAAATTATCTTTTAAAATTATATTACATTAGAACTATTTAATGATCTTTGTTTCTATATTAAAGTTGCTGTAAACTAGATTGTTTACCTTGCATTCATTTCTTTTTCTACAGGGATTTGAGTGAAAGGCCGAAAGAAATCAAAGTCTCCAAAATGGAACAAAAAATCAGAATGCTTTCACAAGACACACCCACTATAAAGGAATCCTGCAAAACAAGCTCCAATAATAATAGTATGGTATCAAATACTTTAGCTAAGATGAGAATCCCAAACTATCAGCTTTCACCAACTAAATTGCCAAGTATAAATAAAAGTAAAGATAGGGCTTCTCAGCAGCAGCAGACCAACTCCATCAGAAACTACTTTCAGCCGTCTACCAAAAAAAGGTCTGTTTTTGATAACTTCTCTCATGTCTCTGGAAAAAAAATATGAAAGTTTTTTTATCCTGTTGTAGAATGGTATTGTCTTTAGTCTGTTCTGATTAAGTATGCTTCTTCTGCTGCGGCTTTTTGACCGCTTTCCCTCTCAGAAATGTCCCTGATCTCCTTCACTAGAGCCACTAGACAGATTTTCCTTTATCTCCTTCTATGCATGTACTTACGTGTTGTTTTCCTTGCCGCAATTCTCTTCAATAAGAACTAAGCTCCTATCTCAGTTCTAAAATCACATTTCTGCTGGTTTTCCTTGAGAACCGCTCTCACTCCCTCTAATACCATATTCCATCAATTATTTTCTCAATTTCCGTATTTTGAATATATTGATCATCCTAGATTTTTTTCTTCTGTTTTCAAAAGTTCAATCTCACCTTTATTTTTGAAAACCTTCTCTTGACCTGATTTCTTCTTCTAGCTACTACTGCCTTTTGTCTTGTACCGTCCCTGTTAAGCTTCTCAGAAAAGATGATGTTATTTCTCCCATTTCTGTATGAACTTTGGAGGACTTCTTTTCTTCCCCCTACTGCTCTTTATACTCTACCTTCAGATTTTGAGACTTTATTACTGACAATCAACATATTTGGCCCTAACTTTTCCTTTAAGCTTTACTTCTTTTCCACAGGGGTTTCATGCTGTTTCCCCAGTAATAGACCTAAAAGCTTTTTCTGTCCTCTCACCCAATGTGATTTCTTTTTTTTTTTAGTAAAATAGCTTACATTGTTACAATTTTTGACTCTTTGTCCTCTGGCTCCTGAAATCAGTGTTTTTGATTGTTATTTTCAGTGTCTATCAATCCCTCCATTTCCATCTATTGCCAGGTTCAAATTCTGACCACCTAAATTATTACAAAAACCTCTTGATTGGTTGGTTTGTCCGGTACCTTGGCATTAAATTAGTGTTAATAGAACATTGGGTTGACTATTCTAGTTCAACATGAATCCAATAAACTCCTGGAGATCAGAGTCCCAGGTCTTTGTGTCCTCTATGGGCTTAGTGCACTTTGCATAAAGTGTTTGGTATGTATTGAATGAATGATACAGTATTGTATAGGAAACTTTTAGTGATATATTCACATAGCATTTGCAGTATACAGTCAGTACCGTATTGTAGATTTAGTCACTCCGACTTACTATCTTAAATCCGTCTCTCATTAACCCATCAGGTTATATTCCCAGGGTAATTTTCCCTGCCCACAACCTTACTACATTATAAAGTAAGCTGCTGTTTCCTGGCAACATGTTCTTTGTATTTTTATATTTTTCTACCTTTTCCTGTAATTATCAACTAATGCAACTTAAGCAGAGAAGATAGCGATCACCATACTGCTTTAGCCACAGGGTCCATCAGTTCTATCAAAACAGCAGAAATGTGAGTTCTGCACTGTTTTCAAAGGTCTATTTGTTGATTTCCAGTAATAGTGTTAATTAATAAAATCAAGAGTACATTGTGAACTAAATGGAGGGAGTGATGAATTTTGCCAAACTAAAAGATTACTTAGCTGTGTTCATTTTCTTGTTTTGTTTTCTTCTTTTTTTTTTTAAATCTAAGGGAAAGGGATGAAGAAAATCAAGAAATGTCTTCATGCAAATCAGCAAGAATAGAAATGTCTTGTTCTGTTTTAGAACAAACACAACCTGCTACACCCTCATTATGGCAAAATAAGGAGCAGCATCTATCTCAGAATGAGCCTGTGGACACAAACTCAGATGATAACTTATTTACAGATACAGATTTAAAATCCAGTGTGAAAAATTCTGCCAGTAAATCTCATGCTTCAGAAGAGCTAAGATCAAATAAAAAAAGAGAAATGGATGATGTGGCCATAGAAGATGAAGTATTGGAACAGTTATTCAAGGACACAAAACCAGAATTAGAAACTGGTGTGAAAGTTCAAAAACAAGAGGAAGATGTCAATATTAGAAAAAGGCCAAGGATGGATATAGAAACAAATGATACTTTCAGTGATGAAGCAGTACCAGAAAGTAGCAAAATATCTGTAAGTAACATTTTAAATGAGAGGTATAGTACATAGAAGCTTAGAATGTTAAAAGGTACTTTTGATTTTGTATTGACAGTATGAGCATCCATTAATGTTTTTAACACTCAGTACTATAGGAATTTGTAGGTTGATAAGGTGAATGGTAAATGTTAAAAGTACAGTGATTCTTCAGTAGTGTAAAATAAATGACCACAAATTAAACTTTCATATAAGATTGTTTTAATAGATTTCCAAATTAGGCTATACTATTATAAAAGACATTTGGCTGTGATGATAAGTGTAGGAGATGGTTCAGTATAAGAAACAGGCACAGAAAGATGAAGTTAGTAAAACTAAGTATCTACTCAATAAATTTTTAGGATATAACATCACTAGGAATTTGCATTTTCATTTAGGTTTTTTAATATCCTTGTCTATTTTCATGAATGTTGATAATTTGTCTTACCTATTTTGATCTATGAAAACACCTCAGATTATTTTCTTTTTTATATACATCAGTAAGTTGACCTGGCTATAGATTTGGTAGCTCTTTAGATGAGAGCACAGACCTGATGAAGTAAAATTTTAATATTCTGATCTCCAACATGGTTTCATTAGCTCCACTCATTCATGGCTGTGGTAATCCTCTCCTATAACACCTGCACAATAAGGATAGGAATAGGGGAAAGGATAGGATTAAGTGAATGGAAGTTATAGTTTATTAGCTAAGCAGTTGAGAACCTAGAGTTTATCAAGGACCTTATAAATCTATAACTACTCCTCAAAAAACAGAACGTTATGTCCTATTTGGCCTGTATATTGTTATCTTCATATAGGCAAGGGTATCCCCATTATTTGTTACTTCCTCTGAGTGATCCTAAATGCCCTTCTGTGGACCAGCTGCATTGGAGTCAGCTGGTAAGCTTTTTGAAAATATAGATTCCCGGGCCAGAGCCCCAGAGATTTTCATTCAGTATATCTGATTTTCCTTCTCAGGATAAGTTCCCTCATTGTGTTAGCTAAGAATTCATTTGATATTTTTAAAAATTCTAAAATCAGTGGCTTCCATGAGATAGAATCTTTTTTCCCCTATAAAAGTAGCCTGGAAGTAGATTATCAGAGCTGCTTTCCATGGTGTTAATTTACTAGGTGTCTGTCTTTCTGCTCTTTGAGAGGATACCTCCAGCCATCAAGTCTACTTTCCAGGGAGGAAGAATGTGATGATGAGGGGACAGGGTAAAGGCCTTTCCAGCTGAATTCTTGCCTGTTTTCTAAGGAGCTTTCTCAGAAACCCAACTTAATAACTTTTGTTATTGGCCAGAATTGGATATAATTTAGCCACTCTCTATCCTCAGTCTAGAAGAGTCTGGAAATGTTTTAAACTTGGCACATTGCTGTCCCTGATAAAGAGTTGTATTTAAGGAACAAAGAGAGAATGAATCTTGAATTACCAGATTCCATTTTGCAGCCAGAGTGAGAACTTCGGAGACAGAGGGTTTTTTTTTTTTTTTTATTGTGAAGGATTTAAGACTACTTTCATTTCACAGAAGCACTAAGTGAAACAAGAGATTTATATATTCTATAAGTCACTTCTGTATCAATTTCTACTATGGTGGAGAGCTAGGTAAATTAGTTTAATGGGACATTTGTTGAAATACAAGACATTATTTGCTAAGTTTAATACATTTGCATATGTTTGTAAAGCTATCTTTATTCTGTTGCATTATGGATTTACATTATTACTTTAGTTCCAGACTGTTTCAGAATCTGTATTCAGTTACTTAATATTACAGGTAAGTGTTTAGAAAGTTAGGCACTTTTTACATTACTTTGGCCACAGCTTTGGAAATGCATTTCCCTTGCTGTGCTCTTTTCTCCTCTGATTTTCTCTGACATGTTCTTATTTTCTTTAGTCTTCTTGTCCTAGTACGTACTTTAATCTTTTTTTGTTTTTTGAGATGGGGTCTCGTTCTGTTGCCCAGACTGGAGTGCAGTGGCGTGATCTCCGCTCACTGCAAGCTCCGCCTCCCGGGTTCATGCCATTCTCCTGTCTCAGCCTCCCTAGTAGCTGGGAGTACAGGTGCCCGCCACCACGCCCGGCTAATTTTTTGTATTTTTAGTAAAGACAGTATTTCACCATGTTAGCCAGGATGGTCTCAATCTCCTGACCATGATCCACCCGCCTTGGCCTCCCAAAGTGACTTTAATCTTTTTTTAAGTAGCTCCCCCCACCCCCCTTTTTTTCCCTTAAATTCCATCCCAGATTAGCCCACTGCTACGGTGGCCTCAAATCTGTCTGGAGATAGTTGTGGTTTTAGTTTGTAACAGCTCTCTTTGGCTCATCCTGGATGACTGCTAATGAATTTTCCTGAAGACCTATTTTCACTGCACATTCTCCCAGGGCTTATGTCACTCAGGGCACTGGGCGTTAGAGCACTGACGGGGAAACACAAGAACTGAGCACTGTACACCCTTGACATGGGAGCCATCAGACAGTCTTTCATAGACCAGAACTTTCATTTAATATGTAAGGTTTATATGAGGTATAATGATACCAGGAAATATAATTATTTTATTTTGCCCAGTGATCCTATAGCATAATTCCACTTTTCCTTTATTTTACTGTTTCAGAATTCGTGACATTCTAAATGAAAATTACAGTACAAAATATGTTGTAGTAGGCTTTTGGAGAGAGAATAGCAGTTTAATTGCAGTATCTGTAATTGAGATACAGTTGGCCGTCTGTGTCCATGGGTCCCACATCCTCTGATTTTATCAGCATGTGATTGAAAGTATTTGGGAAAGAAAATGCACCTGTACATGTACAAACTTTTTAAAAATTATTATTTCCTACCTAACAACTATTTACATAGCACTTACATTGTATTAGGTGTTGTAAGTATTCTAGAGATGATTTAAAGTATATGAGAGGATGTGCCTATGTTATATGCAAAATTTGTGCTATTTTTTATCAGGGACTTGAGCATCCATGGATTTTGGTGTCCATGGAAAGTCATGGAACCAATTCCCCAGGGATACCATGGGATTGACTACTACAGGTTAAATCACTGTATTCTAGCACTATAATATATTTAGTAAGAATCTGTAATAGGTACAAAAGTGTTTCTGTTTTCAATGTAAGGTTATTTTTAAAAACTGTTTATTTTGAGATAATTGTTCACATGCAGTGAACCCTTTACCTAATTTCCCCTGATTGTTACAGCTTGCATAACTATAGCACAGTATCACAACCAGGAAATTGACATTGATAAAATCCATCAACCTTACTCAATGTGGGTTTGTTTTAAATTATTTTATTTTTGTTATTTTAAGAATTTGTCTGAAAGTCCTTGTTAATCTCATGGATTAAAGGAATTGGTGCTTAATTTTTTAGCTGCGGAAGTGACTGTCAAGAGAAAAATACTTCTTAATCCTTTAATTTAATTTTTTTGCAACTTTTTGAAGGCAAAAATTGTGATACTTCTCTTTGGTGTTGGAATCCTTAGCTATATTTCAGAAAGGCACTTTCCAAAAGATGTTGATGGTAGAACTGTCATTTCTGTTTTTGGATCTAAATTTAGATTATAGCATGTCTGTAAGATTTCCTATCAGCTGAAATGGAAAATTATTAGCTTAATATTCCTGCTAGGATTTTATCCTTATATGAATGATAGCTATGCATAGATAGCTGTGTCTTGGCCTTACTTTCAGTTTCACAGTCTCCATAAAATGCAAAACTGACTCAAGATCCTTAACATTCTTCTTAACAGCATCCCCTGTATCTATAGTATATTTCCTCTTCACTTCATTCCACCCTCCTATCTCAAGTTAAGCATTTTTATTTAGCGTTTTTTCAATACTCATTAGTAAATTCTTAAAACTATAGCATTTTCCAGTATCCTGTAGTAATAGCTATCACTTATTGGATACCTTTATTATATTTACAGCAACCCTACAATGCAGTAGTTAAACACACCTATTGAACACGTGTGGAAACTGACAGTGGGAGTTATTAAGTAACTTGCCAAGGTCACATAGCTAGGTTTGACAACTGGGACTTAAACACAGGTCTGCCATGCTCTTTTGACTGTTCTTTTGTCAGCTTTCACTGTGTAATTCACTCAGTTATTCCATGATTGTAGGCATTGGGCATCTACCATGAAAGGCAGTTTGAGAAGAGAAGTTTGATAGGCATTGAGGTAGAATCCCCAAGACTTGGTGATTTGCTTATATGGGAAATAAATAGATAGGAAAGGATAAAAGATAATTTCCAAGCTTATAGTCTGAGTATCTAGGTAGGTTTTATGATTCTCTGAGTTGGAAAATCAAAACTTCAGGAGGAAGAGCAACTTTGAGAGAGTAGGGCAGGATGGGGAAAAGGTGTGTAAAGGGAGTTTGTATTCATGTATAAAGGGAGTAAAATGTTCTGATTGTGTTAACAACTTTCTGTAAATTTTATGTGAAAGTACTCAGCCTAAGTAAAATGGCACGTCATAGGCCTGAAACATACATTTAATCCTATTGATTAAAATATCCTCTTTACTCTGTAGGCAAGCACAAAGTACATTTGCTTTTCTGCCCTTTCCAACTTCCTTTTTAAAACTTTCATGACTTACTGCTGTATTACTGAAAATGTGATGTAAAATGTTAGGTCCCCCACTTTGCATCCAAGAGAATTGTATCTCAAGTTAAGCATTTTTCATTACCCATTTATGTAATATTGTTTCGTCCAGAACATGATCCAGACATGTTAATGTGAAAGGTACTGTGACTATATGCAAGGCAGTCCACTTTTATTCCAGACAAATATCTTAAACAGTTAAAGTACCTGTTTCTTCTTTAAGTGTGATTTAAGACACTATTGTAAACTTGAATTCTTTTAAAATGTTTCTTTTTTGATTATAAAAGTAATACACGATCATACAGACATGTATAAAATAAAACAAACTGACAGTTTGTTGATAATCCTACCATCTACAGACAACCATGGTTAATATTTTAGTATTTTCTCTTTACATTTTATTTTGCAGACTATTAGTGAAATTTTGTAGTCATTTTTAATTTACTTATAATCATTTTCCCATACTGTTAAATATTCTCTAAGCATGTGATTTATGTGGATTTAGATTGCTTCCAATTCTTTGCCCTGATACTACAGTATCTCTTTCAACATATATTTTCATCTCATAATTTCTTTTGGAAAGCAGTTGAAAGCCAAATGCCTGGTTATACATAACATGAATGTCTCTTAAGTTTTTAGAAAGGAACCATTTAACACTTCATCTTATTCAAAAGGTCAAGAAGTGATATAAAGGTACAATTTTATAACTCCTATGAACAGTGTTTTTTATTTTATTTCTTTAGCAAGAAAATGAAATTGGGAAGAAACGTGAACTCAAGGAAGGGTCACTATGGTCAACTAAAGAAGAAATATCTGTGAGAAACGTTTTATTAATTTTTTACAAATTTGGCTTACAGAGACTGTCATCTCATCAGTTTTTGTCATTTTACATTCTTTGGATTATTTCTCTTTCTTAATTTTGGCATACTTCATGATTGTACCTGGAAATGGATCGATCATATTATTATTTCTTTCATTTATTTATTTATGTTTATTTATTTTGAGATAGAATTTTACTCTTGTTGCCCAGGCTAGAGTGCAAAGGTGTTATCTCAGCTAACTACAACCTCTACCTCCCGGGTTCAAGCTATTCTACTTCAGCCTCCCAAGTAGCTAGGACTGCAGGCATGTGCTACCAGGCCCGGCTTATTTTGTACTTTTAGTAGAAATGGGGTTTCTCCATGTTGGTCAGGCTGGTCTCGAACTCCCGACCTCAGGTGATCCGCCTGCCTTGGCCTCTCAAAGTGCTGAGATTACAGGCGTGAACCACCGTGCCCGGCCTGAATCGATTATATTATAACCATGATGCAGTGAAGAGTATAGAGAGAAGCCAGGGTATAATTAATTCCCTGCCTTCTACTCCTTAGATACGTGGCCTTGAACAAGTCATTTTCACATTTAAGAACCTCAAATACTCTATAAAATGAGGTTGATGCTTTTCTAGCAGGATTTATATCAGATAGAGTGATGGGTGGGAAATATTTCTAAAAGTTCAGGCTGTTCTTAATAATGTGCTGTTTACATTCTGTCACTATCAGATGAACCTTTTCTTCTGACTTTCCCCATTTTTTTTTCCTTTTTGACTGCTTTTATCTTAGACCTATTAGCAACTTGCATATTAATTACATAGTTACAGCAGTTAAAAGAACTAAGATGTCAGCCTTAAGCAGCTGTAACAATGTTGATGTGTAACTGACTAGTTAATAGTAAATGACATGAAGCCAAGAATCTCATCCAGCAATTGAAGGATAACAGGAAGGACTCTTCAGGCGAATTTAACAGCCATTAATCTTGAATTAAAAATGGCTTGTCAGTTAATGAGATAGTATGTCCAGAATTAATGATTGACTTTTTTGAGATATTAAGAGTAATAAAAAATACAAACTATTGACAATCCCAAAAGTTTAAGAAAAGTAGATGAGGATCTGTAGAACAGGGTATTTTATAATCTCAGTGTACAATTTTAATGAAAAGCAGACAATGCTGAGATTTTATGTCAATAAAATATATATCTGGAGGTAAATTATTTACTGAGATGATATTTATTAGAATAACTACTAGGTTAAAAATACTTCACAGTTTTTACCCTTCTATCACAGATGAGTATAAATGTTTCCAAAGTTAGAGAGCATTTGAGTAATTTTCTGATTTTGAATTAGATATGATTTGATTCCAAATACAAATTCAGGTATGAGAAATAAAACATTTTTACTAATTTTTTCAGGTATTTGAACTTTTTTCTATAGATTCCCAAATGACAAGTGACTTTTCTTTGTTATTGCTTCTCTTTCTTACCTATCCATCTTAATCCCATCTAAGAACAATGACAAACTTCAGGATGATAGTGAGATGCTTCCAAGAAAGCTGTTATTGACTGAATTTAGATCACTGGTGATTGAAAACTCCACTTCCAGAAATCCATCTGGCATAAATGATTATGGTCAACTTAACAATTTCAAGAAATTCAAAAAGGTAGGTATTTCAACTGTATCACAACAGGTCAGTGTTTGAAATGTTTTTAGAGATACTAATGATGCTAAACAAAAATAAAAGCAGTTTATGTTGAAAACTGATATTATTTCTTCTGCTTAAAATGCTTGAAAAAATTATTCTAGGAAGGACATGAACTTACAGTTAATGAATATATTGGACACCTAGAATGAAATAGATTTCATCAAGATTGAATTCTTTACAAGTTGCTGTTTACCTGGTTTTCTCTACCGTAAGCAGAAAGTTTTTGTTGATAATCACAGGATCTTCTCTGTTAGTCTAATATTGGTCTACAACTACCCTAAGAGGGTTCTTTAGCTCAGGACTTTATGAAGATTAAAATGTATTTAAAATAACTGAACATATTTAATAATTCAAACTATAGTCTATATTTACGTATAAAACACAATATAAATATGTATGCTGAGTATGATCATCAGACCTGAGTTTCTGCTCATTAAGGAACTGATACTTATTTTTTCGGTAATGGTTAAAAAAAGACTTCTATCCAGTAGGTATTCTTTTGTTGTCTTACATTTGCTTCTTGCTCCAGACCTACTTCTGACTGCTAACCTTTACTTATCCATTTGATCAGAGTACAGTAATTACTCAAAAGTAATTTTTGTGGAAAACTGCTTTCCTCTGTAACATGATCTTGTCATGACTGTGAGGTAGTAGAGGTTTTTCTCTCTACTGTGAGCATTTACTATTAACATTTCACAGTTAAATTAGTTCTACCTACTATAATAGTATCTAAAGGGTTCTGAACTCCATTCGATGGGAAGAATCTCTTCTACTTAGAGCAGAAAATGGAAATATCTTCCAGTTAAATGGCACCACGATAGCTTTTTGTTTAATACCCACTTTTTCTCACCCTGTATCTGAGGTTCATGAATAGCACAAAGGCATTCTTACTACATGGTTACTTCATGTTTAATATTGTGTTACAAGATCTCATAAAATTCAAAATACTTTTTTTATAGTTTTACAAAGAAACAGCAGTAATGTTTACTATTGGCACAGAGTGGTGTATTAACAATTGAAGAAGTATGAAGTGATATAAATTTCTGAAAAGTGGTTTGGAAATACTTAAAATGCTTAAAAATACTACTATCCTTAACCAAGTAATCTGTTCTGAAACTATAGAAGAAATCCAATTCAAAATTTCTATAGGAGGATGTTTAACTGGATTGATATTAATGCAGGAATTTGTCTGAGTTTTTTGTATCTCCGAGTCATGCTGGGCCTGGTGGCTCACGCTTGTAATGCCAGCACTTTGGGAGGCCAAGGCAGGTGGATGACTTGAGCCCAGGAGTTTGAGACCAGCCTGGGCAATATGGTGAAACCCTCTCTCTACAAAAAAATATAAAAATTAGCTAGGTGTGGTGACGTCTGCCTGTAGTCCCAGGTACTCAGGAGGCTGAAGTCGGAGGATCCTTTGAGCCCAAGAGGCGGAGGTTGCAGTGAGCCAAGATTACACCACTGTACTGGGCCAGGTATCAGAGCCCCAGCACTGGGAAGTGGTCAACTCATGGGTTGGTAAAAAGAATTTACCGACAACAGTATCGATTTGAAAAAGGAAAGTTTATTAGAAAGGAAGAACACTGCAGAAGAATACAGAGCAGTGCCTCAGCGAGAGGACTGAGCACACCATGGCGGATTGTCCTTAGGAGCATTTATGGACCTTAAGGTGGGAGTTTGGGATTGTAAAATGAATTTCAGCATGGCATTCCAGAGATGTATAAAAATTTTAGTTACTTATAAAAGTTGAAAGAGGCCTGAAATCAGAAGCTGACTTTAGATACTGGGGAAGTTTGATTATTTCTAAATTCCCCACATAAGGAGTTTTGCCTCCGGTTAGCCTGTTTGATGGTCACCAGTTGGTCTTTGCTCCCTTCTAAATTGCTCAGAGAAGTTTTGTCTCTGGGGCCTTTTCAGTGGTCACCAGGTGATTTTCTCCTCAGACTGCACTCTCCAGCCTAGATGACAGAGTGAGACCCTGTCTCAAACAACCCTCCCAATCAATGATATGGTGCTTTTTAAACTTTTAAAATACTGCTTAGGGGTGAAAATAAATTTAAAATTCTCTTTCTACTTCATATGTTGGAATTTTAAAAGCATGTTACAAATATTAAGGAACTGTTACTATTAACAATGGTATTAACTAATAAGTATTAACAATGATCTTGATAGGCATTTTCACATGGAATTTGCGTTTCTTAAAGCACCTCTTTACTTGTAAACAATTAAAATATCAATTGAAAGTGTAAATTGTTGGCATCCCCAACATCTCCTGCTAGGACTCAGTGAACTGGAAAGTTTTGAAAAAGATTTAAATTTTCATCAATATTAGAAAGCGCTTAAGCTTTGAAGTCGTTAGAACAAAATACAGTAGTGCTGTAAATTGTAGTGTTTGTGTTCATCTCGAGTTGCTTTAATTGTTAAATGATAAGGTAAGGCCATTTTAAAATAAAAACTGGAAATTAAAAGTGTTAACTTATTTTTATTACCCATGACATGTCCAGATCTGTATATAGTGATAACTATAAAAGATAAGGGCGAAAACAGATGGGTTTAGAACAGAGTTATTGCTCTCTAACTTTTATTTGTAGAATATAAACGTCTTTGGCACTTATGCATGATTTACCATCTTTGCTTTTTAATCTTTTTTTTAAAATGGTCATCTTTGTTGTTAATATGTTTTATCGTACTACTTTTATTATTCAATAGGTCACATATCCTGGAGCAGGAAAACTTCCACACATCATTGGAGGATCAGATCTAATACCTCATCATGCTCGAAAGAATACAGAACTAGAAGAGTGGCTAAGGCAGGAAATGGAGGTTAGTAGGAAGTGAGGCCCAGAAACTTGTTTAAATTGCACTTTGGTCCATTATGGTGGCCTTCAAGCAAATTCTTCTTAAAACCAAATTAAAATAAGTGACATAAAGTCATTCATTCAGGAAAATTCCTGAGTTACACAGCGTTAATCTATACCCCTCTGTAACACTGCTTTAAAGGAATACTAAATTTACTTTTGTTTAAAAAAAAAAAAAGCGAGACCTAAGAAATTCAGTTTACATCCTAATGAAAAGGGGGAGATAAAAGCCACAAAAATTTAAGGAAAACTAAAAGAATGTGGAGGATATTACAAATATATCACTTAAATAGTATGTCAAGGGACTGGCCTTTTTAAATCTGGAGATTGTGTTTTAACAATTCTGAAAATTTCTCATTCGTTTTCTTGAATATTAGTTACTTTTTTGCTGTTTTCCCCATTATCTCCTTCTGGAATTCGAATTTAATGTCAGTTAAATTTTCTTTTCCATTTGCCTTTCCTGTGTGTTTCATGTCTTTGTTTCTCTGGGTTATATTTTTGGCAACTGCTGCAGATCATCTTCCAATTTACTACTTCTGTCTTCAACTCTAGTTGGCATTGCATCCATTCATTTATTTTCTCATTACTGGAAGTCTGTTTTATTTCTTTCTAAATCTTCTTGTTCCTTGCTCTTTTTCAAGCTTCTCCTTTTATATTCTTTGCCTAATGATACCATTACTAAAATGTTTGATCTGTTTTCTGCTCTTACAGTACCTTGTTTTCAAGTTTGTGCTTTGTGATTTTTGAATATGAACCGATTGTTTTCTTTGGAACTCAATCTGTGAGGTTTTCTTGAGTCTTAAGTTCAGGTTTATTTCCCCTAGAAAAGGTATGTTTTTTATCTTCCAGTCTTCTTCTACCAATATGAGACCACTTTAAATTAAAATATCTTCTTGTGATTCTTTGAATCACCCGGACAGTTAGTATGTATTAATATTTGGACCAGAAGCCTGAGTGAATGAAGGCCAGCTTGTCATTAGAAACTTCAAATGAGATTTTTATTTCTTTCCTTCACTAAGTGCCAGGATGAAGATGGGCAGGTTTCTTTGCTGGCTCCCTCTGTGTTGTAAGGTTTATTTCTCTTTCTTCCTTTAGTGCTGGGTCTTTTATTAAAGTCACCATCTTGGGTTTTCTTTTGTATCACTCATACCCCATATAGACATTAAAGCAGAGTTCAGGTTTTTCATGACTTGCAGATACTCACAGGGCAAGGCAAAAGCTGACTGTGGTCCTTGCTAATCTCTCAGGGTTCCTTGTTTTGCTTTATAGTTGGTGTAGTGTAATTCGCTTTTTAAAATGCTTTTCTATCAGTTATTTTTAAAAAGGGTTATTTAGGAAAGTCACCCATGAAATAGAATTGTTAAGGTCATTCAGGATGCTTATTTTTAAAAAATGAAAGAATGGAAATCACATCCTTTCTCCTTTCCTTTTTTAAAGAATAAATTGGCTTTATTATTTTATAACGTGTGCATTCCACAGAACTATGGTAGTACACAAAGAATGAAGATGTGAAAACCTAAAGCCCAGAAATTACCTGTTTAAACAGTTAACAACATTCCAGATATCTCTTCATTGAGGAGTACTGAGAGGCAGGGACAGACTGGGAAGGAAGGGAGACATTGATAGGAAGAAGTTAAAATGAAGGCATTGCTGAATTTCTATAAATGTTTCTTCCCTCCAAGATATTTTGTGAGATCTGTCTAATATTAAGGAAGAAAACTATAAAAATCACTGTAAGTCGGATTTGGTAGTTGTTTTAAACTTCATATTTAATTTCACATATATAATTATTTGTTGGCTCCCTACAATGAAAAGTGAGGAGATTATTAGTACTTCCTCCCACCTAGCTTCCCTCACCTTATGCCAGTCCTGTTTGTCCCTTTAGGTGACTTGCATGACCACAGCCATCTTTCTTAAGCTTGAAAGCCAGTAACAGTCAGAATACGTCTCAGTGTCGATCATTCTCCATTAGTTTTTCCTGACATATAGTATGCTGTTTTGATTTGCAGGTGTAATTTTCTTTCTCAGGAAACTTTTTTCTATTATATATTTTAAAATATTTTGTATTTGCTGGGCTCTCTACATTTAAGACATAACTATCGTTTTATTGGATTACCTTTGTCCTCCACATCTATTTTTTCTGCATTCACTGTGGTTTTCTTAGGCTCTTTCACTGTATCAAAAATTTACATTTCAGGTGTGTCTGTAATGTTTCTCACCAAGTATGTGACCTTACGCAAATTACTTAATGTCTCTGTTTCCATCTGTGCAGAATGAGAATAATAGTAGTACCTTTATTTCACAGACATATGAGGGAGGATTAAATCAGATACTACATATAAATCATTTATAACCGTGGAAAGTGTTAGAGTGTTAGCTATTTCTAATTTATTTAATTCTGAAAGGCTTTTACTATGGTTCTTTTACTTAGCATTTGTTCTTTTTTCATTTCATTGTTCTGTTAACATCTAATTTTTTGTCATTATTTCATTGCTTTCATATTTCTATTTTGCTTTTTATTCATAGATTATTATTTCCTGCAGATTAGGTTATTTATCTGTTTTCTGCATGTTCTGTTCCAGTATCCCTTTCCTGTTTTTGTCTTCACTTGGGTAAAGGGAAATGTCTTATCCAGATACTCTGTTTGCTACATAAAGGATCATATGCCATCTTATGCAGGGATTGCATTCAGAAGCAAGTTTGTGAGATAGAAGTTGAGTATAATCAAAATTACTTATAACATTCTTAACTTGCCCATAAGAACAGAATTCAGCCAGGCGCGATGGTGTGGCTCATGACTATAACCCCAGCACTTTGGGAGCAGGAGGATTACTTGAACCTGGGAGTTCAAGACTAGCCTGCACAACATCTTGAGACCCTGTCTCTACAAAAAATAAATAAATAAATGAAAATTAAACAAAAAAACACAACAAATTAGCTGGGCATGGTAGTGCGTGTGCCTATAGTCCCAGCTACTCAGGAGGCTGAGGTGGGAAGATTGCTTGAGCCTAGAAGGTCAGTGTTGCAGTGATCCATGATTGGAGCCCCTGCACTTCAGCCTGGGTGACAGAGCAAGACCACGTCTCAAAAATAATAATAATAAATAAAATAAAAATTAAAGAACAGAATTCCCTCATGCCTCACTGTCAGCATGGCATCATGCTGAAACAGTCAATGGCACATGGCATGTCCCATCTAGTTTCTGTTGTCTGAAGACATTGAATCTGGGAGAGGAAGGGCTCAGCTGGAGCTGTGTGCAGCTTGGGCTAGCTGTCTCCTGGGATTTTAATTAAATGTCCTGTACCAGGGAGTGTGCCCTAGCTAAAAGAGAATAACCTAGCATTATTGGGTTGTTTACCTAATTTGTTAGATCCTTGGAGCCTATGTGTTTGGTCAGTGTCAGCCCCACTTCTTCACCTTCTATACCATTAGTCCCTTCCCAGCAACCTACTAGCAATTGTTTTCCCTGTTGACGCTACCTTTTCCCCAAATTTGGGGCATTAGTAAGAACCCTCAGGTTTGACCAGTTCTGTAGCGCTTTTAATGGATTGGGACAGTATTAGGAATCAGCTGCATCAGAATCATTTGGTTCTTTGCACAACTGCACTTTTTAAGTGTATGACATGGTTTAAACTCTTCTCCTTCATTAATTAACACGGTCAAGTTTTGTTTGATTAATTTTAGATAGGGAAGAAGTTGAGAGAATGATGACATCATACATCTGCTGACTGTTTTCTATTTTTTGCTTATTTCATTAGGAATTAGATGGACTGTGTTCTAGATGATTTCACCAAATCACTTCTCTTTTTGCTAGAGTCATTTTAGATGCTATTGGTAGGACTTACTCTATAACAGACTTGACTTTCTTTTGCTGCGTGGCTACTGTTTATTTATGTAAATGTTCTGTACTGCCATCTCATTTCCCTGTTGGCTGCAGCTATTCTTTTTCTATATTCCCTTCCTATTTTTCTTTTTCATCCCTTCTTTCTCTGCCTCTGCTGCAGACCCACCAGTCTTAGTTTTCATAATCACTGCGTCAGTTCCTGAAGTTCCCTTGAATTTAGGATATTTTCATTGTGTACATCAAACAAAAATTATTTGAACTGTATCCAACCTGATTTGAATTTGAAAGACTATGAGTAGTAGTTATTGCAGACCTCTGAAAAATGCCAGTAATATGAAGCATTTCTGTTTCTTAATACTATTTTATATGTTTTTACTAAAATATATGAAATAAAACTGCTTTCTCCTCACTGTTTTTTCTTTACTATGCCACAGCTTTAAAATTATTCCCCAGGAAACCTCTAAGAATATTTAGAAAAATGATACCAGTAGTTATTTTGACAACTGTTTTATTAAAACTATGTCTTCCCATTTATGTTCTGCTATCCCTATTAGAAAATCTGAAAAGATAAGATGTAATTTTGTTTCACTGTATGATAGAAAAATCAGTCTGTAAGATCGAATCCCTGCAAGTCACTCTTGTAGGCTTGCTCTAGAGATTCAGAAGCCCTGAGGCAGCCTGGTTAAGAGCTAGTGCTCTTAATAAGGTAGACCTGGTCAAATCCCAGCTATTCCATCTGAGTTCCCTTATCTTCTGCAGGTTACCTAACCTAAGTCTCTGTTACCTCATTGGTTAAAATTGAGATAATAGTATAATAGTAGTAATGAAGTTACATGAAAATGAAGTGAGATTATATATATATATAGAGAGAGAGAGAGTTTAAGATAGTATCTGGAAGCGTTCAAATGTAAGTTAGTAACAGTAAAAATAAACACAGTAAGTCCTTAACATTGTCAATAGGTTCTTGGAAACTGCAACTTTAAGCAAAATGACATAAACAGTATTATTTCTCATTAGTACAACAAAACAACATGATTCAAGGACCTGCTGTTTGTCATCTCACTTACAGTTGCAGTTTCCAAGAAACTATCGAAAACATTAAGTCAGGACTTACTCTACCTGTATTTAAGGAACTTCTGGTCTTTTAGAGAGGATAGGGTGCAAACATAAATAATTAAACAGAAGGTAGAAATTGATAAGCTTCTTGGGAATTCTGTAGCTGAAGTTTTGGGAGAGTTCTTCATAGCAGGCATTGTTTTTGAAAGAAGGGGATCAGGAAGCCTTTGCTAAAGAGGCACTAAATAAGTATTGAATGAATGTACCTTTAAAGATGATTACATGTGGGAAGAGGGAAAAAAAGGAATTAACTTCCTTGGCAGAGGGAGAAACATGAACAAAAGCAGATAGAAGGTCACAGAATATTTATTAGGAGATGATTCTGGGGTTTTGTTTTGGTTTTGCTTTTTTCTTTTTTGTGTGATTCAGTTTTAACCGGCATACAGAGCCCACGAAGAGGAGGTTGAGAAGTGATTAGGAAAGTAAAATGGAACCAGGTTATGAAGAACCTTGCACATTTCAGCGGGTCACATGCAAGGGTTTGTGTTTTCCTTGGTAGGTGGGAGAAGTCACTGAAGGGTTTCAAATGGCATATGATAGGGACATAGCTGGACTTCAGGAAGATGCACTCAGCACAGGGATTTTTTGATTTTGACTCTGTAACATGCTGTAGTAGTTTAGTGAGTTTGTATTTAAAAGGACTTTAGAGGAGAGGTAATTTAGCAGCAGCCTCTAAGCCCTGATTTGGGACCAAGAACACAGGAGCCCCTTTAACTGTGGAGCTGCTGTAGTTGAAGGTGGGGTAAATGTTGCCCTCTTAGTCTCATCAGTGGTCTGATCCCCAAGCACTGAAATCTCATTTAGTAAAAGGGTTTTGCTGGAAAGAGTGTTTAAAAACTCAGCAAGCTAGCAATATACATTGGTTGTCTTTGAGTGGAGATTGGTGGGAGAAAGCTGTTTAATTAGAGCTCTTTTGTAATAATACTAGCATGGAGTGAAAATATAGAAGATCTGTTAAATGAAATATTGCAGAGGCAAGAACTCATAGACTTGGTGACCTCCAGGATGTGGAAATCTCTAAGATGACAGTGACCTATCACTATAGCAATTCATTAACTATATATTCACCACTGAGCAAATGTTTGATATTATGTTAATTTTGACAGGTACAAAATCAACATGCAAAAGAAGAGTCTCTTGCTGATGATCTTTTTAGGTAAAGTTTGATTCAGCTTTCTCATGTACCTTTGAGAGATGTATATAAAATTTAGTTCTGTTCATAGAAATTAAGAATTTGTTTCTTGTGTCCTCATAGACAACTAGTCCCTTCACCTAACGTAAGTGTTTATTTTTATTACTTAAGCACCTCTCGATTGGGTTAATTGAATATAGCATCGAGGTTTGGGGTTAAGTCGTATTGTAAGATACTTAAAATTTGTATGGGGGCATTCAGGCAAAAAGACGGTTCCTGAATTGTGTGAAACTGTTGTGTAAATTTGTGAGATTTTTCAGCTCTGAGTAGAATTATGATTGAGTTTTGAATTAAGACAAGTAAAATGCCAGACTGTTTAGTTTTAATTGGCACATGCATAAAAACAAAAGGCTGGATTAGAGTTTCACAGCAGGTTTTTTATGGGAGGTTTTAGAGTTGTACTATGTGATTATAATTTAATTCTGATTTAATACATTTTCAGCATTCCTGCAGACCTAACAAACCTATTATAATAATTGCCTCTGAAATACTAATACAATACTGTAGAGGTAGATATCAGCTAGGGGAGAGGAATATTTTCCCAACTTAAAGACAAAACGAAGAAATACTTTTTGAGTCTGTTTTGCAGCCAATTAGATTGATTCTCTAATTTCATACTTGAGAGTATAAATTGCTGGTAAAAATGTTGACAAACAGGCTGGGTAATCCCAGCACTTTGGGAGGCGGAGGTGGGCAGATTACGAGGTCAGGAGTTCAAGACCAGCCTGGCCAACATGGAGAAACCCCGTCTCTACTAAAAGTACAAAAATTAGCCAGGCGTGGTGGCATGCACCTGTAATTCCAGCTACTCAGGAGGCTGAGGCAGGAGAATCGCTTGAACCCGGGAGGCGGAGGCTGCAGTGAGCTGCGACCATGACACTGCACTCCAGAGCCAGATTCCGTCTCAAAAAAAAAAAAAGGTTAACAAACAATACTGATTTGTCATTAGTCGAATGAGATAAGTTGTTCAGCCATATTTGTTTAACTGCTGTAGGAGAAAATGTTGTAAAGTGCTAATTACATTTAAGTAGATTATGCTCTTTTATACAGATGATATGCTTCCATTAAGGGGAGGAATGGGGATCTTTGAAGCCATAGAGAAAGAAGTATAAACATACCTTCATTGTTAAACTGTTTTCATTAATTATTTTAAAGCTTTACAGGATTTTTGTTATTGTTGATTTTTTTGTTTGGTTTTTACCATATTTTTATCAAAGCAACATCAAAGGGATAAATGAAAATAAAAATGTCAGTGATTAATATCTGATCCTAAGGACAAAATTGTCATTCCTATCCTATTTGCCAAAGTGTGACTACAGTTTGAAAGTCCTTTACCTTTAAAAGAAATACTATCCCTTATCTAAATATCATTTAACCCCATTTCTTTCTTTGCAGATACAATCCTTATTTAAAAAGGAGAAGATAACTGAGGATTTTAAAAAGAAGCCATGGGAAAACTTCCTAGTAAACATCTACTTCAGGCCAACAAGGTTATATGAATATATGTAGTATATAGAAGAGATTTAAGTCACAATATTTTATGGCCTAAATTTATTAAATAAAATGCACAAAACTTTGATTCTTTTGTGTGTAACAGTTACTCTGTTTTCAGGCTTTCTCATTGCATCTTTTTTTTTTTTTTTCATTTTTCAATGTGTTTTGTTTATTAAATAGTTATTTAGTCACAGTTCAAAATTCTAAATGTACATAAGGTAAAGACTAAAGTCACCCTTCCACCATTGTCCTAGCTACTTGGTTCCCCGGAGAAAAAATTCATGATACTCATTTCTTGTGAATCTTTCCTGGGATTTTTGAGTCCTATTCAAATTCCTATTTTTAAATAATTTCCTACACAAATGATGGCATAACATATACAGTGTTCTACACCTTGCTTTTTTACTTAGTAGATTAAAAATTATAGGAATATCAATATATTTTTTATTATTGTTTCTTTTCCATTTTGCTGTAGTCTTACCTAAACTCTAGTGATCCAAACAAAATGGCTTCAGTGGTGCAGATGTCACCTACATGTTGTTCTAGTACTAGAAACTGAATACCACGTGGAGACTTCATCAAACATGGGTTTAGTTTTCACCAGAATGGAAAGACCTGTATCCATTTTTGGTGGTCTTACTGAGCTGGGTGTGTGTCTGTTTTAAGCTTATTTAGAGTCCTAGTTTTCCTACTTAAAAAGTAGAAATGGTGAGATTGTTTTCTTTTTCTATCTTAAAGGGAGATGGTAAGAAACAACGAATGTCTTTTTTCAAACTTTATTGACAAGTGATTTTCAACTCTTGTGTTCGAGAATATATTCAGGTACCTGTGATCCAGCAAGAAGGAAGCTCCAATCAAGAATCACTACAACTGCTTAGTTGTCTGGAGAATGAGAAATGGAACAGTGAGGAATGGAGGCCATATTTCCATGACTTCCCTTGTAAACAGAAGCAACAAAAGGGACAAGAGGTTGGCCTCTACATCACTCTCACCTTCCAAATCTTGTGGAAGTGCGTCTACTTGCCAGAACCAAATTAAACTTACTTCCAAGTTCTGGCTACTTGCAGGTGGAACTCCAGCTGCAAGGGAGTTAGGGAAATGAAGTTTTTTTTTTAAAGCTTCTCAGCCTTCCTAGGGAGCAGAAATTAGGTGAGTCAGTCTGCAATTTCTACTATATGCATTGAGATCAGTTAGATTATTGAAATATTATAGAGAGTTATGAACACTTAAATTATGATAGTGGTATGACATTGGATAGAACATGGGATACCTTAGAAGTAGAATTGACAGGGCATATTAATTGATGAAATGGAGTCATTTGAGTCTGTTAATAGCCATGTATCATAATTACCGAGTGAAGCTGGTGGAACATATGGTCTCCATTTTACAGTTAAGGAATATAATGGACAGATTAATATTGGTCTCTGTCATGCCCACAATCCCTTTCTAAGACTGCCCTACCTATAGCAATTTTTATATTTGTCAATTTATGAATATAATGAATGAGAATTCTGGTACCTCCTATCTTTACAAATATTGGTGGTGTCAGTATTTTTCCTTTTAACCATTCCAGTGGGTGTGTAGTGATGTTTCATTTTGGTTTTAATTTGTATATCCCTGATAACTATAATTGGGTCATAGAAATTCTTTATACATTCTAGATGCAAGTCTCTTGTCAGATATATATATTGAGAATATTACACCTAGTCTGTGGCTTGACTATTTTCTTTATGTCTTTTGATGAATAGAAGTTTTAAATTTTGAAGGTCAAATTTATTTTTTTCTTTTATGTTTTATATTTTTTCTCTCCAATTTAACCCCAAGATTTCAGGTATTCTGCTTTATTATATAAACTTTATTTTTTATATTTGTGATCCATCTTGAATTGATATGTATGTTGTGAATTATGGATCAGGGTTCTTTTTTCCCCCCATACAAGTATCCAGTCATTGTAACACTGTTTATTGAAAGAATTATCCCTTCCTCATTAAATTACATTGCCATTTAGTAAAAAATCAGTTAACCATAATGGTGGATCTGTTTCTGGACTTTCTGTTCTGTTACATTGAAATGTTTGTCCATCCTTGCACTCATACCACACTGCCTTGAATTACTGTAGCTGCATAGATGCTCCTTAAGTTGGGATAAACGCAACGTAAGTTGAAAATACTGTATTTTAAGTCAAAAGTGCATTTAATCCACCTTAACCTACATCATAGCTTAACCTAGCCTACCTTAAATGTACTCATGACACATTAGCCTATAGTTGGGCAAAATCATCTAACACAAAGACTGTTTCATTGTAAAGTACTGAATAGCTCATCTAATTTATTAAATACTAAACTGAAAGCAAAAAACAGAATGATTGTGTAGCTACTTATTAACATACACAGCTGAAAGCACACTGGGCCTGAAGAATGTTTGAAGCATTGCACTAAAATTGCGGCATGATGGGGAATACTACAGCAACAGGATTATCAATTTCCCTACTGATTAGGCTTGAGTAGAAGCATTGGTTGAAGGCACTAAGGGCACTGACACTGATGGTTTAGCAGGAATAGTGTTCTTCACAAAGAGCAAGAATCAGTTTTTACCCTCCTGATACTGTGGCTGACTGGGAGCTGCGGCTTGCTGCTGCTGTCCAACATTGCAAGATTAAGTATTGTATGGGCACATTACTAGCCAGGGAAAAGAACAAAATTCAAAGTAGGCTTTCTATTGAATGTGTATCACTCTTATACTACCATCTAGTCGAAAAATGGTAAGTCAGGACTATGTAGGAAGTCTAGAAGTCTGATACATCAGTCCTCTGAGCATGTCAATTTCTATCCCAAAAATAGGCTAGAATTATTGTGCTGAATCTAAAAATCAATTTGTGAAGAACTGACATCTTAAAAATATTCAATCTTCCATTCCATGCATGTAATATGTCTATTCATTTACTTCGATCGATCTACTCTTTGCACATTGTTTTGTAGTTTCACTGTAGAGGCTTGGACATCTGTTTTAAATCTGTCCCTAAGCATTTTTTTGGTACTGTAAATGATACTTTCAAAAAGTTCATCTTGCAATGATTTATTTCTTCTATATGAAAATACAATTACTTTTGGTGTATAGAATTTGGATCCTGTGAACTTGCTAAACTCACCTATTCTGGCATTTTTTTTTTTTCCCCCCGCAGATTCCTTAGGATTTTAAGTACACAATCATGTCATTGGTGAATACAGGCAGTTTTACTTCTTCCTTCCAATTGTTTTTGTCTTCTCTTTTTCTTACCTGTTACAGTGGCTATCAATGCAATGTTAAATGTCTATATTTTTTCTCTCAAGGAGCTATAGATGTTCTGCCTCTAGTAGTTTCAGTAGTTTGTGTCTTTTAAGGACTTCACATTTTCCAGTAAGTTGTGAAATGTATTGGTATAAAAGTTTATAGTATTTGTGTTAAAATGTCTGTAATATGTCGTGGAGTCTCTTGTTATCTGAATCTTGTGTTCTTTAGTTCTTATCTAGCTAGAGCTTTATAAATTATATTAAAATTTTTTGAAGAACATTTAATTTCATTAATTTTTCTCTAGTGTATGTCCTTTTTCTATTATTTATTTATTTACTTATTTATTTATTGAGACTGTGTCTCACTGTCACCCAGGGTGGAGTGCAGTGACCCGATCTGGCTCACTGCAACCTCCGCCTCCCAGGTTCAAGCGATTCTCCTGCCTCAGGCTCCTGAGTAGCTGGGGTTACAGGCATGAACCACTGCGCCCGGCCTCTCGTTTTTCTATTTCATTGATTTTCACTTTCCTTCCTTCGGCTTACTTAGGGTTAATTTGCTCTTTTTCCCTAGTCCATTGTAGATCATTGATTTTAAACCCATCTTCAAAACTGAGTATTTAGAATTTCACTCAACATACCTCTTTAGCTGCATGTGATAAATTTGGTTACTTGTGTGATCTTTTGGCTCAAAAAATGTCCCAATTTCCCTGTGATTTTTTTTCACTGACATATGGACTAATTTCCAAATATAATTTTTCCATCTACCAAAAGATATAATAGTTAATTCTTATTTATTTCTATATGTTACTATTTCTAAAATTCCACTGTGGTCAGAGATCATATTCAGTAATATTTTAATCTTTTTAAATGTTTTGAGACTTGTTTTATGGGCAAGCATATTGTTGGCCCGTTTTGGTGAATATTCTGGTTGCATGTAAAAAGAATGAGTATTCTGCAGTTTAGGAGTGTAGTTTTTCTATATATGTCAGATCAGCGGTTGGTAATGCCATTGAATATCTCTTACATCCTTTGATTTTGTCTACTCAGTCTCCAACTATGATTGTGAGTTTGTCTCACCTTAGTTCTCCATTGTCTTTTATGTATCTTAAAACTCAGTAATTAGGTGCATATACATTTAGAATTGATATGTTTTCCATTAACTAAATATTTCGTGATAAAATATCTATCTCTAATACTTGTCTTGAAGTCTTTTATTAGTGTTTTCATGGTATGTCTTTTTCCAGTTTTACTTATAACCTATTGGTATCTTTATATTTAGATAAAGCTATTGTAAACCTTGTTGAAGCTTTTTATTCAGTCTGATGATCTTTGCTTTTAAGTGTGTGGTGCTTAAGCCACTTGTATGTAAATATAATTATTGCTGTGGTTGAGTTGGAGTATATGATCATGCTTATTTTCTCACTGTCCCTTGTTTCTCTTTTTCTGCCTTCAGTTATTTTTTAGTATTCCATTTCATCTCTTCTATTGGCTGTATAGTTGTACCTTTTACTTGTTTTTAGTAGTTACCATAAGGATATGGATTCTTATCTAGAATAATACACCACTAATTGTATAATGTATACACCTGATAAAAGTATACTTCTGCCGCATACAGTGGCTCATGCCTGTAATCCCAGCACTTTGGGAGGCTAAGGCAGGCAGATCGCTTGAGCTCAGTTTAAGATCACCCTGGGCAAATATGGCAAAACCCCATCTCTACAAAAAATTAGCTGTGTGTGGTGGCACTTGCCTGTGGTCCCAGCTACTTGGGAGGCTGAGGCAGGAGGATCGCTTGAGACTGGGATGTTGAGGCTGCAGTGAGCCAAGATTACACCACTGCAATCAAGCCTGGGAGACAGAGTGATACCCTCTCTCGGGCGTGGAGGGGGGAAGTATACTTCTCGTTGTCCTTCTGTACAGTGCTATAATTATCGTATATTTTACTCTACATGTCCTAAATCATACAATTTTTTACTTTTTGTTTAAATTGTTTATGCTTAAACACATTCTCAACAGTCAACTGGGTTTTGAATAATTTAAGAAATGAGAAAAATACAGAATTTTTATTTACCATTTCTGGCATTTTTCTTTCTTTCATGTAGATACATGCAGGTATCAGGTACCTTAGTGTGAAGAATTTCCACCTTTTGCAGTGCAGGTGTTCTGACAGCATATTTTCTCAACTTTCACATATCCAAAAACGACTATTTCACTTTTGTTTTGAAGAATATTTTCACTGGATATAGAATTTTAGTTTGGCAGTATTTTTACTTCAGCAATTCAAAGATATTTAAGACTGTCTTCTTGATTGCATTTTTCCTAGTCATGTATTTCTTATCATTGTTCCCTTTTTTCTCCGACAGCTTTTAAACTTTCCTACTTTTCAGCAATCTGTTAGGTGCATAGGTGTGATTTCCTTTTTATCCTGTTTGCAGTGTGAGTTTCTTGGATCTATGGGTTGTAGATTTCTTAAATGAAATTTGGAAATTTTTCTGCTTTTTATTCTCCAAATACGTATTTTTCTGGCTCAGTCTTCCTCTCCTTTTGAATTCCAACTATACATGTTAGACACTTGATATTATCCCATCAAGTCTGGCAATTATTTTTTTAGTTTTCTTTATGCTTTGTTGGGATAGTTTATATTAACCTGTCCTCAAGTTCATTGATCTTTTCTTCTCCAGTGTCCTGTATGTTAAGCTCATCTAGTGAATTTTTCTTTTCAGAATGTACTTCTCAGCTATACAATGTTCACTTCTTAGTATTTCTTCTGAAATTCCCCACTTCTTTAGTGTCATTTTAATATTTTGAACATATTAACTGTTTTAAAGTACTTGTCTGCGATTTCCAACATTTGTATCAATTCTTAGATGTTTTGATTGCTTGTTTTTTCTGGTTGTGTCACATTTTCTTGTCTGGACACCCAGTAATCTTTTACTGTGTGCTGGACATTGTTGATGCTGTTGTTACAGTCTGGATTTTGTCTTCCTTGAGGAGTGTCAAGTCTTGTGCTGGCAGGCAGTTCATTTACTCACAGACCTGCTTGATCCTGTTGCGGCTTAGTTTGGGGCAAATTAAGGTACCCCTATTCGCAAGGCATGGCCTTTTTGGGGTTTCAGCTGAACGCTTGAGGTGGTGGCTCTGCTATTTGGCCAGAATTCCAAAGTCTTCCAGAACTGAATACCTTCAAAGTCTCCACTCAACCCCTAACTTACAGCTGCTAATCCCTAAAGCCCCATGGTTTTTCCCTGTACTGTTTAGTATTGTGCCACATGTAAGAAAATTATGCAGATTTCTGCAGCTGCTTCTCTGCAGCTTCCTCCTCCCCAGTACTCTGCTCAGCAGATTCTAGCAGGAACCCTATACTGTGTTATTTTCTTCCAACCAGACATACTCCACTTTATGTTAGTTTACAAAGTACCTTCAAGCAGAAAGTCAGGGTGATTATGGAGCTCACCGCTTGTTTCTTCTCTTAAAAATCAGTCCTGGACTGCTGTCTACAACTGTGTGAAAACATTGCTTTATGTATTTTCAAGAGTTTTGTAGTTGATTCTTACATCATGATTAAAACCAGGATGCCATCCTTTTAATTTGAAGGTTTTCATTCTTTTTATGCTTTATCAGTCATCTTTACCTTTTTTACCCTGTTCCTTCCCCAAAGACACCATTTCTCTTGAATAACCTGCATGCGGGGGGCAGAAAGGGGGTTGTTCAAAATAATCAGGGTATCTCTTTAATCCTTACTTCACATACTCTTCAGACTAGCCTTAGGGGACTCGGACCCTTTATCCCCCCACACCAAGGAATGTACACAACTTAAAAGACTGTATGATCAGATCAAAATGGCTCTATGCAACAAGCAGCCTTTGTAACTGAGTTAGATTTTTAGTATTTTTTTTTTCAGATAGTTCCACTCTGAGGCCCAGGCTGGAGTACAGTGGTGCAGTCTCAGCTCACTGCAACCTCTGCTTCCCAGGTTCAAGCAATTCTTGTGCCTCACCTCCCAAGTAGCTGGGACTACAGGCACCCACCATCACGCCCAGCTAACTTTTGTATTTTTAGTAGAGATGAGGTTTCACCATGTTGGCAGGGCTGGTCTTGAACTCCTAACCTCAGGTGATCCACCTGCCTCAGCCTCCCAAAGTTTTGGGATTACAGACGTGAGCCACTGTGCCCAGCCCCAGTTAGATTTTTAAATGACATTTACATTCAGTCTAATCTTGTTCCATTCTGGGTTCTCCAGTGTTCCAAATGCTGAGATTTAGTGGAAGTTGCTTTTATTTAATAGCTGAATTTATTTAGAAATTTTCCGCCACTTCCTATTGACTAATACAACCAACTAAAATTTGATGCCACAGCAATGTATTACATAAAACTTTAGATTTTCAAAAAAGTAGTTGGATATGGTTCACATACTCAAAACACTGGAAGCTGTAATTAAATCTTTTTGTTGTATCATTGCACTTTAAATCCCCAAATAAATTCTGCTTTGTAAACAGTCTTTCAACATCTGCTAATTATGGACTGTTTGCCAGACACCAAGCCAGGCATCGAGGGATAAGGAGCAGATGCTCACATCATGCTATAACTAGACAAGCATCTAGTGATTTTTCCCTTCCATGAATAGCTAGTCGGTACTAAAGTAAAAATGTAAAGTGTTGGAATTATGGGACAGAAATTTATAGAGTATGAAAGTAGAGTACATCAGAGAAAATGCCTGAATGTTATATACCATACAGGACAGCCTGGATTGACGAAGAACTCAGGAAATGGGAGATTACCAAAGATGAAATGATTCACCAGGTTTATCTGCAGCTCCACTGAACCTTTATTTTTCTCGAAGTCTCTTTTTTTTTTTTTTTTTTAACAAATACTCTCATCACAAAAAAGCCATTGTTTGAGTAAGTGTGGACTTTTGAGACACAAGGGGATGTCAAAGGTTTTATCCTTCCCTTTTTTATAACACTGTCATTTTCTATTTAGAAGTGACAGTAAGAAAAACATCTAATCCAACTCATGCAGAGGTCAAAAACAGGCGAGCAAGAGAGTACTGAAGCAAGTGCAGTCAGAGAATGTTATTTCATTAAGATGTGAAACTGGTTTGAAAAAAGTTATCACAATAGAAAACTAAAACTGGATTGTACAGCTTGTAAAATCAAGTTAAATTAGGTGTGATGTTATCAAGAGTCTAAGAATTCATCTGAAGCAATTAGTTGATGATGCAAATATATTCTACACAATATTTGTATAGTGAATTATGGTCGTAATAAGCTAAGCATTTAATACTGCAATAAAATGAACAGAAAAACACACGTAATCCACTTTTAATTCTAAGAAAAATAGAATAACGAGAAGTTCAATGAAGACATTCCAGATGAAGTAATTGTACCAAAAAATAAAAAAGAGAGAAAATGACTGAAAAATTCAATTTGCAATGGAGAACTTCAGAAGATGTTTTTGTCTTAACATTAAAAATTCTAGCGGTTTGTGTGAAAAGACAGACAGTAAACACACTTATATAAAGATAATTAGAACACATAAATCCAATAAACCATGATATGAGCTGCTATGTCATCTCCAATGAATACTATTATAGATCTCTAAGTACACCTTTGGAATGGAAAAGAAAAATGTTGACTTTATTTTTATTTTAACCTTTAATAATTCAGACAGTGCCCAAACAGTATAACAATTTTAGAAGTACTTACCACACCCAAATACCTTAGTTTCAGTGACAGAAAGTAATTCAGTGTTCACACAGGGATAAGTAGTTCAACCCACAATTTATTGAACTACAAATCAGACTCGTTAAATGCTATGATAGTTAAATCTAGAATAAATCTCTGAAAAATATCTTGGTGAGTTCTTGGATGTCAAAGTGTATAACACATTATTGGACTGTTGAAATTATTAGAATATGAAGTACCTGTCAAGGTTTCAACAATAAAAATATTTTTTAAAAGACCCTATTTGGTAATAAATTAGATTTATACAATTGATAATTTCAAAATAAATAAAATCTGAGTTGTAAATGCCTCCTACCCTCACCCCACCCCCAGTATACATACCTTATATCATTTTCATTTAACACACAGTGTGTCTCAAATTTTTAGGAGCATACATATCCCTTGGGGATCTTGTTAAAATGCAGGAAGTAAGCTGTAGGGCCCATTTCTAACAAGCTACAGATGAAGAAGATGCTGCAGGACCTTGCACCACCCTTTGAACAGCAAGGTGGCCCATTATATATTTAAGATAATTTCTGGCATAATGACTGCACAGTTTTATAGATTCAAGGCTGTACTATTTTGGAATCGAGTATAATAAATAACCAAAAACAATCACGAAAAATAAGTTTTGGAAGAAAAGAATGTTTTAGTTAAGTGAAAGCTTAAGATACACCAAGTTGGCAGTGTTTCTATTTGTCTGACACTGACACCTTTGAAACATTACAATATAAATCAAGATACCAAATTCTAGTAACTTTTAAAAATGAAGTTACTATAGTTTGAGGCTCTCCTTCAGTTAACCCAAGTCCAGAAAATTCAAGCCAGCACACTGCAAAACCACTATTAAAAATCTTTAACAGCAAACTGTCCATTTTAATTACTTGTAAACTTGCTTTAAGCTATCCCATCTCCTCCTCCTCTTTCAACAAACAAATGCTGCTTTTTCTTCTGTCTTGTAGCTAAACAGCGTGTAACACCCAGTGCCCCTCCCTTTAAAAATCGAACAAAATTGTCTCCAACCAAAGGACCCAATGCAAAAAGGTTGGCTTCTTTTATACACTCATAGGTGAATGTATCTATTTCCACAGGATTACCCTTACATGTGATTGGTTGGCTTGACTTATGGCCTAGGTAACACCCTTGATCCTTCAGAAAAGACAGATTAGGATGAGAACCTATCAATACTACTGCTGCAGACAGCTTAAATATTTTCTTCAATCCAGAAATGCTTTGGAGAACACATTTCATGTCCGACTTAAAGGAAAGCACATGGTGCTCAGGAAAGCTGGTATAATCAGATAAAAGACTTGAGTCTACAGAGTATGACTGAGTACACATCATATGATAAACTTTATGATATTCAGGATACAGCTTTTTGGGAAGCTGTTTGAAAATTAAGCTTGGATCAGTTACTCGTCTGCGAAACACGTGAATCACGGGGATATTACTATTGTAAGCACACAGTACTGCATCAGCAGCAGTAAGCCCAGAACCTACAATTAACACTGGATCCACTTTGCCACGCAACTTTCCTTTGTTTATAGCAGCTCCAAATTCAGGCATTGAATGAAACACAAAAGGAAAATCTTCCCCTTCAATTTCCAGATGGGCAGGAGAATCCAACGTTCCAGTTGCCAGTGCTACATTCTCAGCAAAGAGGCAGAAGGGAACATGAGAACCATCAGCTATTCGCTGATAACCCCTAATTTCCCAGTTTCTCTTGATAAAGTTTGACTTCTCTATCTTTGTTGAAATATCTCTGTCTTGACTATCATCATCATCTTGATCTCTGTAGAGTCTTGATACGGAAGTTATGTAAGTATTCTCTCTGAAATTCTTCTGAAGACCCATGACTTTTACATAATGTTTATAGTAGCGAGCTATTTCCTCTGGCATAACTCGATCCCCTTTTAGGTTCCTAAAAAAGGAAAAGGAAAAATATCCTATAAGGATACTACTTTCAGTTTACATGATTATTATCTACCTAGATGATTATTATCTACCTAGTAAGCTTTTATAGTTTTTTAATTCCGCTGGACTGTCTTAGCTATACATTATCCTAACACTTTAAAAAAAAAAAAAAAATTCTATTTTTAGTAAAAAATCTTCATGAATTACTTTTAGTAAAAGAAGTAGTTCCATGAGAGCAGAGACTATATTTAACACATTTGTTTCCCCAATACCATGAATAGTGTCTGTTCAAACACACTGCTTGATAAACTTTCATTAAATGAAGGTATTAAAATGTGGATATTTGAAAACTGGACTACTTTATCTCACAATTATAATCTATAACTATCAACTGAATTATTTTCATGACAATCACTGAGCAGGTCTAACTGTAATATCTATGCTTAAAATTAAATATACCATCTTGAAATGAATTTTAATACACTGCTGTTTTCCTAATAACTGAAAATAATTCAGATCTGTCTTTTGCTAAACAAAGTCAACTTACATCTAGGTAAATAATAGATGACATTTCACTCTATGTGTTTTCCTACTCATAAGCAGAGCTAAAACATAACTGTTCTTTATGAAAAACTTGCATTAGTCTATATGTCATTTTCCAAAGTTCAAAGCAACAAGCAAAATCCCCTGCCCCAATCAGAGATAAGAAACAAATTACTTGACATAATTCATGATGTGGATGCTCCTCAATTTACAATGGGGTTTATCCTGAAAGACCAATCATGTAAGCTGAAAATATTTTAAGTCAAAAATGCATTTAATAACTAGCTTACTGAACATCAAAGCTTAGCCTAGCTTGCCTTAAATGTGCTCAGAGCACTTACACTAGCCTACAGTTGGGCAAAATCATCTAACAATAAGCCTATTTTATAATAAAGTGTTGAATATCTCATGTGACTTACTGAATTCTATACTGAAAGTGAAAAACAAAATAGCTGTATTGGTACCCAAAGTATAGTTTGTATAAAATGCACATCACTTTGGTACCACCTTAAAGTCTAAAAACCTTAAGTCAAACCATGATTAATCAGGGACTGTTTGTAACTTGTAATGGGAAGTTCGCAAAAATTTTTCTTTTAAAATTTAATAATTATAATTAAGATTTAGTATTAACTTTCGATTTTTACTTCTTCAGTCATGTGTCACATAATTCAATCAACAAAGGACAGCATAAACAACAATGGTCCCATAAAGGATTATAAAGGAGCTGAAAAACTCCTACAGCTTAGTGACATCATAGCCATCCTAAAGTTGTGGTACAATTACTTTTTTAAAAATAAATTCAGTGTACCCTAAGTGTACAGTGTTTATAAAGTGTACCTTAGTGTACAGTAATGTGCTAGGCCTTCACATTCACTCACCACTGACTGACTCACCCAAAGCAACTTACGGCCCTCCAAGCTCCATTCATGGTAAGTACCCTTATACAGGTATACCATTTTTGGTATGGCACCTCACACAGGTATACCATTTTTAATCTTTTATATCATATTTTTGCTGTACTTTTTCTATATTTAGATACAAAAACACAATTGTGTTACAACTGCCTACAGTATTCAGTACAGCAACATGCTGTACTGGGTTGTAGCCTAGGAGCAACAGGCTATATCCTATAGCCTAAGTGTATAGCAGGCTATACCATGGAGGTTTGTGTAAGTACACTTTATGATGTTTGCCCAATGAAATCACTTAATGACTCAATTCTCAGAACGTATCACCATCATTAAGCAATACATGGCTGTATTATCATCTCCATTTTACAGAATGGAAAACTGACTAGTTTATTTGTTCAGGATCACAACACTAGAAGTCACAGAGTCAGAACTCAAACTCCACCAATCTCTAGAGACCTACGAGTCTTCTCTCAACACTATGCAAAGGCAGCAACTAAACCTAAATTTATCACAAAATTCATCTGCACATATTACTTCAACACAATATTCATAATTTAGAAAAGTAAATGCTTCTGGTACATAAATCATAAAGCTTTCTCTTTCTTATCCTTTTACAAAGTGAAGAATGTGTTAAGCAATTTCACTTGCCAACTTACGAAGATCAAGAACCGTACAACCTGCCTAATTTTACTTCAAGTTTCAAACCCACATACAATTCTTTTGAAAAATCTAAAATGAATTTTTTGAAAGGTTTAATCTCAATTACCCATGATGATATAAATTTGCTCTCCCTGAATTTCCTCAAATTAAGGAAAATTTCTATGAATTAACATGGTTGTTATCTAGCAGGAATTGAAGTACTCAAATGTTACATCCCTGTTCTAACAAAGGTTACATGACTTCTTGCTTCACTTACTGTTTTTGTGAGTAGTCAAATTAGAGTAGATTCTCTGTATTAGTAATTCTTCTCTAATATTTACTATCCTTGAAAATGATTGATAGGATTTTCATATTTCTTTTTAAATTTTGGGATCTTTCCCTTAAAATAAATAAATTTATAATTTTCCAAGATGAGATTTCTTCTCAGTTCTACTTTTTTTTTAATTTGAGACAGAGTCTTGCTCTGTTGCTCAGGCTGGAGTGCAGTGGCGTGATTTCGGCTCACTGCAACCTCTGCCTCCCGGATTCAAGCAGTTCTCCTGCCTTAGCCTCCTGAGTAGCTGGGATTACAGGCATGTGCCACCACGCCCCGCTAATTTTGTGTTTTTAGTAGAGACGGGGTTTCACCATGTTGGTTAGGCTGGTCTCGAACTGACCTCAGGTGATCCTCCCACCTCAGCCTCCCAAAATGCTGCCACTGTGCCAGGCCCTCAGTTCTACTCTTATACTTTTTTTTTTTAAAATATGTCCCTTCATACCCAATTAGCTATCCATAAGCCAGATTCTAGTTTATCCATAATTTTAAATTATCAATCATACAATATACAGTCTTTACCCTAAAAGTCAAACACTTTAGGTATGCAGAGTTTAGGTATTCATATAAGAAATATGCATAAAGTTATATATCAACTCATAAAAATAAAGTATGAAAAATAATATATGGATGGATGAGAAAGTAACTAAACAGAGAGTGATTTAACAAAAGAGTAGATAAATCTATGATTAACAAAAAGTCACAGGAAACCAATCTGCAATAATCCCTTACCTCTGTGCTTAGTTTTATAACATCTCTAAATGAAAACTAGCATATTATAATCACTGCTTCAAGGACACATTTTTATTTGAAAGACATGTACATTTATATTCTTCAGCCACGACAAAATCACAAATATTTTGAAATTTTTCCACATTCTCTTTTTCAATGTACACCAAAGAATTTTAATACAGTTTAATCTTTACCTTCGTTTACTTGATACCCAGTCCTTAAATTTAAGTCCAGGTAGCTCCATCCAACTTCCAAAGCTGATTGTCAACATGGAGCCTTCCATATTCTATTAGAGTTAAAGGGGAAAAAAAAGTACAGTCAAAAAACAAGAAGTAACATTTTTTTTGTTGTTGTTTGTCTATTTTTTAACCAAATCCATCTCATTTACAATAATTATGACTCTGGATAAGGTACGCTCCCACAGTCCTAAATGGTTGGATAACTTACCTCAAAAACATTACTCCAATAAACTTTCATATGCCTTCATCATTTGATATTATCCCAACAACCTTCTTTCATATAGTTACACATTTAGAAAACAGATTTACAATATTACCCAATGCCTACACAATGTTGATAACTTTGGTCTATGATCAACATAATTCAGATGTACAATATTATGTCAGGGAAACAAAAATTCACTATATTCACTTTTTGAACAAAAGGAAAAATGTTCATTAAGTTCCAAAATTTTAGATGGCTTTTCATTTTAACTTTTTAAAAAAATTAGCAACAAAGCTTTTGCCCTCTCCATCAATTATAATTCTAAAATCTAGGCTGATGTGGATACAGCAGCATCTCTTCTTAAAGATACAGAAATAGGCAGTGGATGCCTGAGAAACATACCCACTGCTGAGGCACTGCTTGCCATCAAGCTCCTTTGACCTACTTATTTCTGCTTTGTTCAATACAAAGCAAGAAAAGCCCAAAGGCCAATTATCTATTATATCTTGACCTTTATGATCTCTTTCAATCAACTCTTTTAGGCAGTAGCTTCTTTTCTCCTAACTTCTTGCCCTGCTTCTATAACACCCAGTTTGAAAACAGGACATACTATTATTATTATAACTGACTGACATTCACAGAGTACTTACTATGTGCTAGGCCCTGTGAAGCATCATTTGTGACTGTATACAAATCACCCAAGAAAGAGAATGCAGCAAGCTGCCACCCTGCTTTGAGGGAGGCTAGCCCTGATACCAGGTTCAGAACCTGGAATCATCATAAAAGGAGCTGTTAAGAATGTGTTATCTATAGGAGATTATTTGGAACCTGAGAGTTTCACCTGTAACTCTAAACCCTTAAAAAACCACTATTTCACTTTCTGACAACAATTTCTTAACATTATTCCCACTGCACAAGTTCTTCCAGTTGGCTGAGAGCCCTAGTGCTTTGATCTCTTTTCTCCTACCTTTCTTTCTTCCCCATGTAACCTATATGCCATGACAAGCTGTCATGGAGACTGTAGTATTAAAGGATGCAAACTAAATAGAAGTACTGTAGGAGCATACAGAAAGCATCTGGTTCTTCAAGGACACAAATGGGCTGAGGAGTGTACCAATAGAAAGGGAAAACATTCAAGGCCAAATAAAAATTCACGCGGCAGCTTAATAAAGACAGCGAATATGAATGTCCTTCAAGAAGACAAAAGAAATTCAGCCTTGTGCCTGATAAGATTAACTCAGCAGGCCTGCGTTGTTCCAACCTTTCACATTACCGAGAACGGCCTGTCTTCAGGACCAAGCTTGGCTGCCACCTTCTCAGAAATAACTTCTGAGCCCTTGAATACTCTACCTGATGAGCATGGGTTTTGCATGCCTAAGGCCTTGGCGATGCTATACCAATGTAACCCTGACAGTTTATCGTAACAATGTGATTTATGTGAATATCAGTTTTTGCTCTGGGAGGCAGAAGTAAGTCACATGGGAGCTGCTGGCCTATATGACTGACCCCACAGAAAACATCCCTAGACACCACACCTGTGACTTTACTATGATTGGATATCTAGAAACTTACACTTGGACTCTGCCCCGTGAGACTTTTCCCATTGCTGATTGTTATCTGTATCCTTTCACTGTAGTAAAATTTAACCACAAGTACACCATCTTTACTGAGTCCTGTGAATCCTACTGAATCTTCAAGTCTGAGAATGAACTTGGACTCCCCAACAAAAGCATGCTAGAGAACAGAATGTCAGAGATAAAAAGAGGAATATGATAAGAAACCTAAGTAAGGGCTAGATCGGACTATGGTGAGATACATTACAAAGTCTACATACTATATATTAGATGAATGGAGAGCAACTGAAGAGTTTTATGCATTGGTGTAACATCTCAGACAGGTAATTTAGAAGGATGAGTCTGGCTTTGGTATGGATAATGGATTGGAGGAGACAAAATGAGTAAGAAAACTATTTAGAAAGGGTTTGCAGTAATTCTGGTGAAAGACAGTGGTGACCAATATTAGCAACGAAATAGATGGACCCAAAAATCAGAAATGAAAAAGATTTGGTGATTAATTTGAAATGAGAGTTGAAGAAAGAGAAATCAAGGAAGACTCTCAGGTTCCTGGCTTGAGTAACTACATAAGAATGTCATTTAATGACAAGGAAATTGAAGGAACTTGATGATAAAGATAGTTAGCTTTAGGCACATTAAGTCTCAGGACACCTGCAGAATAATCAAGGGAATATATGAGAAACAGCAATCTGGGCTGGTTTTGATTTTGGGAATTCTGATTTGGGAATCAATTAATATCAATATGCAAGCCACTGAAATAGGTAAGATAACCCAGGGAGAATGAAGAGCATGAAGAAAAGACCCAGGCTTGGGATAAGGTCTACAGAAGCACATTTTTAAAGAATAAGAGTCAGCTGGGTGTGGTGGCACATACCTGCAATCCCAGCACTGGGCGGCTAAGGCAGGAGGGTCATTTGAGCTCAGGGGTCCAAGGCTGCAGTGAGCTATGACTGTACCACTATACTCCACCCTGCGTGACAGAGTGAGACGCTGTCTCAAAAACACCAACAAAAAAGACAAGAATCCACAACGGTATCAGAAAAGGAGTGACCAAACAGGAAGAAAAACAAGGAGACTGAAGATTCAGAGAATCTAAGAAAGATATTAACACTGTCAAAAGCTGCAAAGGTCAGAAAAGATAAATTTAGAGACTCGTCATCAAATTAAGCAAAAAAGGAAGTTACTGACTTTCAGAAAAAATAGTTCCAAAGGAAAACCAGTGGCAGAAGGTAGAGTGAGTAAGCTAAGGAGCAGAAGGCAAAGCAGGGTGGAGGATGTATAGGCAACTCTTTCAGGAAGTTAGTTAGAAACCAAAGGATGAGGATCAGCTGGCACCTAAAATTTTTTTAAAGATGGAAATAATTTCAGCATGTTTACATACTGACCAATAGAAGCTGGCAGATAAACTGAAGCTATAAAAGAAATGGGGAAAATCAAATAAATAATGTTCTTGGGAAGATAGGGATCCACAATGTAGCTGGAAGGTGAGCCTTAAATAGTAGTAATATCTCTTCCGTTATAACGGGATAAAAAAAAGAATTAGCATTAATGTGTAAGTTTTAGGTTTGTGCGTGAAACTGTGGAAGTTCAATCCTAATGGATTACATTTTCTCTGTAAAATAAGAACCAAGAGCACTTCTATCTGAGCATGAAAGAGAAAAAAGAGATAAAGGTTTGAAAAGAAGGAAATATCGAAGCTTATAGTAATGTTTTGGCCCCAACTGAGAGTAGAGAATATTTTCACAGTTGTATATATATATTTTTTTTTTCTGGGGGTCTGACTGCTCAAGAAAAGATAAAGTGGATAGTTAGATGAACTGCCTATCTGACAAACCCATGTGATAGAAGGACAATGGGTTAAGGGAATTAAAGAGAATAGTTAACTCAATGGACTATAGAAGCTGGGCTGGATAAGTAATATGAAGATCACGGCCAGGAACATGCTCTGTATTCAAAGATTATGTATAGTGTACATAACTGGGTGATAAGCTTGAAGAACAGGAAACTGTGATCAGAAAGGAAGACATTTGAGAATTTAGGTTTTTACAAGTTGAGTAGTTACGAGAGGTAAGATCTACAATGGAGCCACTGGAGTCAGTAGCCAATGAAGAATACAACATCGTCGAGAATGAGGAGACCAAGAAACTAAAAGGTTAAGATCTTGGTTCTGTGTCATGTTTGTAGAGGTAAAATTATTCAAGGTGATAATAAAACTTGGGATATAATGGAAGACCATGAATTAGGTGCCACAGGTTCAGTAACTAGAGACAGTCTGGAATGGTAAAAAAGTCCGAAATGGACACAGTCTGGAGACAGTCTGGAATGGTAGAAAAGCTAGAAAATGGCATGATCTGTTCAATGGAACAGGGCTTTTTACACAAGTGCATAGGGGTGTGAAGAGAAGACCAACCTTATTAGCCAACCTGACAGGACATGGGGCTATGGGAGAATGAATAGGCTCCACTTCAGAGGGCTGCAGTGGGAAAGGTACCTTTAGGAAATAGCAAGCTTTCAAGAAAGAGAGCAGAAGCAGCATCTGACTGAATGGTTAAAGATATGGCAAAGCAAACAAGTTGTTTACCACTAAATTGGTTCAAGGGGCCACAGAAAGTTTGGAAGAGAGAAGAGTGATGAGAAACTAGATCACAAGAGAAACAGAGAACTATATGAAGATAAGTAGGAGAGAGGGGTGATGACTCAAGAAGTTTACATCTTAAGCCATGACTCAGGTTAATTAGGATGTACATAAATCATAGCAGGGGAGATGGTCACATAAACAGATAAATAGTACTACAGGCAAGCACAGTAAGATTAAGATATGGAATGCAGATAGGATCAAGTATTTATGTCTTGACCTTCAATAACCTTCACAGAGGTGATGACTGACAACTGGTACACAGCTGAAATACTACTTACTTACAGCCCTATTCTAGTGAATACATGCCTGAAAAAAATCAGCAACTTTTAGGTATATTGTAACTTTTACCACTGGCTCAAAATGTGTTTTTGGTAATCAGGGTTTATCCATACTTTAACTTTTTTATACATAAGTGAAAGAATGAAACATCAATTATTGCCTGCATATTCTTCAAAACAGAAAAATGTAAGTAAAATAAAACCTCAGGAATTCAGAGAAGGCAGTCTAAATGCCCTGCCCACCTCCAAATACATTATGGCTTTTTTTTTTTTTTTTTTTTAAAGAATGCTACTAATTAACAGCAAATATAAACACTTAAGGTTTGGGCATGACAGAATTCTTTCTTATCTTGTATTGGTGGTTTCACAGTTACAGGCATTTGTCACAACTCATCAAATTATACATTCTAAATGGATGCAGCTTACTGTAAATAAATTAAGCTTAAAGTTGATATTAAAAAGTAAACATCATAAAACTTAAGCTAAAAGCAACAAATAATTTAGTAGTTGCTACTCATTATTAAAAAGAGAATAAAGATTTTAAAAGAAACCCATGATATATTTAATCTAGGAATGTCCCGATATCCTGAAACAGTCATTTTATAAACATAAACAACTTTTCAGATGTGCAAAAGTGCACTAATATACGAATAGCCAACTGAAGTTTCTACTACAAATTTGGTATGTGGTATATTAAAGTTCCCATGAAGTCTGTAATTCATAACATAGCAAACTAAATTACTTAACATCAATTTGTATAACCAATGAACACTCACTACACACTAGACACAGTGTTAACTGCTAAGAACACAGGAAGGATGAACAATTATTACTCACTGGCCCACTAATGAAATGTACTGAGTGAATCTTTAATTCACTGGTTCTCTGGTTTAACCTCTGCTATGAACTGAATTGTATCTACCCCCAAAATTCTTATGTTGAGGTCCTGACCCCCAGTGTGATGCTTTTGGAGACAGGGCCTTTGGGAGGTAATTAGAGCTAGATGAGGTCATGAGGGTGGGTCCCTCAGAATGGGATTACTGGCTTCATAAGAAGGGAAAATTTCTCTCTCTCTCTGCTATGTGAGGACACACTGAGAAGGCAGCTATCTGAAAGCCAGGAAGAGGGCCTTTATGAGAAACTGAACTGGCTGGAACCTTCATCTTGGGACTTCCAGCCTCCAGAACTGTGAGAACGAAGTCTGTTGTTTAAGCCATCAATTCTATGGCATTTTGTTATCGCAGACAAGCAGACTAATACAACCTCCTTTACGTTTTTCACTTAAGATTCTGCAAATGTGAGAAAATAATGGATACTGCTTTGAAATACTACGTGAGATTCTGTAAAGTCTAAAATGAATAAGTGAGTTTTATATATTTATTAAACAAAACATTCTTGAAATGTCTTCTACATAATTCTTGTAAGAAAGTATAGAGACATGCTTATTCTAAGACTGTACCGGTAATAAAATTTGGCTTGATTTACTGCTACTAGTAATAAACCCATATTTAACTAACTGAACAGCATTAAAATTCTTCTCAAATAAAAATGTTATAAACATCATTTATAACATTATCATAATGCTTAAGAATCAACTTGGTCTTATCAAGACAAATAATTCACACACATTACAATGCTGAAAAATATACTCACATGCCAAGCTCCACCAGGTGGACCTTTACCAAGAACTAAGTGAGGGATATAATGATGTTGCTCTAATTTCCAATGCAAAACGGATGGATAATCATACCCAAAGTCAGCATCTGGATGAAGAAGTGTGTCGAAAAGCACTGCAACTGGATTGGATGATCGGCCCTCAAGGCCCTCAGACAAGTATTCTAAGTCCTGAATGAACAAAAGGAAGACAGAGTTTGAAAAAAGCCAGCATTTCCCAGATAGTATATTCTAATGTCTACCATGATGCTCCGATGATAAAAAGCAGTACTCCCAAACTTGACCACAGAGCACCTACTAAATCTCCACTAGGAAATAATTCAGAAAACTCTGCTCTAATAAATTCAAGAAAATAAACAGAAGTAACTCAGAATATATTTACGAATCTAAAATAAAAATGATACAACGTGTTATTTAGAATAAAGGGTTTCAACTAAGAAACAAAGCTTATATAAATAAAAACTAGTCTTGTTTCAGCATAAACAAATTTTTTTAATTGACATGTAAGAAATAATACCTGATCAACAATGGAAAGATGTCTTGCTTCTTCTAATTTACTATTTAAGATTGTATTTGGGTGTATTGCTTCTGATGATAAATATGGTCTGTAGCCTGATAACATATAAGAAAGGCATATTCCTGAGGGTCCATTTCCTATTAAAAATAAAAGGTGGAAAGGGGTAGGTCATGCATCTTAATACTTTCGTTCCTTGGCTTTTTTCTTACTTTGAAAATGGCTCTTTTCCCTCACCAATTCTTCCTTTTCTAATCTCTTAAAACCAGATATTTCATGAGATTTTTACCTTTGCCTTCTCTCTTATTTTCTTTTGGGAATTTCATCTACTCAAGGCTTCAACTCTCTATGCTACTGACATCCAAAATCAGTTCTCTAAATTGACCTATTTCCCAAGGATATATTCCACATTTCCATTCTATTTCTTGACTCTACCTGACAGAGTGGCCCACTAATAACTTAAACATAATGTGCTCAAAAGCAAGCTCATAAGTCCCTTCACTGAGGTGCCCTCTCCTTCTAACCCTATCCTATCTCAAAATACGGTACTAGCAAACTTCTAAGTTAATCAGTTTCTGGTTCTAAACCTAGTTTGCCCCCCATATCCTGTCAGTTGTCTTTGCTATTCTCATTCCTGTACTTTCACCTAAAAGACAAGTCTCCTACTGTTTCTCTGCCCTGAGATTCACCCACTTCCAATCATTTCACATACTCCATTCAGATACGTTTTGGTAACACACAATCCTCATCATGTTACCCTTCCATTCTAAAGGTCTTAATAGTTTGTTTCTGACTATCCAGTGTTCTCCATTTGAAATAACTTTTGCAAAGACTATGACAGTGAGAGAAATCTAACATGGCTGACTCCATCTTGCTTCTAGCTTCAAAGGCTGGCTGTCTTCACTCATTCCTAGGTATAGGCAAAGCTAACCAAGGAAGGAATTTATAGTTTAAGGATGGTAACAGTCCTTCCCAAAATTAAACTGCCTTTCTAAAACTAATGAAAGGCCACAAGGTTAGGATTATGAGAGGTGCCTGAATTCTGCTAAGATGTAGGCAGAGTGTCTATAATTCTGTACTGCTGAAGAGTCACGTAGCCAGAGGTCACAAGATGTGTGACTTCCCTAATTGCTCTTACAGATAACATCGCTATTGTAGATCCTGAGGTTGGCCTTTTGAAATGTCTTTTCAGACTTTTGCATTTCTGATGACTGTCTGACTCTACTGTTCCCAAGATTCAAGACTCAGACCCAAGACTCAACTGAACCAGTCCTGTGGCTCCCCACCCAGAGTTGGACTCAGTACTAGAGAATCATTTTCGAAACCCTAGCACGGCATCCCCAACCAATCAGCAGCACCCTATTTCCTAGTCCCCTGTTCACCCAACTATCCTTGAAAAATTCTAACCTCCAAGCCATCAGGAGGAATCAGGAGTTTTGTTTCGTTTTTTTTTGTTTTGTTTTGTTTTGAGATGGAGTCTTGCTCCGTCACCAGGCTGGAGTTCAGTGGTGCAATCTCAGCTCACTGCAACCTCTGCCTCCTGGGTTCAAGCAATTCTCCTGCCTCAGCCTCCCAAGTAGCTGAGACTAGAGGCGTGTGCCACCACACCCAGCTGATTTTTGTATTTTTAGTAGAGACGGGGTTTCAGCGTGTTGGCCAGGACAGTCTTGATCTCTTGACCTCGTGATCCACCCAACATGGCCTCCCTAAGTGCTGGGATTACAGGTATGAGCCATTGCACCCGACCAATCAGGAGTTTTATAAGGAGACTAATTTGAATAACTGCAGTTCTCTCATATGGGCTGGCCTTGTGTCAAACTCTTTACTGCAATGCCGTGATCTCAGTGAACTGGTTTTGGCTCTGCAGCAGGCAAGAAACCGCCAGGTGATTACACACGTTCTAGTCTCAACCATCTTTCCAGTCCTAAATGCTGATATCGCCTTCCTATATGTTTATATGCTTTAACTAAAACCAAACTGGATTACTTGAACTACTTCCATTTATGAATTAACAATTCCTTTATTCTGGATTGCCACTTCTTTATTATCTCTGCCTTTTAAAAATTTAATCCAACTGAGAGAATTGCTAGCCACAAAGCAAAAATCCTGTTCCTTGCCTAATATGTTACCCCAAATAAAATATACTCAAAGATGTAAGAAAAGTAAAACATAAGAATACTAGAAATAGAGAAAGCAGAGGAAGATTTCAACTTATAATACTAGAATAGGAAGCCTTAAAGACTGAAAGAAAAATAAAAAAATATTTAGAACTAATCTTTCTTTTTTTTTTTTTTTTGGGACGCAGTCTCGCTCTGTTGCCTAAACTGGAATACAGTGGCGCAATCTCAGCTCACTGCAACCTCCGCCTCTCGGGTTCACACCATTCTCTTGCCTCAGCCTCCCAAGTAGCTGGGACTATAGGCGCCCGCCACCACACCCAGCTAATTTTTTATATTTTTAGTTGAGACAAGGTTTCACCCTATTAGCCAGGATGGTCTCAATCTCCTGACCTTGTGATCTGCCCACCTCGGCCTCCCAAAGTGCTGGGATTACAGGTGTGAGCCACCAGGCCCAGCCTTCTTTTTTTTTTTTTTTGAGACAGAGTTTCACTTGTCGCCCAAGTTCTCACGATCTTGGCTCAATGCAACCTCCACCTCCTGAGTTCAGGCAATTCTCCTGCCTCAGCCTCCCAAGTAGCTGGGATTACAGTTGCCCGCCACCACACCTGGCTAATTTTTGTATTTTTAGTACAGACAGCGTTTCACCATGTTGGCCAGGCTGGACTCAAACTCCTGTCCTCAGGTGATCCAGCCCACCTTGGCCTCCCAAAGCTCTGGGATTACAGGCTTGATCCACTGGGCCCAGAGATGTCCCAGACCTATCCCCCAGAACCTGCAAATGTTACTACACAGCAAAAGGAATCTGTAGATACGACTAAGGATCCTGAGATGGAGAGTAACCTAGATTACCCAGGTAGACCCAATCTAATCACAAGAGTCCTTAAAAATAGAGAACTTTTCTCAGTAGTGGTGAAAGGGGGACATGACAATGAAAGAAGGTTAAGAAACAACATTGCTGATTTTGAAGCTACAGAAGGGAGCCAGGAAAAGGAAACATTCTTACCTAGAGCCTCCAGAAAGCAACACAGTCCTGCCAACACCTTGATTTTGGCCCAGGAAGACTCATGTTGAATTCCTGACCCACAGAACAGTAGAATAACACACTCACATTGTTTAAAGCCACTAGGTTTGTGGTAATTTGTTACAGCAGCAACAGAAAACATATATTAATTAGCTCTTTATGCTCAGGCTGGTGGTGCCATTGTCAACAGTAATGACACTATATAAATACACACGAGGTTAAGCTACTCACAGCTAGCTGAGGCAAAACGGGGATAGGCTGTTTTGTGGGGAGTGGAGTGGGCAGGTGCAAATGAAGGTTAAGTTTTTCTTTTCTGACCTTCCCACAGCCTAGCCACACAAGAAGACAGGGTTCCTCCATTCATTCAGGACAGAAAACCAAGGTTAGACGTAAGGGGGAAAATGAAACATAACGTTATGGTCCCTGATATCTCTTGGTTGAGAACTATTACAAAAACTGTCATCTCTATCATATACTGTAGAGGAGAATCTAGTATAGAACCTAGTATAGACGAACAATCTTGCTCTCCTCTTTTCCTTCCTTTACAGTATCTCCCACAAGCCAGAAGACATGAATTTTCTCCCCTTCCTACTAACTTTGAAACAAACTATTAAAGAAACATAGGAAGTCATAAGCCACCAAGCCACCTATATTCCTTAACTCTCTCCTTTGTCTTAGTTAGCTTCACCCTATATTCCTTGTCTGAATTCCTCGTGTTTGTATATTAGATGAAAAATATACATAACAAGTAATTAAATGCATGCAATAAAACTAAATTATAAAAGTTTCTAAATCTGAACTAGGTTGTATTAATAGTTAAATTTTTAATATCTTATATGCCTATCTGTTGAGGTGATACAAAGGATATAAAATAGTAATGTTGTGGTTAAAGTAATTATAAACATCACCTTAGAGTACTATAATGTCATTGCTAATTGAGCACCAGTTACTAACTTGCACAAGTTACTCAATATCTGTGTCAGTTTCTCTGTCTGTACCTGCCCTACCAACATCAGAAGTCTACAAAGTTGTAAGGTATTATCCAATAATATACATAGAACACTCTTCAGAGCTCTAATAATATTATCACATCACCATGACACTGTCATATAATTAATACAAATGTAGGAGGTATTTTAAAATAATGTAGTAATATCAGTTCTTCAGTAAAAAGACACTGCATTTTAACACAGATGCTAAAATCAGATAAACCAATTACTCTCCAAAGATTTGGTTATTAGTTTTTTAGCATATCAAACCACCTAAGAACACTTTTCAATAAAATCTTAAGAACTTGTACTAACTGTAGATTTATAAAAGTATTAAGGGTCATAAATGTAATTTTAAAAGATAAAATACAATAACTTACCTATTATTACCACAGGAAAAGTCACTGATGAATCTTCCAGTAAAGAAGTTTCTTCAACTAATGGCATCGCTTTAACTTTTCGCCCCAAATTATCACCAAAGTATTGCACTAAGGAATTAAAAATCTCTCCTTCAGTTTCAGTGTCACTATAGTTTCTTTTTAAAAAAAGGGAATAAAAAGAGATATAGTCAATATAGCCTTTACAAAAATCAATCTCTACTCTGAGTTGATTTTGACATAAAATATTTTAATCGTTTCATAAAAGAAGAAAGAAAATCCTTCTGACTAATGCTTTCAAATTAATAGCTTCGCTACATGTCAACCTATACCAACTTGAACGCCAAATATCCCCAATATTAATAGCTGCTTTTCTCAAAAATTCCAAATATTAATAGCTGCTTTTCTCTCACAAGTATCTTGTAGTCAAGTCCCTATGAAATAAGCACCTCTCTCAAGATCAAAGACAGCATTGTGTTGGGGAGTTCATAATTCTCTGAAACTAGTCTAGAAAGGGCTAGTTTCTCCTCTACATTTTTCTTTTTAAAAGGTGAGTGCATTAAAGACAATATATAGTCATACACATTTTAAGAAAAAGTTATGGTATTTATACATTATAAATTGTGCACTTTGGTATAAGAAATTAGGTGTATACATTTTTACTCAGAAAAGTATTACATATATACTATATATATATACTGTGTGTGTGTGTGTGTGTATATATATATATATTTTTTTTGAAACAAGGTCTTGCTCTGTCACCCAGGCTGGAGTGCAATGGCACAAGCATGGCTCACTGCAGCCTCCACCTCCTGGGCTCATGTGATCCTCTTCCTTCAGCCTCCAGAGTAGCTGGGGCTACAGGTGTGCCACCACACTTGGCTAATTTTAAAAATATTTTTTGGTAGAGACAGAATCTCGCTATGTTACCAAAAATATATTAAATATATTTCAAAAATATATTAAAATTATATCTTAATGTTATTTTCCAATTTTTCTTTCTCAATTGGCTCTCTAGAAATTAGTTTTAGCATTCTCACATTTTCATGCAATACATGGAGTATCTCCTGAACAGCTAATGTTCTGCATTATACTACAGTTACTTTAGAATAGAATCCCTTAATTTTATCTTCATACAGTCAGCAACAACCACAATGTCTGGAAGTATTAAATTAAGTACCTACTAGTGGGTGTGTTTATTACTACTCTCAAATGATAAACAAGCATGGGATGGATCAGTTATTTCACAGGATTGAACTCACTGATCCCAGAGGAGGCTGACACAAAGAAAAGAATCAGGCAGAGACAGGAATTTCTACTTCCCTATAAACTTCAGAGTTCCCAATCTACCCTAGGATAGGGCAGACTTACTCAGGACACACTGAGAGCTTTCTTGACCTGTACCCCAAATATTTGGTTTCCTCTTACATAGCCTCTTTTGACCAAAACAGACACCAATCAGACATGGCTACTAGGGGAAAACCCTTCTCACAGTGCAAGCCTACCCTTGGGAGGAAGTTTTATATGCTCAATCCATCGATTTCTGATTCATTCCAACTACTGCCTCTGATCAGATCCAGATGCATCAGCTGTCTTGCCTGTGCCTGCTTCCACCTCTTGGCAACTGCATTTCACATGTTTTATATTCTGCTCTGTCCCTGATATTTCTCCAAAGTATGTGCAAAGGTTAGGTTCTCCTGTACCTTTGGAGGCTTCTGATCAAAGTCAGTTTGATCAGAAACCTCCAAACCACTGCTCAAAGAAATCAGAGATGACACAAATCACTGCTCAAAGAAATCAGAGCTAACACGAATGGGAAAACATGCCATATTCATGGATAGGAAGAATCAGTATCATTAAAATGGCCATACAAATTCACACAAACTGCCCAAAGCAATTTATAGATACATTGCTATTCCCATTAAACTCCCGATGACATTCTTCAAAGAACTAGAAAAAACTATTTTAAAATTCATATGAAACCAAAAAAGAACTTAAATAGCCAAGGCAATCCTAAGTGAAAAGAACAAAGTGGGAAGCATCACCTTACCTGACTTCAGACTATCCTACAGGGCTACAGTAACCAAAACAGCATGGTACTGGTACAAAAACAGACACATAGACCAATGGAAGAGAAAACCCAGAAATAAGACCACACACCTGTAACTATCTGATCTTTGACAAACATGACAAAAATAAGCAATGGGGAAAGGATTCCCTGTTCAATACATAGCGCTGGGATAACTAGTTAGCCATATGCAGAAGATCTAAACTAGATACCTTCCTTATACCACATACAAAAAGTAACCCTAGATGGATTTAAGACTCAAATATAAAACCCCAAACTGTATAAACCCTGGAAGACAACCTAGGCAATACCATTCAGGACACAGGCACAAGCAAAGTTTCATGAGGAAGACGCCAAAGGCAATTGCAACAAAAGCAAAAAAAAATTGACAAATGGCATCTAATTAAACTAAAGAGCTTCTGCACGGCAAAGGAAACTACCAACAGAGTAAACAGACAATCAACAGAATGGGAGAAAATGTTTGCAAACTACGCATCCAACAAAGGTCTAATATCCAGCATCTATAAGGAATTTAAATGTACAAGAAAAAACAACCCCATAAAAAAGTGGGCAAAGGACATGAACAGACACTTCTCAAAAGAAGACATACCTGTAGCCAACAATCACGAAAAAAATTTCAACATCACTCATTAGAGAAACGCAAATCAAAACCACAATGAGACACCATCTAACACCAGTCAAAATGGCTATTAAAAAGTCAAAAAATAACAAATGCTGACAAGGTTACAGAGAAAAGGGAATGCTTATATGTTGGGGGGAAGTGTATTAGTTCAGCCATTGTGGAAGACAGTGTGGTGATTCCTCAAAGACCTAAAGACAGAAATACCATTCCACCCAGCAATCCCATTACTGGATATATACCCAAAGGAATATAAATCATTCTATTATACAGACACATGCATGTGTACATTCACTGCAGCACTATTCACAATAGCAAAGGCATGGAATTTCTCTCAACATTTTGTAGTTTTCAGTGTACAAGTATTGCATTTTTTATTAAATTTATTCTTAAGTATTTCATTTTTTTGATGCTATTATATAAATGAAATTCCTTTGTTAATTTTCAGATTGTTCAATGTTAATGTATAGAAATACAATTCACTTTTGTATGTTGATTTTGCATCCTGCAATATCGCTGCATTTATATATTAGGTCTAGTAGTTTTTTGCGTGTGCAGCCCTGAAGCAATGAAGAACCAAAGTTTAGTTTATTCAAATTTCCTACACATTAGTTTATCTAAATTTACACAGTATAGGTAATTTGCTCTGATTTTTCAGGAGCCACTGGTATAAACTGTGTGATAAACTATTTGCAGTAAACCTGCCTACTATTTGATAGTGGTTTAGCACAAAGAAAAACAAGGAAACAAAAAACAGAAAGTGTGATTCACTGGTTTTACATAAAACATTAATTAAACAAGACTTTTAATAATTATTCTTTCTAAAAAAATTCAGAGCTTAAGTTGTAAACTCAGTATTGCTGTACATGTTTTATAGTACATGCACAGTATATCACAAGTCTATGAACAGTGTTAATCTCTAGATTTCCAATTTGATATTCTATTTAAAACAAGAACTTATTTTGAGTAATAAAAATCCACTTTTTCTTTGAGACACAAATTAAAATTGGAAAATATGCACAATTACATTTAGCAACTACTAAAGAACAGCACTTTACATGCAAAATTAGTTATTCTATTGTTAGGAAGCAAGTTAAAAGCCTATTTGACATTTAAGATGCTTTTAGAGGCCTTCCATTTTTTGTTTTTGAAACATTACAGCACAAAGTTTCAGAGAACATTTCAAAGGAGAGTGTAGACATAGTATGTGGACAACAAAAAGACTTTTTCCATACTATAGCAGAAGCACGTGTTTAAATGATCATTCAAACTAAAATGAAATGTTTTACTAACTGAATTTTTATAGTCTTTGGAACCATGATCCTAAAATTTATCAAATGTATACTACCACATGGAAAGAAGGTTCTAAAGCCACAAATGAAGTCAGTCACACTCTTCATCTTCCAGAACACAAAAGAAGATTTTTCCGTTGGAAAATAAGGACAGTTCTCTCACAACTTATCCATTCAGATGTTAGACAATACAGATGCCACAACCTGTTTTATAATCTGTATTTTTTTTTTTTTTGAGACAGAGTCTCACTCTGTCGCCCAGTTGGGGTGCAGTGGTGCGATCTCAGCTCACTGTAAACTGTCTCCTGGGTTCAAGCTATTCTCCTGCCCCAACCTCCCGAGTAGCTGGGATTACAGGCACACACCGCCATGCCCAGCTAATTTTTGTGTCTTTAGTAGAGACGGGATTTCTACCATGTTGGCCATGCTGACCTGAACTCCTGACTTGAAACTGCTCGAGAAATAGCATTGGTAAATCAGAAACATATTCCTGAAGGAGCTGGTAAACAAAACAAAACAAAACAAAAAAAAACTTTAGACACAACAGAACTGTTTTTGCAATAAAAAGTGTGGTTTATTAATCATAATGTTTATCTTTGGCAGCTAGCTTGTTTTCCTTTCTGTCCCTCAAGACCAAAACATAGCAAATACTTGGTTTTCACTCCCTACTCCAAATTTCTGTGCACAGCAGGAAGCAAATGGTATTCACCACCCAGAGTTAGTCAAAAGAATATGAATTCTACACTGTGTATCAAAAGGTGTCAAATAGCTTTCAATATTTTTCTGAAACGCATGCTAGTTTCTCATGGGCTTTATTTAGTTTAACAAGTTTCACTAGGGGAACCTATTTCCTAAAACTTTCCATAGAGAATCTGATACTCTCAAACCGCTGTCTTAGTAGTCAACAAATTCACCTAAAAGTTAAAATCAAGCAGTTTATTGTATGAAACTATTTTTCCTTAATATCCACAACTTAAGAGACTCATTCAAAACTCACTGAGAGGTTAGACAAGCTTGGATTATCACTATTACAAAAGAAGTTCCGAACTTTCTCTGTGCCTTACATCTTTTTTACTACAGGATGACGCTGCTTGACCGCTTCTTTGAATACTGTTCTTAAATATACACAGGATTTACAAGAAAACCAATTCTATTAAAACAGTCATAAAAAGTAAACGTGATATGTATGTACATGTGCTTCTCCACTGCATTCAATAAATTCAGTAACGTGTTACTATAATTTTGAATGCGTATACACAGCATTTCTATATTTACAACTGCAATCTGATATAAACATATTTATGATCTCTACTGATGACAGTCACACATACTACCGTGATTTGTTGCTTATATTTGTAACTGAATATTAGTTTTTAAAATTTAGAGAAATGATATACCTTTCTTTCCATCTAAGTTCATGTGTTACCTAAATTCTATCTAGAAAACCCGTAATTTAGGAACGCTTGATCAGAATTTCATATTTTACCAGGAAAGAAGTCTTACATAGAATTATTCTGGAACATCAGTATATGTAAAGCAAGGTACTAAGGTATTCCCTAAGCTTAACAATTCTTCACCCCAGGGTTAAAATTAGTTTCTAATGTCTGGTCTTTCCACCAAAGACTGAGGTGTTGACCAAATGTGCTAGATCTAGAAAACATACTTTTATTTTAGAAACGTATTATCTTTTATCATCCCTAAAAACTTTCTCCATAAGATGAGTGTAAAATCGCCTCATTCTTTAAATTTCTACAACACACACGACTTACCATGGCTAACATCGTAACCAAGGCAGAATCTATTTGTAACTAGATGACACTGAAATGTAGTTCCCTACCTTCCTCCCACTCATTACATTATTTAGAAGACTTTTTAAGAAATAATTTTTTTTAGGGAGGCAGGCACTTCGTAGAAACCTTCGCTAAAACTTTGCACTACTGGGAAGTCTCAGCTCGCCGTAACCGACTCAGTCCGGGCCTAGCCAGTCCCGCAGTCCCGTGACCCGCGCGGTCCAGCGCGAGAAAAGGGAACAACAGCGCAAGGCTCCCCGGAGCAAGGACCCCGCCACACCGCACCCCACACCACCCCCATGCCCAGCAGGACGGCCGAGGCGGTAGGACGCTGCGGTCCAGGCGCTCGCCCTCCACCCCAGTCCCGACTCCGGCCAGGCCAAAGAGCTCGAGAGCGCTGCATCCCCGCCTGCTCCCCTCCCATCCTCGGCGAGGAAGTCACCTGAAATGACCGGCCAGGGAGCAGCGGCAGCACCACACGGGCATGGAGCGCTGCG